>NC_089849.1:41149418-41481864 GCF_035609145.1 Eleutherodactylus coqui | reverse complement strand
CTGTCTGTGTAGCAAAGCTGAGTGTGTTGCAGCATGTAGTTGAGCGGAGTGTGTACAGCAGCATGTAGCAGAGCTGAATGTGCAGCAGAGTGTAGAAGAGCTGAGTGTGTGCAGTAGCATGTAGCACAGCTGAGTGTGTGTAGCAGAGCTATGTGTGCAGCAATGTGTAGCAAAGCTGAGTGTGTAACAGCATGTGTCAGTACTGAGTGTGTATAGCAGCATGTTGCAGAGCTGTGTGTGTAGCAGCATGTAGCAGAGCTGTGCGTGTAAAAGCTTGTAGCAGAGCTGTGTGTGTAACAGCATGTGTCAGTACTGAGTGTGTATAGCAGCATGTAGCAGAGCTGTGTGTGTAGCAGCATGTAGCAGAGCTGTGTGTGTAAAAGCTTGTAGCAATGCTGAATGTGTGTAGCAGCTTGTAGCAGTGCTGAGTGTGTGTAGCAGAGTGTAGCAGAGCTAAGTGTATGTTGTAGGAGATAACCTGTAGTAAGACTACACTTCTCTGAATATTAGCCATGGGAAAGGAGGTGACTTTTTTTTTGCAATGTACAAACACAGCCTGAGCAGTCTGACTAGGACAGGTCCTGGGACCACCACCACACCTTGAATCGCAGTTGTGTCCCCAGAATCTGACATTTTCTCTGTGCTTTCCCAGCACACAGCTACAGTGTGAGTAGAAAAAGTATCATAAATAAAAAAGGTATTGTAAAAACTCCAGGTTGCTGCCACACAAATGTTCTCTAATGGAACTAAGTTCCTCTCTGCCCATGGAGTCGACACCGTACGTGTCAAGTGTGCTTTACCAAAGGTAGGTGGTTCTAGGCCCTGAGCCTGATATATCACCCAGATGGTTTTCCTAATCCATCTACTGAGCGTAGCTTTTGATGACTTGCGGCCCTTATTTTTAATGGGGGGACAGAATGAAAAAGATTCTCCTCCACTCTAAAACTCTGAGATCTCTGTAAATAAACCATAAGTTTTCTGAGTACATCTAGAGTGTTGAGTCTTTCCTCTTCCTCAGAAGAAGAATTGGGATTGAAGGCTGGGAGTATTACAACCTGATTTGTTTTTAAAATGGAAGGGATTTTAGGTATAAAGGTAGCCAAAAATCTTAGAAGAACCTTTTCCAGCAAAAAGGTAGTATGAGGTTCAGAAGCCCCAAAAACTTGTAATTCCCCATCCTCTTAGCTAAGGTTACTGCTACAGTAGTTAGAAAGTCACTTTCATTGAAACAAATGTTAGGTCAACCTCCTCCATCGATTCAAAGGGGGATTACATAACCCCTTTAGGACCCATGGGGAACAGGTCTAAGGACCACTGGTTCAAGTCTTGCTGCCCCTCTGAGTAATCTATTCACCAATGGCTTCTGCAAAAATTGTCTGCTTAAGAAGGCTGTCATAGCAGATACTTGTACTTTTACAGTTGCTGCACTGAGACCATTATCAAGTCCATTTTGCAAAAATTCCAAAATATTATTAACATATAGATCCTCAGGGGAACCTTCAGTCCTTATGCACCAAGCCATGAAAACTTTACAGATTCTTGCATATACTCTCTTTGTAGAATCCACTTTCGAATGCTGCAATGTGTTTAACACTATTTCTGAAATTTCTCTACCTCATAGTATGGATTGATCAACCTTCAGGCTGTCAGGTTGAACCTTTCTAGATGTGGGCAGAGGTACTGGCCTGAAACACCAGGTTCTGTACGAGGGGAAGCCTCCAAAAACACTCTCGGCTCATATGCATGTTTACCATTGATTTAGAAGGTCTGAGATGCGAGTGCCTCCCTGCTTGTTGATGTAGCGGATTGCAGCCATGTTGTCTGACCTGACCTTTATCGCTCCCCCCATTGATCTGAGAGGCAAAGTGAATTAGGGCAAGGTGGATTGCCCAAAGTTCTCTCATATTGGAGGACAAATCTCTTTCCTGGGATGTGAGCATCCAAACCTAGTCCAAAGTTAAAAAGGTTGGACTGTAGGCTTCCCATCTATCAGATTGCTCCACCAATGAAGGGAGAGAAGGGTCTTGCGAGAGAGGATGAACTTTTCCTTTTCAATCCCTTCGGAGAACGGTTCCAACAGCTCAAGACCCCTTCCAATAGAGGCCATAAATGCCATTGGGCCCATGGCACTACTTCTATAGTTGTAGCCATAAGGCTTAGTGTCCTCATCATGGTTCTGATTGTTGTTGTTCTGGGAATGGTCAGAAATTTGGCAGCAACTATCACTCTCTCCTTCTTCAAGGTTTATCACCCAGCCTAAGTGTATGAGGAACTCTGCTGCTATATGAATTTGGTGTGCTAGGACCTCCCTGGAGGCTGCCAACAAGAGCCAATCATCCAAATAAGGAACAACAGATAATCCCCGAACCCTGAGGACTGTTGCTGCCGCTGAAATCACTTTGGTGAAAATGTATAGAGTGGATGAAATGCTGAAAGGCAGAGCTGTAAACTGATAGTGTTTGATAACGCCTGCCATAGGTACAGCAATTCTTAGGTACTTCCTCTATTGACTGACAATATGAAGGTAAGCATCCTCCAAATCTAAGGTGGCCATGAACTCCCCAAGCTGCAGAATGTTTATAACAGACCTTATTGTCTCCATTCTGAATCTCCTCTTCCATTCCAGCAATATAAGAATCTGAGATCTATGATCATCCTTCACCCACCTGTGGATCTTTTCGACAAAACTGGAGAATAAACACCTTCTCCTCTCTCTGCAAAGGGCACTTCTAGTGCTGCCTTGCTTTGGTATTTGGAGATAGTGCCCACTAGGGCCACCTGTTTTTTCTGAGACAAACGGGAAGTACGAACAAATTTGTCTCTTGGGGGTGTTCTGAATTCTATAGCATAGCCTCAATAAATTATCTTTAAGACCCATTAGTTCTGAATTGATGTTCATCAGCTTTGGAAGAAGAGAGTGAGACGTCTTCCTACAAAAGCGTCTAATATAGCCAGGGAAGGAACGACCCACATGGCGTCAGAAATCATCTCTCTTTTTTCTTGCCTGGCCTCTTGAGCACCTGGCACTCCTTCTCTGACCAGATATATAGATAGTCCCCTACTTACGAACAAGTTCCATTCTAGGAAGCTGTTCATAAGTGTATTTTGTTCATATGTCCGAACAAACGCTTGTATGGGGGGAGCTCACGGGTAGATCCTGCTCCATGCAATGCAGGTCTGGGCTGTTTCTTACAGCCGACATTCGACCGCAACAGCTCTGATAAGCTGCACCGCTCATTGGAGCTGTTAACCCTTTAAATACAGCTGTCAGAATTGACAGCGGTATTTAAAGTGTTAACAGCTCCAATGAGCGGCGCGGCTTATCGAAGCTGTTGCGGTCGAATGTCGGCTGTAAGAGACAGGCGGCACCTGACATTTGCGGTAACCGCACTGCCCCGCGCAATAAGATTTCGGGTTGCCACGGTGGCCAGGGGGCCTTTTGAAAGGCCCCTGAGCTGCTTATGCATAATGCCTATCAAGCCGTGCCTATGGAATGGCTTGATAGAATGCCTGTCCGATCGTTGTACAGTATGATGTGAAACTATGGCATTACATCATACCACAGGACAATTTTGTTCGCATGTAGTAAAGTTCATAACTCGAACGTTCGCAAGTAGGGGACTATCTATATAGGGGAGTGGGAGACGGAGCCTTCTAATAGGTTTTATTTTTGTCATTAAAAATGCCTTCTGTCCTGTCAGTTCACAAAGGCAGAATACCCCATCACTGTGCTGCTGAGAGGCATGAGGGAAAAACGTGTTTGGAAAGAAAAAGGAATTGAGTCTGCATCACTGCATATTAAGATCCATAGCATTTTTATTTTTCTGCCCATAGAGCGATGTGTGATCCTGTTTTTTTGCGGGTAGTATTGTAGTTTTTATCTTCTTTAAGTAAAAATTTAATTTAATTTTTTTTACGCGGTTTTGTAGTCTCTCAAGGGGATTTGAAGATGTGATTGTTCGGTTGCTAGGATAGTAAGTACACTGCATTACTTATGTAGTGCATTCTACTAAGCCCATGACTTAAGGTAGATAGGTAGAGGCAGAGTCTAATAGGCTGAGTTACATAGCAAACATGGAGGCTTTTATCAGGCTGCCATGAGAATCCTTTGGTACTTTGCAATCGCACTGCAAGGTACTGATAGATGGTAATAAGGCAAACTCCACCTCAGAAAACTCCAACGTAGCTATCAATGGAGTAGCAGTACAGCTGCTCGCATCTGCACACGGATTAACCTCATTCAGTGAGGCAAATCCAAGTGCAAATATCTCGACGCGGATTGGAATCCTTGTCAAGAAGTGAGATGTCTCTTCTTTTTGTATAAGCTGTGGCATTGATTTGCATTCAGAAGAATGGGATGTGGAATTGATGCGCATTTGCAGAATCAGCATGGATTCCGCATCAAAATCTGCCATTTGAACACATCCTTAGTCATTATAATTATGATCACTATAGACCCACATTGTTTATATGTGGCGCAGCGTCACCATTCAGCTCCCCTGGCATCCAGGATGTAAGCACCGATGCCAGGAGGATGTGTGGGGACGCTGCAGCCGCTGATTGGCTACAGCAGTCACCAGGTGACGACAGCTGTCACAGCAGGCACCAGGGCCATTGCAGGACTGCAGTGCTGGATCCCGATGGCGGAAGGGGGTGTAAGCACTGCTCAGTTTGTCCCTTAACACAGTGAGTGCTATTGATGGGATGTTGTCTGGTAACTGGGCAGCCCCTTTAAAGCTTAAAAGTTAACCTCTTTGCAAATAGATGTAATTGTATGTACAATGGATGGCACAGGAGCTCCAACTCAGGCCATGTAACTCCTAAGATGCTGTGGTCAGTAGTGACCACGGCATCAAAGAAGCTTGACAGAGGGAGTACCCTCTCGCGACACTCTATGATGTAATTCAATTAATTTCTAAGTCAGCTGAGGACCTCACAATGGCCCCCCGTCTACCATAGGATTCGCCTTACTAGACCATGAAAAAGGTTCTAGTGTGTGTATATACATGTGCTCTTGGCATTCTTTACTTATGGGAGTTGTGTAGCCATACACAGTCCTGTTCTCCAAACACCAACTGCGAAGAGGCATGGACTCCATCATGCTGAACATGTGCCATAAAGGAAACATGGCGGGTGCATATATATTCAGATATCTGCAGAATTGGTTTCTTTTCTAAACGTATAGACGCACAGAGCTAATGTGGCCGTGATGCGACCAAAAACCATGTTGACATGCATATGCTGCAGCTTATAAATTGATTGTTAGTGGGCTGCATGAATTTTCCAGAAACCAGCTGCTTCTCATGTAGAACCGCACAACTCATTATAATGGCTGCATGGTTCGGTGGGTGAAACATCTGTTTTCCGTCAAAATCTTGTGAACGTTAAGAGACTCTGTCACCTACTTTTAGCCCTATAAGTTAAGCTTATGAGCTGAAAGTAAGTAACCCATGGAGTCCGGGGATGTAAGTCTTATATTTACCTTGCCCATCGTTCCCCCGGTGTCAGTGCTCGAAGCTTGATGCTCAGTGCATTGAGCGGCGCTGCTAAATAGTCCGCCTGTTATAAAAAGCAGAATAGGCGGACTGCTTAGCGCACTGCTCAGTGACACAGTAATATCCGTACCCCCTGATGTGCTAATAGCTAACATTCAGTTTAATCATTTAACTATAGGCTGTGTTTTTAGTAGCTTACTTCTAAAGTGAGTCACTAAAATCCTATCTGTGGCCCCAAGAGCTTTGCCAATTTTAATTTTGGTCCCTACCTAATGGCCTACTGTAGACAGTTGTAGTGCGTACATACCCTTTTAACACCTGCAAACTGCTGATTGACCTTATTTCGGTACTCTCGAAAGACATTTGTGCAAAATGTGGATTGGAGTGTTAGCCATAGTGCATTGGAGTGTTAGCCATAGTGCATTGGAGTGTTAGCCATAGTGCATTGGAGTGTTAGCTATTAGTGCATTGGAGTGTTAGCCATAGTGCATTGGAGTGCTAGCCACAGTGCATTGGAGTGCTAGCCATAGTGCATTGGAGTGCTTGGCATAGTGCATTGGAGTGCTAGCCATAGTGCATTGGAGTGCTAGCCATAGTGCATTGGAGTGCTTGGCATAGTGGGTTAGGCTTAATTTCCCAGGGGTTGATCAGATTCTTCATGCAGGAGCCTGTAGCAGAATCCGACCCTGCCCGTGGCCGAGGATACTGCTTACTCATTTGGGTCTTCTGTGTGCCTGTCCAGGTCTTCTATTTTCTTCACTGGGATGTGTGCGGAAGCGCTGGCTGCGCGCCGCCGCACATCTGCAGTGGAGTTTTTTTTTTTAACTCCTGCTTTCGCAATTGCTTATGGGCTGCCAGTGGAAGCCGTCCATGCGGGAACTGCACTGAAATGGAGCATTCTGCGATTTTTTTCCGGACCAAAAGGTCCACAAAACAAATCTGTACGCTTTATTCAGCTGTGGACGCCCATGTTTCTCTATGGGCGGCCTGAACTGCAGATCATCTGCGTGGGGCACCTGCAATTCAAGTCCACTCGTGGACATTGCGCCTAGGGGTGATTTCACATCCGTGTCGGAACCTCCAGAAGTTCCATCACAGATCCAGCAGAGAAAACTGAAGAAAAGGCGCTGCATATAGCACTCTTCATTCTGTCCGAAAGCCGGCCAGCTGGGGGGAACCACACAGATCCTATTATAGTCAATGAGGTCCGTCCGGCGCAGTTCGGTTCAGCCTTGGGCATCCTCCTGTCCTGCTCCTTGAACGGAGCAGGAAAGCGGAATCACCCGCCGTAGATGTAAAAGCACCCTTAGGGCTCCCACACACTTGCGTTTTTGTAACGCTGCATTTTTTGCTAACGCGATTGTCAATGGGACTTTCTAATGTTAAAAACGCAACTCACCAAAAACGCAACAATACGTTGCATTTTTAACATTAGAAAGTCCCATTGACAATCGCGTTAACAAAAAACGCAGCGTTACAAAAACACAAGTGTGTGGGAGCCCTAAGACCTCATGTCCACTGGACAACTCTATTTAGCAAATCTGCACTGGTGTCCAGCACGCGTAATCCGCGCCTATAGGGATGCATTTGGCACCCGCAGGTAAGTAAATACCTGCAGATGTCATTTTTTCCTGCCGCGCAGATCGAACGTGCGGGTAATCACCCGCAGCATGCCCCATTTTCTGCGGGTTTCCCGCACGGACGGATCCCGCAGGCTTCCATTGAAGCCTATGGAAGCCGGATCTGCGGCACACCCGCAGCTGAATTTCTGCTCTGCCACGGGAGAGCAGGAGTCCAAAGAAGAGAAAAAAAGGGTGCACGGCGCATGCGCGCGGCACGCTGCCAGCGTGCCGAGCACATCCGCCCGGCACGCTGCTGGCGTGCCAAGCACATCCGCCCCGCAGAAAAAAAGACGATCCAGTCGCGACGGATGGGAACCTGCAGTGTCCGGACAGGTAGGTAAAATCTATTTTCAGGCCTCATGTCTGCGGGAAAGGAGGGACCCGCTGCAGAATTCTGCATGGAGAATCCACGTGGGCCCGAATTTCCCAGTGGACATGAGGCCTAAGGCCTCTCTCACACAGGGCGCTTGCAAAAACGCTGCCCATTCATTTCAATGGGATACACACAGCTGAAAACGCCCAAGAATAGAACATGCAACGCTTTCAAAACGCAGCGTTTTTCAGCCTTGGGTGAGCAGCCCCATTGAAATGAATGGGAGCCTTGTAGAGTGTTTAGCCCAGCGCTAAAAACGCAGCGCTGTACAAAAGCGCCTGTGTGAGGGAGGCCTAACGATGGACGTTAGGTCATTTCTTTGTCGCTGCCATTACTTTATAATAGGTGTCTTCTTATTTCCACCTCAGGCTTTACTTACACCTGCGTCTATCCGCAGTTTCTGCTCTTCTAGTCCGTTTTGTGAGTAGTAAAACAGAAATTAACATTTCTGTACCAGATCCCCTTGATTTCAATGGCATTTTTAGGTTTTCTCTTTGTTTCTGTTCGCTTTCTAAAAAAACAGCATTATAAGCAGCGGTATTTTTCTGAAGAAAAAAAAAAAAGAAAGCTATCAGAAAATAAAAAACGGAAAGCCTAAAATCACGGGATCTGTACAGAAACATTTGTAGCCATTTTTCTATTCACAAAATGGAGTAGAAGAGCGGAAACTGTGCGGAGACATGGCGCAGGTGAAGATGCAGATATAGGCTGGGCTCATGAGCATGCGGTAAAATGCTGTGTATATAATGTAGCGTCTTACCGCTGTGTGAGCCGGCCCATCACCATGTATGGCAGCGGTTTTGAACTGCGCATGGCAACGTAACGCACGCACGCACGCTGTCATGCGGTCTTTTTCCCCCCATTTTTCGCTGTTGCTTAGTGCCGTCGTTGTGTACTAAGCACCTATCGCTCTACTGCATGTAATACGCGGTAAAATAGAACAAGCTGCGCTTTTTTTACGCAAGTGTGACTGGATCAATGAAAATCAATGCACTTTCATAGATGCCATTCACTGCATATTACACAGCTGTACATTGCACGCGTAATATGCTGTTAGGTTCCGCTTGTGTAAGCCATATTTTGTCTTTGCCTTTATTTAGATTATTAATGGGATGTTTTGATATGGATTAATAGTGGATACTGTTGAGGTGGTTTACATGCCTAATATGACCTGCTTATAACACAGCATAAACCATGCTGCCATCAGCTGACTACGCAACATATAGACTGGGAAACTGAGGTGTCCAAGACAGATCACGGCAGACATAACCGTTCACCTCACAACTAACTACGCGGGGCCACAACTCCTCCCAGGGCTGCAGCGCACAAGGCGGGAAGCCCGCTGATAGGCTGCGCGGCTCTGTCACGTGACGGGCACTGCGGCCTTCCTTCAGGCGACGGTTTGAGCGTCCGTGTGTTCAGCTAATGTCCGGCCCGCGGGGAGGGCGGGAGAGTCAGTGATGGAGGGGCCGTGTGCTCTGCTGTGTGTGCTCAGTCACCTCATTATGGTGTTTGTAGGTGAGGAAGACGTTATCTTATGTACTGACTACAACATATCTGACATCCCTGTCTGTATAGCTAACTATTCTATGTAGCTGTATCTAATATCATATCTGCATCTGTATATATAATATAGATATACATATATAACTAAAGTATCTATATCATATATATTATCTATATATGTATCTCGTTTCTAGCTATCTATATCAAATCTGTATCCATCTCATATCTCTATTTATTCAGCTATCTCATATCTATTTATGGCCCCCTGCACACGGGCAGAAATTCCGCGGCAGGATTTCCCACAGAATTTCCGCCTGCGCCCGCTGCCATAGGATTGCATTAAATAATGCAATCCTATGCAGACAGCCGCGGCATGTCCTATCTGTGTGTGCGCCTCACAGAGGCCCGCACAGAAACGTCACTGGTGACCGCCGACTCTGCACTGCGCATGTGCCAGATGGGCGGCAGCCCGCACATAGCAGAGAGATGACGCCAGAGGTGGTGAGCTGCGGGTCACTGCAGGGGCACGGCTCGCATCACGCTGCGAGAATTCTCGCTGCGGGATCCGACCCAGCCGTATGCAGGAGGCCTAACTCATACCTATCTGTCTATCTCATACCTATCTATCTATCTATCTATCTATCTATCTATCTATCTATCTATCTATCTATCTATCTCATATCTATCTATCTATCTCATATCTATCTATCTATCTCATATCTATCTATCTCATATCTATCTATCCATCTCATATCTATCTATCTCATATCTATCTATCTCATATCTATCCATCTCATATCTATCTATCTATCTATCTCATATCTATCTATCTCATATCTATCTATCTCATATCTATCTATCCATCTCATATCTATCTATCTCATATCTATCTATCTCATATCTATCCATCTCATATCTATCTATCTATCTATCTATCTCATATCTATCTATCTATCTATCTATCTATCTCATATCTATCTATTTATCTCATATCTATCTATTTATCTCATATCTATCTCATATCTATCTATCTCATATCTATCTATCTATCTATCTATCTCATATCTATATATTTATCTCATATCTATCTCATATCTATCTATCTCATATCTATCTATCAATCCATTATCCGTCTATCTTTCTATCTAGAGGGATGCGGCTAAAGAGATTGTCAAAGCAATCATATTAAAAGGGTATTAAAATAATTGTAAAATAATTTATTTCTTTTTGGCATTGCTGTTTTCAAAGACCATTTGATTTTTATTTATTTTCTTTGTGAGCACTTGGTATTGCAATCTAAATTGTTTTTAATTGTAACATTTAGGGTGAAGACAATTTTTTGATCACTTGTTGCATCACTTTTTGGGTAGTTAAATCTCATATCTATCTATCTCTCTCATATCTATCTCTCTATCTTATATCTATCTATTTATCTCCTATCTATCTATCTATCTATCTATCTATCTATCTATCTATCTATCTATCTATCTATCTCATATCTATCTATTTATCTCATATCTATCTATCTATCTATCTATCTATCTATCTATCTATCTATCTATCTATCTCATATCAATTTATCTAACATCTATTTATCTATTTCATATTTTCTATTTATTTTCCTCTTATATCTATTAATGTATCTATCTATCTATCTATCTATCTATCTATCTATCTATCTATCTATCTATCTATCTATCTATCTTCTATCTATCTCATATCTATCTATTTATCTCATATCTATCTATCTATCTATCTATCTATCTATCTATCTATCTATCTATCTATCTATCTATCTAATATCTATCTATCTATCTCATATCTATCTTTTTATCTCATATCTATCTATCTATCTATCTATCTCATATCTATGTATCTCATATCTATGTATTATCTCCTATCTATCTATCTATCTATCTATCTATCTATCTATCTATCTATCTATCTATCTATCTATCTATCTATCTATCTATCTCATATCTATCTATTTATCTCATATCTATCTATCTATTTATCTCATATCTATCTCATATCTATCTATCCATCTATCAATCCATTATCCGTCTATCTTTCTATCTAGAAGGATGCGGCTAAAGAGATTGTCAAATCAATCATATTAAAAGGGTATTAAAATAATTGTAAAATAATTATCTATCTCATATCTATCTATCTATCTCATCTCTATCTATCTATCTCATATCTATCTATCTAGCTATCTATCTCATATCAATTTATCTAACATCTATTTATCTATTTCATATTTTCTATTTATTTTCCTCTTATCTATTAATGTATCTATCTATCTATCTCCTATCTATCTTTCTATCTATCTATCTATCTTCTATCTATCTATCTATCTATCTATCTATCTATCTATCTATCTATCTATCTCATATCTATCTATTTATCTATCTATTCATCTCATATCTATCTATCTATCTATCTAATATCTATCTATCTATCTATCTATCTATCTATCTATCTATCTATCTATCTATCTATCTCATATCTATCTATTTATCTCATATCTATCTATCTATCTATCTCATATCTATCCATTTATCTCATATCTATCTATCTATCTCTCTATCTCATATCTATCTATTTATCTCATATCTATCTATCTATCTATCTCATATCTATCTATCTATCTATCTATCTATCTATCTATCTATCTATCTATCTATCTATTTATCTCCTATCTATCTATCTATTTATCTTCTATCTATCTATCTCATATCTATCTATCTCATATCTATCTATCTCTCTATCTCATATCAATTTATCTAACATCTATTTATCTATTTCATATTTTCTATTTATTTTCCTCTTATATCTATTAATGTATCTATCGATCTCCTATCTATCTATCTCATATCTATCTCTCTATCTTATATCTATCTATTTATCTCCTATCTATCTCATATCTATCTATCTATCTATCTATCTATCTATCTCATATCTATCTATTTATCTCATATCTATCTATCTATCTATCTATCTATCTATCTATCTATCTCATATCTATCTATTTATCTCATATCTATCTATCTATCTCATATCTATCTATTTATCTCATATCTATCTATCTATCTATCTCATATCTATCTCTCTATCTTATATCTATCTATTTATCTCATATCTATCTATCTATCTATCTATCTATCTGTCTATCTATCTATCTCATATCTATCTCTCTATCTTATATCTATCTATTTATCTCATATCTATCTATCTATCTATCTCATATCTATCTATTTATCTCATATCTATCTATCTATCTATCTATCTATCTATCTATCTATCTATCTATCTATCTATCTCATATCTATCTATTTATCTCATATCTATCTATCTATCTATCTATCTATCTATCTCATATCTATCTATTTATCTCATATCTATCTATCTATCTATCTATCTATCTATCTATCTATCTATCTATCTCATATCTATCTATTTATCTCATATCTGTCTATCTATCTATCTATCTCATATCTATCTATTTATCTCATATCTATCTATCTATCTATCTATCTATCTATCTATTTATCTCATATCTATCTATCTCATATCTATCTATCTATCTATCTATCAATCTATCTATCTATCTATCTCATATCTATCTATCTATCTCTCTCATATCTATCTATCTATCTATCTCATATCTATCTATCTATCTATCTATCTATCTATCTATCTATCTATCTATCTATCTATCTATCTATCTATCTATTTATCTCATATCTATCTATCTCTCTATCTCATATCAATTTATCTAACATCTATTTATCTATTTTAAAATTTTCTATTTATTTTCCTATCTTATATCTATTTATGTATCTATCTATCTCCTATCTATCTATCTGTCTATCTCTCTCATATCTACCTTTATCTATCTATCTATCTATCCATCTATCTATCTATCTATCTATCTATCTATCTATCTATCTATCTATCTATCTCATATATATGTATTATCTCATATCTATCTATCTATCTATCTATCTATCTATCTATCTATCTATCTATCTATCTATCTATCTATCTATCTATCTATCTATCTCTCTCATATCTATCTCTCTCATATCTATCTCATATCTATCTATCTATCTATCTCATATCTATCTATCTATCTATCTATCTATCTCATATCCATCTATCTCATAGCTATCTATCTCATATCTATCTATCTATCTATCTATCTATCTATCTATCTATCTATCTATCTATCTATCTCATATCTATCTATCTATCTATCTATCTCATATCTATCTCATATCTATCTCATATCTATCTATCTCATATCTATCTCATATCTATCTATCTCATATCTATCTATCTATCTCATATCTATCTATCTATCAATCCATTATCCGTCTATCTTTCTATCTAGAGGGATGCGCCTAAAGAGATTGTCAAATCAATCGTATTAAAAGGGTATTGAAATAATTGTAAAATAATTTATTTCTTTTTGGTATGGCTGTTTTCAAAGACCATTTGATTTTTATTCATTTTCTTTGTGAGCACTTGGTTTTGCAACCTAAATTGTTTTTAATTGTAACATTTAGGGTGAAGACAATTTTTTGATCACTTGTTGCATTTTTTTGGGTAGTTAAATGAACAAAAAAAGCCTTTTGAGGGCAAAAACACATGGGCGCGTATTAGCGTGTGAACCAGGGTTTGTTTGTTTTTTCCGGATGATTAAAAGAGAAAAATAAAGCGTGAAGATGGGTCCTGCCCTATCTTTCTCACATGTAGTATTAATGCAAGAGAATCTCGAAAGCAGAAACAAAACCATTGAAATTAATGGTTTTGTTTTGTCCTCTAATGCCGCTGAGATTTTCACGGCGACATAACGGGACTAAAACACACCAATCTGTTTAAAGGCTGCTTTAGACGCAACGATAATCGCTCAAGCGACTTTTGAGCGATCATCGTTGTGTCATATACAGCGCAAGATGATCGCTCAAGATGAGCGATCACCTTCTGCTGCCAGCAAAGGATGCAGAAGACCAGCTGTTCCCCCGCCCCGAGCGCCCTGTTCACCCGCTTCGAGCGCCCGGCTGTTATACAGCTCGGAGCGGAGGATGCAGAAGACAAGTGGGGTGTCCCCGCTTGTCTTCTGCATACAGCTGTTGTACAGCTTGGCTGTTATACAGCCCGGTGCTCTGAGCGGAGGATGCAGAAGACAAGCGGGGTGTCCCCAGCAGTTCCCCCGCTTATCTTCTGCATACAGATGTTTTCTGCATGGAGTGCCGGATTTTAAATCCCCGTCTGCTGAAAGAGCTGATTGTGATTGGCTGAGGTGCTCATCCAATCACAGGCAGCTCTTGCCGAATGAATGACATGCTCGCTCATCAAATTAATGGTTTTGTTTTGACCTCTAATGCCGCTGAGATTTTCACGGCGACATAACGGGACTAAAACACACCAATCTGTTTAAAGGCTGCTTTAGACGCAACGATAATCGCTCAAGCGACTTTTGAGCGATCATCGTTGTGTCATATACAGCGCAAGATGATCGCTCAAGATGAGCGATCACCTTCTGCTGCCAGCAAAGGATGCAGAAGACCAGCTGTTCCCCCGCCCCGAGCGCCCTGTTCACCCGCTTCGAGCGCCCGGCTGTTATACAGCTCGGAGCGGAGGATGCAGAAGACAAGTGGGGTGTCCCCGCTTGTCTTCTGCATACAGCTGTTGTACAGCTTGGCTGTTATACAGCCCGGTGCTCTGAGCGGAGGATGCAGAAGACAAGCGGGGTGTCCCCAGCAGTTCCCCCGCTTATCTTCTGCATACAGATGTTTTCTGCATGGAGTGCCGGATTTTAAATCCCCGTCTGCTGAAAGAGCTGATTGTGATTGGCTGAGGTGCTCATCCAATCACAGGCAGCTCTTGCCGAATGAATGACATGCTCGCTCATCAAATTAATGGTTTTGTTTTGACCTCTAATGCCGCTGAGATTTTCACGGCGACATAACGGGACTAAAACACACCAATCTGTTTAAAGGCTGCTTTAGACGCAACGATAATCGCTCAAGCGACTTTTGAGCGATCATCGTTGTGTCATATACAGCGCAAGATGATCGCTCAAGATGAGCGATCACCTTCTGCTGCCAGCAAAGGATGCAGAAGACCAGCTGTTCCCCCGCCCCGAGCGCCCTGTTCACCCGCTTCGAGCGCCCGGCTGTTATACAGCTCGGAGCGGAGGATGCAGAAGACAAGTGGGGTGTCCCCGCTTGTCTTCTGCATACAGCTGTTGTACAGCTTGGCTGTTATACAGCCCGGTGCTCTGAGCGGAGGATGCAGAAGACAAGCGGGGTGTCCCCAGCAGTTCCCCCGCTTATCTTCTGCATACAGATGTTTTCTGCATGGAGCGCCGGATTTTAAATCCCCGTCTGCTGAAAGAGCTGATTGTGATTGGCTGAGGTGCTCATCCAATCACAGGCAGCTCTTGCCGAATGAATGACATGCTCGCTCATCAAATTAATGGTTTTGTTTTGACCTCTAATGCCGCTGAGATTTTCACGGCGACATAACGGGACTAAAACACACCCATCTGTTTAAAGGCTGCTTTAGACGCAACGATAATCGCTCAAGCGACTTTTGAGTGATCATCGTTGTGTCATTTACAGCGCAAGAGGATCGCTCAAGATGAGCGATCACCTTCCGCTGCCAGCAAAGGATGCAGAAGACCAGCTGTCCCCCCGCCCCGAGCGCCCGGCTGTTATACAGCCCGGAGCGGAGGATGCAGAAGACAAGCAGGGTGTCCCTGCTTGTCTTCTGCATCCAGCTGTTCACCCGCTTCGAGCGCCCGGCTGTTATACAGCCCGGCGCTCGGAGCGGAGGATGCAGAAGACAAGCGGGGTGTCCCCGCTTGCCCTCTGCATCGAGCTGTTCCCCCGCGCCGAGCGCCCGGCTGTTATACAGCTCGGAGCGGAGGATGCAGAAGACAAGTGGGGTGTCCCCGCTTGTCTTCTGCATACAGCTGTTGTACAGCCTGGCTGTTATACAGCCCGGTGCTCTGAGCGGAGGATGCAGAAGACAAGTGGGGTGTCCCCAGCAGTTCCCCCTCTCTGGGGTTTTCCCCGCTTGTCTTCTGCATCCAGATGTTTTCTGCACGGAGCGCCGGATTTTAAATCCCCGCCTGCTGAAAGAGCTGATTGTGATTGGCTGAGGTGCTCATGCAATCACAGGCAGCTCTTGCCGAGTGAATGACATGCTCGCTCATCTCTAGTCATTATGCATGAGGATTTATTTTTTTTACTAAAAAAGTTAAAAGTGCTCAAAAAAGCTTCCCTTAAAAAGCTATTTTCATTTTTTCTATTTCCATAGGGGGGACTTGTACCTGCGATCTTATGATTGCTCAAATAACATACTGATAATATACTGCAAGACTTCCGTATTACAGTGAACTATCTGATAGCACCATCCACTGCTGGTCTGGAGGCCACGTTTAGGCTTTCAGCTACCATGGTGACCTATCGACCCTCTGCAGGAGGGCAAATGACATAGCAGAGAGAACACCCTCCATGTGTCAATTGCTTACCTGCTGTGGCATGTAGGAGGTTAACAACTGCAATCAGAGTTGCCTCTAATCTTGTCTGTTTCATTGGGATCTTGTTTGTTACCTACAGCGCAAGTTCAGCTCCTGAGCCCACACCATTTATATGCCATAAATGTATAGCGTTTTGTGCTAACTACTCCCTCCCCAGGAGGCAGGTAGGGGTTAATGGTTCCAAAAAGACGGAAGTAGATGTCAAGGTTAATAAAAGAGAGCTTCTGACTTTATGAATCCCCTCGCCCGCATTCTACAGGAATATTTCATGGCTGCCGTTTGTACCACCAGCGCAGGCTGACAGTGGCAGAGAATTGGGGCGGCTTCACACAGGTGTACGTTTGCTTGCAAAATTTGTGCTCGCAATGCGCAGAAAATGGAACCCCTTGATGTCAGTAGGGTTAAACACATTTCCGTAAAAGAACGCAGCATGCTCTACTTTTGGGTGCATTTGCGCACCAAAGATCCCCATATAAGTCTATGGGTGTGTGCAAATATGTGCACAATACACAAGCAGATGCGTGAAACACTACGCCATTCTGCTGGAAAAAGAACACATCTGGAACTCATTAGATCAAATAGACATTTAAATCGGGGTGTGTTTGTCTGCCGTGCGCAAAGGAATATATCCTACGGGCAACAAAAAGTACAGAAGAATACGCTAATATGCGCGCAAAAACCCTTGTTCACGGCGCAAATACGAAGCACCGAGGCATGCTCAGTTGCACATACTCCTGCTTGAAGCTACCCTTAGGGCTTCTTTAAACGACCGTATGCGTAATTGCGCACGCTTCATTGCACATATTTGGTTGATGAAGTAGATTTACACGTGTATCGGCGCATATACTGTACTTTTTTATTTAAATGGCTATTCTGCCTAATGAGGTCCAGAAGTGTTCATTTTGTCACGGAATTGTGCAGCGTATTGCTCATGTTTCTGCGTTCGCATTTGCGCACCTCCCATAGACTTTTTTATGAGGGCCTTTACGGCGCAATACACAGAAAGATTATTTTAAAAAACATTCCTGAGAACGGACCCATTAACCTCAATGTATTTCTTGCGCATTGCAGGCGTATATTTTACACACGCAAAAACGTGAAGAAGCCCTTGCGATGTTCTTTGTAGTCGTGTTTACTAAATGTTGTCTTTTATTTAAACGCACATTAGGGTACGTTCACGCGGCTCATTTTTCTCGCTTAAAAATATACCGTGTATTCGCTTCGGCTGCAGTCTGTTTTTGTGGATTTGCAGCGTGCACAGCCGTAGATTTAATGGGGTTAACTGTGAGTATTTTTCCGCAATGCAGATTTCAAACACGTGCACAGAAAAATCCATGTTGTATCATAATGAAATATGGTGCAGATTCCCATTGCAAACAATGGAAGGAAGAATTCCCACGACTTTCAGCTTGCAATCTGAGGGAACACATGGGACTGTACAGTAACTGATTTGTGTTTTTCTTTTTTTACAGTTCGAGTAAAAACCACTGAATTGTACATACCTCCATTAGTTACGAAACATTATATTTATGGTGACGTAAACCACAAAGGTAATTTCCTTGACTTTGTATCTTTTTGTAGTAGAAAAGAAGATGACAATAATGTGCTGTGTCACTGGAGACTGATGGATGTCAAGAAAAAAAATCCCCATTCACTAACTCGGTTTTGGAAAGTAAGCTGAACTAGTCGTGATATCACACAAAGCACGAGCTTTTGCTGACCCTGCCAGGAATCAGCTATATCTAGTGAACAGAGTGCAGTGAAATAGGAAATATTACGTTACTGGAAATCAAATATTAGACATTGTGACATCTTCATGTTGAACAAACATCCCCTACATCAATACTGCTTTAGTCGAAGTGTTAGCTGTGTCCTCTATCAGTCAGGCCTTATTGACAAGACCGAATATATGCTGCTATTTAGCTGCGTCACAAAATTGCCCATGTGAATGAATGCATTGGAATCCAATGCCTCAGATGATTACGTTTTTCATTTTGGACCTCAGTCTGAGACACTACACACTGCTTTGATTGCCCAGTGCTGCTCAGGGAAGCAGCACTGGCCAGTAAAGGCATTTAGTGTCTTAGACACTTAGACTGGTAGTCAGAGAAGCTGTTCGGCCATTTTCCAGGACCAGAGGTACACTTTAAACCTGAGTGTCCACGGGCGGGACAGAGTATTGCGAGCGATCTTCCGCTGTGGGAGAGCATTAATGTCACTGCAATTTTCCACACGATTTTCCGCGATGAACCTATCTTAATGGTAGGTTAATCGCGGACAATATTTCACAGAGTAGGCAGAGCAAAAAGTCTCCAAATTTAACTTGAGTAGCCCTTTCACAGTGGTGACTTGAATTAAAAAATATAATTTTTATTTTGAACTTTTTAAAAATGCACATATAGGGGCACAACACATAAAACAACAAAAACAAAAAAAGTAAGTAAGGGGCGTGGTAAATACCATCCAACCACACCGTCACTAAAGATGGGCATCCAATTGTGCTGTGTGTGTGGGTGTTTGTGTGATCTGGTCACCGGCGACCACAAAGTTTTTTTGTCCTGCTTAAAGCCGGTAATGTATGAGGCAGGGGTATATTGGTACTTGGGGTTTGTAAGATAATCCCCAGTTGTTTTGGTCTTTTTTATTTATAAAGCCTACACACCGTAGATGGATGCAATTTTTAGTGATTTGAACGTTCGTTTCTTCACAATTCTTTTTTGCCCCCCCCCCCCTTTTTTTCAAAGGAGGGTAGAGGTACCTGACCAATTCCTAAATGGATAGTCGGAATTGGCCTTGGCCGTAGGGATCATCTCCCGAGGTTGCTAGATATGTATGATGCCAACCTCCAGAGAGACTCTCTCTGGAGGTTGGCATCATACATATCTAGCAACCTCGGGAGATGATCCCTACGGCCAAGGCCAATTCCGACTATCCATTTAGGAATTGGTCAGGTACCTCTACCCTCCTTTGAAAAAAAGGGGGGGGGGGGCAAAAAAGAATTGTGAAGAAACGAACGTTCAAATCACTAAAAATTGCATCCATCTACGGTGTGTGGGCTTTATAAATAAAAAAGACCAAAACAACTGGGGATTATCTTACAAACCCCAAGTACCAATATACCCCTGCCTCATACATTACCGGCTTTAAGCAGGACAAAAAAACTTCGTGGTCGCCGGTGACCAGATCACACAAACACCCACACACACAGCACAATTGGATGCCCATCTTTAGTGACGGTGTGGTTGGATGGTATTTACCACGCCCCTTACTTACTTTTTTTGTTTTTGTTGTTTTATGTGTTGTGCCCCTATATGTGCATTTTTAAAAAGTTCAAAATAAAAATTATATTTTTTGATAGGTTAATCGCGGAGAATCGTGGAAGGCTGTCATTTTTAGACGCGCAATTTTCTGCTTGTGTACATTGTGCTGCGCTTTCCATAGTTATCCTATGGAAAGCGTGTCATGCGTGCTCCATGGGCGATTTATCGCCGCGTATCATGCTGTGAGAAATCACCCATGGACACTCGACCTAAACAGGCTGCCTATCCTTTTTCTATGTACAGGCAATAATGTAATGGGGCTATAAAGAAAATAATTGATCACTAATTAAAGTATAAAAAAGACAATAGACACATCTTTAAAATATTTTTATGCAATGAAATTAGACAGATATATAATACAGCTTACACATTTGGTATCCCTGAACTTGTAAAAGGCCACCTAATATCATAACATCATATCACATGATATCAAATCATTGAAGTTGAGTTGCAAATAGAGTATATACCAAAAAAAAATCTAATGGTGAAACAATGAGGGCAGTCATAGAGAAAAAAATGTGCTCCTTAGACCCCAAGAGTACGTTCACATGTAGCGTAAGTGCTGCGGAATTTCCGCAGCTGAAAGTTTGCAGCATTTCCGCATAGATAAACAGTCAAATTTTGCTCCATAGGTGTAGATTTCTATGCATTTTTCTCATGCAGAAATGCTGCGGAATTTGCCGCAAAATTTCTGCAGTGGACTTTCCGCAGCTTTTCTGCTACGTGTGAACATATACTAAAGGGGTCTTCGGGGACTTTAATATTGAAAACTTATCCTTTGACAATCAATATCAGATCAGTGGAGTCTAACTCAAGAACCTCCACAGGTTAGCAGAAGAGGCTGTGAGCTTTTAATCATATACCTGTGACAGCTCTATAAATTTTATAGTGCTCTGTACATTCTGTCATGTGAATGATACTAAGCTGCAGTACCAGGCACAGTCACTACTAGATGTATGGAGCTGTGCCTTGTAAATACCAAAGGGAGTGTGGCGCTTGCCAAAGCATCATGGAACCTTCAATTAGGTGGTCATGTGCCAGGTGCTGGAGCCCCAACAATCTGATATTCATGGCCTGCCCTGAGAAAAGGCCATTAGTTTTTAAGAACTGGGTTAAAAAAAAGGCTTCTGGCAGATCAGTGTGCAGATACTAAATTATTTCTATTCGAGTCTGATGTCAATCCGTTTTTTTTACAGGATCTGCCATGAGTAGTTTACTTTTTTAGGTAGGTTACAAAATCAAAAAAGTGAAAGGATGAACCCAGCTTTAGGCCTCGGTCACACGGACGTTTTTTGGTCCGATTTGCAGACATGCTTGCGATCTGCAGATATATAGACCCAATGCATAGCAATGGGATCGGTCACATGTCCGTTTTTGATGCGGATGTGCCTATAATTATATGACACACCAATTCGCAGAACGCATGTAACTGCGTTCTGCGCAAATCGGTGCTTGTACATGCGCTCAATGGGGTCGGCGGCAGCAGCGCCGACCCCATTGAGAACATATACTAAAGATGGTTCTCCTCTGCCACAGCTGTGCCACAGCTGAGCGCAGGAACCAAAGAGATGCAGCTCTCAGCTGTCATTCAATAGCTGAGAGCTGCCTCTGATTGGTCCCTGCGCTTAGCCAATCAGAGGCAGCACTCACCCATTCATCAATGGGTGAGTGAGAGCTGCCTCTGATTGGCTGAGGGCTGTGACCAATCAGAGGCAGCCCATTTAGCAGGCAGGGATTTTAAATCCCCGCCTGCTGAATACTACAGAGAGCAGTTCAGGAGAACTGCCGGCTGGACGCAGTATACTTTTTTTTTTTTAACACATTTTTAGGATCCTTTTCAGGGAAGGGCTTATATTTTAAGCCCTTTCCCGCAAATTCATACAGCGTTTGCCGGCAGCCTATTGCTTTTAATAGAGCCAGCTGTATTGCCGGCTCCATTGAATTCAGTGGGCGAACATCGTTCTCCTCTGCCACAGCTGTGCCACAGCTGTGGCAGAGGATAGCGGGCAGCGCTCGGCCCTTTCACTAAAAACGCTGTTAGGTGCAGATTTTTCAGTGAATTGTTGGCCTCGGTCACGCGATTTGCGGATGCGCATCCGTTATGCGATCCGCAAATCGCGCGGAAAACCGCCCTTGTTACTGAGCCCTTACTAGGGTGTTTCCATCTCTGCAGGATGTTCTATGAATGTCTGATAGCTGTATTTTCCCACCTCTAGGATCCGTACGTATATTGAGAACTGTTCCCCCCTATCCCGTCCGTACTCTCCTCCTCCTGCTCTCCACCGCATCCAGGCAGCCTCCATAGACATCAATGGGAGTTATGTATACAGTGTAGCACAGGAATCCTTATGTTACATTAGCCCTAAAGTGCCCAACACAGCATAAATTCACACCAGGGGGGCGGTATCAGTTTGCCTTTAGAGTGACATTTCCTTCTGCGATCTTATACCTGTCAGTTATTGTTTTCTTTGCAGAACTGATGATTCATATATTACAGAATATCAGCTTTCAGCTCATCACAGCAATTTTACTTTATGATATTTTCACACTTTATCTCCTTCTTACTTTGTTACGCGTTCCCATTCACAATCGCACGAGAGCTGTTTCTGCACTTTACACCATTGATTTACATGACCGTAAGTTTAAAGGGGTTTTCCATAAATATAGATAACCTTCAGGACCGCCATGAGTAGCAGCTTATAGGGGCTGTATAAGCAGCTATGCCTGGTAACCGTAGCTCAGACTCCTTCACCTAAAGAGAGTCTTGACACTGCAAAACTGCTGACAGCTCTACGTAGGAGTCATACCTCTCCGTAAGTAGTCAATATTTCCAGTTTGTGTAAAGCTAAGTACCTCTACAAGTGTCTTGAGGGCGGAACTTCTTCCTGAAGTGTCATCACTCTCCATTGGGCAGCTGCACAGCTGTGATTGACAGCAACAGCATCTAATCAGGAGACAGCTACAGCTGTAATCAGGGCCATTTTGTCAGCATTTTTTTTTGCCTTAAATGGTAAAAATTGGCTTCTACCTATTTTTTTTTTTTAGCTTCCTCTGGATCAACATTGGGGGGTAATAGGCAGAACTGGATGGACATATGTCTTTTTTTCAGCCTTACATATGGTACTATGTTGGGAATATAGAAACAATGTAGTACATAGAGGTGTGTTTCAAAATCTTGCATACAGTAACCCCCCAAATCAGAATTCTGTGAATCCCCACATAAGACACGTGAAAGTTTAGAAATGCATTTTCTTTCTTCTGATGTTTCCTTTTACTAAGGCCCCGTGCCCTTGGCCGTGACAGCGATATTTCTCCGCGGGGGGAAGTGCTGAGAGGTCTCAGCGGTGAGCCTATCTGACAGATAGGCTCACTGCAGGGAATCGTGGTATGCCGCGATTTGAGCCCTGTGAGCGGAGAATCACTATGATTCTCCGCTCGTGAACAGGGCGCTGCACTTTCTATACCAATGCTATGGAAAGCGTTCACTGCATTACTCGCAGCCGGACTATCGCCACAAGTAACGCAATGCACAATTGCACATGGACAGGAGCCCTTAAGTAAATGGCAACAGCTTATGAAAGCTCTGAGCTGAAAGTTTTGCTGTGTTTCTGCCTGTGGATTAGGGTGATAGGATTTTGTCTGACTTTTTATATCAAAATCAGTTTTTTGACAGTTTTATGAATTGTGAAAACAAAAACAAAGACTCACCAATTTCTCCTAAATTTCCCTTGTGGCTTTGATCTGACTGTTCAAAGACCTGAGGTATAATAAATTATGCTAAATTTGCAGCACGCCTACATTAGGGACAGCACCTGCTGAGACCGTAATTCAGGTTTTCCCACAGAAAAGAAACCATTACTGTAATACTCACAGATCCATCAAATGGATAAGAGCCGAGCGTACACGAAAAATCATCATTCTCAGATAACCCATGATCTCACGCACGGTAAACGCAAGATGCTGCTGAACAGACTTGGAAGACACCGTCATTACTCTAACTAGATTGACCCGATGTTCGCTACGTGAACATAAAATGTTTCAAAAGTGGTGGTTGTGAACTTCTAAATCTGCTTGGTTAGGTGATTATTTAGAGTCACTTTGTATTTGGAGCAGAAATCTAATATAAAAAAAGCCTACAGGTGTCTCTTTGTTTGTCTGTTTTTCTCTCTGTCTGTCTCTCGCTCTTTCTCTTTCTCTGTTTCTCTGTCTTATTGTCTGTCTGTTTGTCTTTCTCTGTCTGCCTCTCTCTCTGTTTGTCTCTTTCGTTGTCTTTCTCTCACTGTCTGTTTCTGTCAATTTCTCTCTTTCTCTCTCTTTCTGTCTCGGTATCACTCTGTCTCTCTGTCTGTCTCTCTGTCTCTATCCCTCTCTTTCTGTCTCTATTGCTCTCTCTCTGTCTATCACTTTCTCTGGGTCTCTCACTCTGTCTTTCTATTGCTCTCTGTCTCTATTGTTCCTTATTTCTGTCTCTCTCTATTGCTCTGTCTTTTTCTCTATCGCTCTCCCTATCTCTGTCTCTCTATTGCTCACTTTCTGTCTGTCTAGCGCTCTCTCTATCTTTCTCTATCACTCTGTCTCACTATCGCTTTCCCTCTGTGTTTATCACTCTTACTGTCTCTATCGCTCTCTCTGTCTCTATCGCTCTCTCACTTTGTCTCTATTGCTCTCTCTGTCTCTATCGTTTCTCTCTTTATCGCTGTCTCTCTATCGCTCTTTCTCTGACTGTCTGTCGTTGTCTCTATTGCTCTTTCACTATGTCTCTATTGCTCTTTCTCTGTCTGTCTGTCTCTCTCTCTATCGCTCTCGATTGTGCAGTGTATGATGCAGCTTAGCAGTGTATGCTGTGTTGCTTAGCACGCTTTACTCATTCCAGCGCATGCCTGAAGCACAGCAGCGCCACCCATAGACTTAACATTGTAACTTTAAACCGGCATGACGGGTCCCTGAATGTATTAAACTCATATTTGATGATTTGACAGCAGCGGTGAGCCTGTGTGTCACCTAGTGACACCAACATCATACACTAAAGTTACAGAAAAGGGGTCAAAGTGTGGTGCAAGAAAAAGCATGTAGGCTTATTTATATTAGATATGGCTTTAAGTTTTATTTGCAGTTATTTTATATATTATGGGTACGTTTACACTTTATCACCACTGAGAGTCTGACCACTGAGCTCCCCACCGATCGCGAGGGCGGGAGTCCCGAAATTTCCTACATGAATGGAGCAGAGGATATGCATGCACAATGCCTCTCCATTCATTTCGATGACAGCCCTAGAGATTGCTAAGCTCTCCTATTCAGCAATTTCCGACACTCCCATTGAAATGAGTGGGGAATCATGCATGCATATCCTTGGCTCCATTTAGGCAGGAACCTTCAGGACCTTTGGGATCTTTGGGAGTCTTAGCAGTCAGTCCCCCACCAATCATATTGTTATTCCTTATCCTGTGGAAAGGAGAACTTTATAAAGGGCACAATCCCTTTAACCCTTTCCAATCAACTGTCTGACGTCTAAAGACATTCTGATTGAAGGCTGTACAGCTCCGATGTCGGAGGACGTCAGGCAGGGTATTCTTACTGTAAATTACTGGCCAATCTGTTGTTGGGGGCCTCTCCGTCATGTCATATACTGCAGTACTGACTCTAGCCAGCAGATGGCACCATTGTATAATGGCAGAAAGAAAAAGCCCCCTAGGAAACCCTGAATCCAAAAATGGATTGCAAAGGGTTAAGGATGAAAAAAAGGGAAATGACATTGAGACTAAGCTGTAAAATGATGTATATTATCTTGCAGTAAACGTGTATGTGAAGATGTTGACAGATAGCCCATTTCTTGTATGTATGGATATAGATATGGCATACGAAGAGACCATAGATCCCAAATTCCTCTGGATAGGACCTGATGGAAATGTCCTTGAAGGTGAGCAAAGTATATAGACTGGTATGTTAATCTTAGCACTGTATTAAAACTCTTTTATGATAGACTTTAAATAGTCACTACAGTTTGAATAAACTTGTGATTATATGAAAGCTAATGTGAGAACTAAGAAAATACAAATCACTTTATCTAAAATGACATTTTTGTGCTGAAAAAAAATCTTATGTGCTGGCCACTGAGGGGATCTTCCTTTCTTCTAATTTACTGTTCACTGCTTGTTGTCAAGTGAACTCTGTCTCTAGTAACAGAGATCACAAGATAGATAACAGGAAATGGAGAAGAGTGATCACTCATGCTGCCCATAGAAGTGTTTGGAGAGGAGGGGGAGCAGCAAGCTGCTGCAGCGCAAGAGAAAAGCCGAGAGACTCAAACAGATGTGCCCTTAAATCTGTGACTTCACAGAGGTGGTCCCTCGTTCAGGACTGTTATCTGTAATGGGTCGCGGGTAAAGCGCCCAAGTTGCAGATAACACAGAGACGCATTTAACAGACAGAGCCAGTATTCTCTTGCAAACAAATAAACTTTACTAACATAACTTTCGGTTTTGCTTTACTCTATAGGAGTGTGCTACTTTAATGTTATAGATTTAACATCAATTTCACTGAAAAAATCCCTGACTAAGGGCGCCTTCACACCGTTGAGAAAATTGTGTGAGATTTGTGACACACACAGATCTCGCACAAATATAAATTCTTTTGAATGCGCTCATTCACCTTAGTGATGTTTTCCTGCATGGCACCACGATGCGATGCAGGAAACAAATCGCAGCGTTTCCTATCTAGCTGCCAGATATCGCATCGCAGCCCCATAGTTTTCAGTTGCGTCGGCAGCAGCAGCCTCGGCCCCATTGAAAACTGTGGGAGAACTCAGCGATCCTCTGCCGTGGCTGTGACAGCTGCTGCAGGTGATTTCCTGCATCCCCGTGGATGCAAGGGCTATATCAGGCTGTGAATCGCGGCCTGATATCGCCCACGCCAGTGTGAAGGAGCCCTAACTTGTAGCTTACCACTGGAGGTTTTAGCACTGGGATGTCCTATAATCAGCTTATCGTAAGGGGCTGCTTTCAATAAAAAAGGCATTTACTAAAGTCAGCAAACCCTACAAAGTATATAGAGTTTGAGGTTTACAGTGCTGGACTAGTATACATCAGGATAAAAAGTCATAAGACGAAAGAGGTAAAGAAAATAGCCCATTTGTTTCTTTACCAGAATACACATTGCATTTGAGCAGTCTTGAAGGGGTTAGCTCATCCTCTTCAAAATTGCAGCTGTTTTTGCTGAGAAAGCTGCACCAGTCAGATATGTCCCCTGTGGAGGAATTGTAGTATTGCAAGGTGTGCATTCAAATGATTGGCTGTCCATGTAATACACTGGGGCTAATTTCACACAGGCGAGTGCGATATTGAGCTGTGATTCACGGCCCGATATCACCCTCGCCAACATGGGATTTCCCTGCGGATGCAAGGTGTTTTTTTTTTCTTCTTCAAAACTGCCTCGCATCACTTCAGGGAAGTAGCGATCCACTGCCGCAGTTTATCCCATTGTTTTCAATGGGGAAACCTTGCATCGCACCGCATGCACCTAGTACGTGGTGCGATGTTGCCACCTGCCCCATTGAAAACAATGGGTGATGTAATGCCAGGGCACTCTGAAAGATAGGACGTGCCACGATTTGTATCGCACATCGCAATGCGATGTGGGAAGAAATCGCTCATGTGTATGACCCCATTCAAAAGAATACGGTTCATATTTTGTGCAAGATTTGTGCATCTCCGAACGCACAAATCTCGCGTGATTTTCTCAACCATGTGAAAGCGGCCTAATAGTTTAAGTTCACCAGAGAAGCTGTCAGTTCCTGCTCTTAAATGGGAGTTCCGAGCTGGGGATCCTCCTCTATTTATGACATCTGCATTAAAGGTTCTTTAAATGTGACGTGAGAATGTTTTAATGACGAGCATAAATGGAAAGTTGTTCCTGATTTGTTCAACTAGGGTCACAAAAACAGAGCAGATTCATGTCTTGAGTAGTTGATGTACTGCGGGATGACATCTAGAGTAGTCACAGATGGGTAGTTTCCAGATCTATGCTTCACAAATGTGAATTCTCTTCTCAGTCCTCAATAAGACCAATCTTTCAGAAACCACATACTAACTTAGTTTTTAGATTTTTTTGATTGGATAAATGCCTTATCATATTCCCAGTGGTATGTTAAAGAGTGACTAAACTATTATTTATTTATGTACTTCAATGATTGACCAGTATCATGTGTGACATGGACACTACTTAGATGGAGGAGGAGATGTAGTTTCCTTCCACTGGCACTACATCTCCATGATGGCAATAAATCAATAGTATAAGCAAAAATTGGAAATTTTGTAATAAACTATATTATAGAAAAATGCCTCTCTCCGCTTATCAGCCACTTATCTTACTCCCCTCTACACTGATCAATTAACTGATAAAATCCATACACAGCCCATATTACAGCAGCAGGGCTTATTCAGGCAGGCGTATATCGGTTGGGTTTTCACACCCGTCCGATATATGCTGCCCCTCTCTGCAAGGGGAGGAGGCGGGAAGGGCTGGGAGCTAGTGCACTGAGCTCCCACCCCTTCTCTGCCCCTTGCCACTGTTTGCAATGGGTGGGGCAGAGCTAAGTCCCACTCCGCCCCCTCCCATTTCAAACAGTGGCTCAGTGCAGTAGCTCCCATCCCGCCTCCTCCCTTTGCAGAGAGGAGCAGCGTATATCGGACTGGTGTGAAAACCCGACTGATATATGCCCGTCTGAAAAAACCCTCAGTCTGTAGAAGTCTATGGAAAGGCGAGGGAGGAGAAGGGAGCAGCTGCTGGAGAGAGACAGGCAGACACGCTGCTGTAGCTTCTAGTAAGTGGTTTAACTCACTCTGTGATGCATTCACAGTTACACTGCTCTATAATGCTTTCCATGCTGCTTCTGAAGGTGTACTACAGAGATGTACAGAAGAACACATCCTACAGCTACCTGTTCGCAATTGCAACAAGAGGCTCAGAACCCGCACCAGATCGTTACACCTACTCTCCTATGTGTCCGGTGTATGGCAGACATTGTAGCAACTAGTCTACACCCCTCCTGAAGTTGTGCTCAGAGAAAACTGACAGAAATTGAGCTCATGGAAGGGGGAAATATGCTAAAAAGATGCAGGATACAAGTCATACAATGGCCAGATTTGTTGTTACTTCTTATGTACACACGTATAATAGCTTATTCTGAAAAGCCATCCGAAAGTGTAGTTATGTTTTAAATAAATTGAAAGGGATCTTACTACCGGTAGCTGTTGAAGTGGATAAAATGACCTAATACATGTGTATTTGATGTGCTTGAAAAACATTTATATAGTTTAGGAGGCACCTGAGATAAATCAATACTTATTGCCTTGTAGCATTAGCTGGTGTTGTAGATTTCAGCTCTCTGTGCTAATACTAGCCTGAATCTGGTTAGATGTTTTGGCCCCATACAGATTATTGTAATTGTTGATTTGTTGTGGTTATTGAAAGTGTGACAGCCCCGGGCACCAAGTAAGCAAAGGGCATCCTTCTCCAAATACTTATTTTCTGCTTGATCACGCAGCAAGCCTTTCATAATACTTAGTACACCTTAGGCGAGTTTCATTAGCGCAAAGCTGTTCTCTCTAGCACATAAATTAATGCAAACAGCAAGCTTCATACGCCAAAGTGCTTGGCAATAAACTGAAAGAACATGCCCATTGCTCCTTGGAGTGTACAGAAAAGACTATTTAAATGAATGAGATTACATGAGGGCAGATTTTTTCCTATTCAAGTCCTGCACTGGCAATGACAATCAAAAATCTCCAGCCAGCATGAAAATATGCTGCACTGACCCCTTTGCCAATTTTGCAGTATATTTATTGGAATGTACTACAATGATTGACCAATATCATGCGTGACATGGACACTACTTAGTTGGGCGAGGAGATGTAGTCCCCTTCCATTGATAGCAAACACAAGGTGTATTTGAACATGAAATAGGCGATTTCCACATTTATTTGGTCTTCTGGAAGAACTAGAACAAGGATCTGGCTGCTAGAGTTGGCAGAGAAGGATGGGTCAATGAGTACAAACCAGGAGTTATAGATGCAAAAGGAACCTTTCATCATAAAGTAGAAGTCTATTTTTATTTTAAAAAAATCAATAGTCGCCCTAAATAAACCTATTACTAAATATGATTAACTAAAAAAATGAAAACACTCCATTGCCGCCATTTACATTGCCTGAATCTCCTCAAGAGTTGGGCAAGAACTTTCAGTTAATGTCCTCTTGGCATCCTTCACTTCCATTCTTAGAATGCAAGAACTTGATAGTCATCACGATAGCTTGTGTTCTTGCTATTTCATAATAAATCGATAAGCTTTAATACAACAGGTTTTGACTGATATTGCTTTAGTAATGCAGAAAATAGCGTGTTTTTAGTCAGCACACGAGTTCTCAGAGCAGCTAGCAAAATCTCGAATTTTAAGAATGGATGCTGCCACTTAAGAGGACAGTAGCCTCCTGCAGGGGCTGGACAGTGTAAATGGCGGTAATGGAGTGTTTTCCTTTTAATTATTGATCATATTTAGTAAAATGCTTATTTGGGGAGGTTATTGGTTTTAAATAAGGCTAGTGCTGCACATCGACCTTGGCCATGACACAGGTTGTAGTGTAGCCCCACCATCTCACAATCCAATAGAAGTCAATGTGGTCGTGTTCCAGCTTGCAAGTAGCCTGTGATCATGACTTACATATTAGAAATCCATACTTTTTGAATTACTTACAATCTGTGGGTTGAAGCCGTAGCTACTCACTAGATGCAAGGCAACTGCATTGACATCCAAAAAGAAGTAGCGTTTTCCCGTCCATTCACACGACTGCATCGCGTGAAGACGCCGCTACAGTGGTGGTCAGCAGAATAGCTGTATTTAGCTTAAATAGCTAAATAGAGCTATCTGTCTTCTTCAATGAACGCCGAACGCAGGTATACTCTCCCCCCCCCCCTTTTTTTCATCTCCAATAGGAATCTATGGGAGCTCCCTGCGATCTTCGTCAAAAGATAGGTCATGGCCTATCTTTTAATGCTGTGAGGAAAAATCACGTATGGAAATAGCAGGCGATTTGGCGATTTTCAGTTGCAACTTTTTCTCGTAGCTAAAAATCGCCCATGTAAATGAATGCATTGCAATCCAATGCTTTACATGATCGCGAATTTTCAGCGACATTTTCTCACGGCTAATAGCTGTGAGAAAATGCTTGTCTGAATGAGGCCTAAGCCTTAAACATTGCCGTTTTGTGATGATAGGCTCCCTTTAAAGGGGTTTTCCCTTAAAATATAAGTTCTGAAAATGCTGAAATCTAAGAGGTGCAGCTAAGTAGCAGCAACTTGTACCTTTTATCTGCTGCTCTGTACCATCTTTTTCATTCTGTGCAGCCGCCAATATAATGCTAGGTTTACATGCATCACTTCCGCAGTAAACACAACAGCAGATTGTTACCTACAACTTCCAGCATGCATAGAGCCGGTCTCCCGAACCAGCGCCGTAGCTCCACCGACAACTTTCTCTCGAAGACTAAACAGAAGAACAAAAATCTGAACACAGCCAAAGGACCCTTTTCACAGGGAGCAGATACCCGACAGGTCATCCCAGCCATAATCGTTCCTATGCTTTTACAAAGAAACGATTATTGCTCAGTGAATGGAGACCGCTATTCATAGTAAACAGGCCAGTCTTTCATAGATTTACACAGCTGATCTGTTTTTCCGTTTTCTGCATGGATAAACTGAACGAGAAGCAAACAAATTATTTTTCGTCGTTCAGTCAGGACATTCATTTTAACTGAGCGATAATTGTTCAGATACCTGCTGGATGCTGGAATCTGAACGATTTATCGTCCCATGTAAAAGGAACCTATGTGCTGAACAGGTAAGGGTTTATTTTGTTGTCATATTATTTTTGTTTGTTTGCATCCTTATCGTACCATGTCCTGTTTTTGTCCTTGTCACAGATGAGAATTGGACATGCAATGTCCTTTGCCTGCTGGTATCAAGGAGCACACAATTGTCTCTCTGTGTGCTGTCCTATGTGAGTTGTGCTTGAGAATCAGCTGTGTGAATCAGGCCTGTCACTGTCCCTCAACACCAGACTCCACTGTCCCTAAACAGCCCTAAGTTGTCCCTTTGGATGACCCTGCCTAAAATACTATCTCTGAGAAAAAGAGGGCACTGGGTCCCAGATAAGAAGCTGAAGAAGAAAATACTAAAATGACCCAAGGCAGACAGAAATAAGGAAAAATTAGACAAACCACAGACTAGGGAACTGAATGGACTAGAAAACCAAAGAGACACTGACTGGACCGACTAGAAAAGACTGGACTAGAGCTAGGCACTTGGAACTAGAACAATGAATGCTGTATTGTCACAGCTATCAACCACACCACACTGCGGAAACCAAAAGTAAAGAGGCTAGGCTGAGCAGTGTGTTCAGCTGTGAGAACAGTTGCATAGCAATTGCTGCATCAATAATTTAGAAATCAGGAGGGAATAATGCATCAGGATTTCTCTTGCTGGTTGTAATACGTAGAAGCTGGGGCTAGTATTATGCTAGTGAATCTGAAAAGTTAAAATGACCGATATCTGGTGCGTTTAGAGAAGAATATTTATGACTGGGTACAGTTAGCAGTAGATACTATAAACTCTAACGTTACATAGCCCACAAGTCACTATAGGCCTTAAGTAGAGGGAAGTCATGGTGCCTTGTGCCATAGTCATTTCTCCCATCTTCGTGTAGCTGTATCTCTGGTTGGCCTTGTGTTCAGGGTGTTGCTGTCCCTCAAACAGACCAGTAAATAACCCATTAGCTATTTTGCACGCAACCAGAAATAAACGTGGAGGGCAAAGCCTGCTAGTCAGTTGTGGTTAACACCCTTAGACATGAAAAGACCTTCATAAGTAGGTTATTCAGTTACCCAAGTTGTTGGTGTCTGTGGGATTCATCTGACATGCCACTTCACAGCTGTCAGCTAATATAACTTGCAGCTTTTGACTCCACAAGCATAAAGTGACCTTTCATGGCTGACTAGTCAAGATGTATTGCAAATTGTGTGACTTTACTGGAACTCTTTGCATAGCCTCCTCTACATATCATGCATCAGTATATTCCAGCTGTCAGCGACAACTCATTTCCTGTTTTTGTTTCAGGGCACAGTAACGTGAATATAACCGAAACAGGAAAGCTCATGTTGAAGTCTTTTGACAAATCCATGTCTGGGTCGTACAGCTGCACTCTGTTTTATAAGCGCATCAAGGACGATGTTTCACAGGAAAAGGAGTTATATAAAGGTTACAAATTTGCTGTATTAGGTAAGAATGCAAATCAAATTTTGCAGTAGAAAAAATCCAAATCTTTCATGGTCCAACCTGTGATGAAGTCTTGTCATATGGTCTAGCTGGTAAAAAGCACACAGCAATTTCAGTTTAGTCCCTTTGGGAATTATTTTTCTCAGGTGGTGAATAGTTCTTATGTATAAAAGCAAACATTTTAAAATGAAGTTTACCTGCAATTTATTATGTCTGAGCTGGACGCAGAGCACATCGTCCGGATTCAACGTAATTTTATTTTTTTTTAAAGGACAGGTATACACACAATATGCTAACATGAAGAACACTAAGTATTTATAGCTAAACCAAAAGCGGGAGAATGGGAAATCTGACCCTAATCAACTAATATGCTGAGACTTTACCTTAAAGTGGAGCACCCGCCGTGATGAGGGTGACCCCACTTGAAGAACATGGTGCAACCATGACTCTTCTAAGTTGGAAGACAGGGATAATATTTATTACAATGAATAATAGTGTATGAACTACATGAAATGCCAATAAAACATAAAAAATAGTTAAGAGATAGATGTAATAACACCCCAAATATCCTTAACACCAAACAGACTTATCTAAAAGTGAAAAAGGACAGGAGCTGCCAACTTGACCAGAAGCACCTTCAGGCTAGACGTGTAACTGTCGTCCTCAATGAGGCAGAGCCAGAATAAATGTGTACAGGTACAGACAAGCACTGATTGGCCAGCTGGGACACTTAGCTTCCAGCTGACCAATTCATGCACACACCAGTAGATTGATTAGTGCTCATGTTGGCGTCCAACGCCGGAATGACACAGAGCATGCATCGATGTGTTGATCTCTTGGGACAAGGCTTACACCATGGTGTCACCCCAGTCCCAAAATGACATGTCCGGTGAGCTGTGACACAATTATTGTTTCATGCCCAAGAACTGTTAGGAGATCCCGAAGTTCTGCCACCTCTCATCAGTGTTTGTAAAGTTTATCCACATTTATAGATGACCTGTCGCCTATCCTTACTAATCTGTTTTAGTAATTACTTGCATTCCACATTAAATAACAATTCTGCAGCATCCTTTCTTCAAACTGTCCCTTGTGTCATTCCTTGATTATTCCTCCTGGAAATGTATGTATAAATTGAAAATTGGGTGTTACCATTGCCCTTTTCAGTGTGGTATGTCTCTACACACTCTGACACTATCCAATGAGTGCTGACAATGTCAGACAGTGTGAGGACACACCACTTTGACAAGGGGGAATGGTAACTACCTTTTGTCAATTTATTAATACATCTTCATAAGGAATAGCAAAAGTAATATCACAAGGGACAGTTTAAAGAAAAGATGCTGCAGAAGTGTTACTTCATGACGGATGAGTATTTGCTTAAAAAAACATGTCAAAACAGAGAAAGATCTTCTTTACAGGGGTTTTCCCACTAAAGAGATTTATCCCCATCCGCAGGATAGCCGATAAATGCCTGATCGCTGGGAGTCTGACCACTGGGACTTCATTGGTGCCACTATTCCTGCCTCGTCACATGCGCATTGATGTCTGTTCTATAGACTTAGTTACATCACACGCATGCGCTTAAGCAGGAAGCGCCGCGCAAGCTCAGTCATTCAGCTACGCACAGTGTTTCCAGCCAAGAGGAAGTAGAGATGTCAATCAATAGCATGGTGGGCATAGTTGACTCACCGTAATAAGCAGGAAAGAGCCTGGAGAAGTTGTGAAGTAGAATCTCCTTTCGGAAGGTTTGATGGTGATTTGCACACCATGCAGGAAGATTGGATTTCCGGTGAATGAAAGCACTGGGAACATTGAAAAGGTAAAGTAATATTTACATGCTATTGGCATATCGTATGTAATATATGTAATGGATATATGAAATGGATGTGACAGACTTCTTTACAGTCTGAAAGAAGACTTATGGTGGTCATACATGTTAGATGAACGTCAGGCCAGCCCACTGATTTCGGCAGGATCGGCGACCACCTAAACTTTGAATTGATCAGAATTCAACTTTAATGAACATTCAGAAGAAGAATGGAGGAGCTGGAGATTGAGCCATGAGACTGCTCGCCTGATGGAACTGAGATTGAATGGCACTGAGCAGCTTGCAATTTATCCTAGCAAGAACAAACTGGAGAACAGAAAGACTTCAACATTTTTAACAAAAAACAATTGAAAACATTTTTTTTACTACAAAATAGAAAATGCAATACAATTTTTTATTCAAATGTCTCAAAGAGAGGAATTCAGTAATGTATAAGTAAGTTCATACATATAAGAAGATATACACTAAATGTCCAAAAAAAAAATCAAGCACTTAGAAGGAGTTGTCGGAATCAAATGAAATTTTATGTGTGATTGAACATTGATATAAGTAAGTGATTATAATATCAGAACAAAAGGATAATTTATTGCGGAAAACTGTTGGCCTTTTGGGCCTTCTCTAGATTGGATGCCAGATGTGATACGGGAGGGCATGGAGTCCGTATGGTATGCTGCGGCAAATTCATCCACATTTGTTGTAACTGAGCCTCTAGATCGTTCAAACTCATGGGCTGTTGAAGTTGACATCCCAGATGGTCCCATACATGTTCTGTTGGCGATAAATCTAGCAAATGGGCAGCCACAGAAGTGCAGCGATGTTGCGGAGGCATTTATGTGACACCCTTGCTGTGTGCCGCCAAGCATGATCCTGCAGTAAAATGCCCCTTGGAAGCCCTGCCAGGAGAGGCAACACATGTGGCTGCAGGATGTCATGAACATACCGCTGAGCTGTCATTGCCCCTCGTACCAGTACTAGCGGTTATATGCAATGGCCCCCTAGATCATCACAATAGCAATGAGGGCAGTGTGCCGCTCCACAGCAAAGGCAGGATTGAGGCGCTCACCCCGAGGTCTCCATAAATGAATGTGGTCGTTGGCAGTGCCCAAACTAAAACTGGATTCATTGCTGAAGACAACCTGGTTCCATGCCGTAGCAGTCCAATTTAGTAATTCACGACGCCACCGTAAGTGACAGTGGGTGAGTGCCAAAGGCAGTACATGTAATGGGCGCTGTGAGACCAAATGTCCTTCAGCCAAGCAGCTGGAAATTGTTCCTACAGACACGAAGGCCTGTAATGATCGTGCCACCTATCACTAGATGGCGGACAATGAAACACTTAGAGCTTATCGAGCTTGTCAGACAATCAGACTATCCTCTCTACTGGTCGTCTGCTGAGGGCATCCTGAGCCCAGTCGTGTGCGTGCCCTCATACATCCACTGGTCCTAGTACTGTCTAATAGTGGGGTCAGAAAGACTGGAGTGACGGGCAATACATCGATATGACCATCCAACTTCTTGCGTTCCAATAATACGCCCGCTCTCAAACGCTGTTAACCTGGTGTCGAAGATGTATGTTTAGTGGTCAACAAGTTCTACACAATTGGAAAAAAAGGTCGACTACACACAAGTAGGCTCTGAGAGCCTTTTTATAAGCCCAGGATGGAACCAATTTTAGGGCCTCAGCAAGACTGTTCATTTAATAACGCTATAACTCTAATCATTTGCATGTATGCCTGAGATGTAACTGCGATCCTCTGAATAGTCTGTCAGTAGTTGATGGACGGGGATCACTTGCTCAGGACCCCCGTCCATCAGCTGATTGACAGCAGGTTGGACATGATCATCAGCAGTCACCACAGAAAGTGGGAGTGTTAGTTTCACTCTCATTAAAATCAATGGGAGCACCCACTTCTCTTCCACTTCCTGCTTCTCTTATGGTCAAGACATCACATCCATTCCTGACCATTAGAGAAGCAGGAAGTGCAATACCTAAAAAAGCCTTCCATTGATCTCAATAAGAGTGAAGCCGGCGCTCCCATTTCCTGTGGTAACCACTGATGACGATGTCCAGCCCACTGCACTGACAGCAGAACATCCGATCAGCTGATGGACAGGGGCGGATAGATTCCCATCTATGGCCAGAGGATAGGCCATTAGTTAAGAAAGCCTGGAATACCCCTTTAGTATTATTTCATAAAAACATATGTTATCTTTGTAGCCTACCTTGATCCAGACTACACGTTCCAGATAAACGTGCGCTACATGGCCAAGCCCTGCAATGAGAAAGCTAACGAAAGGTTTGTCGTGACTTTTCTGAAGACCATCAACCAAGTCATTGCAAGCCTGAACTGTCACTTGGAGGACACCTATCACAAATGCCATGTCATCAAAGCCCCAAAGCACTCCATGCAGAATCAGCTCTTCGTAGCCTTTAAAGGTAAATGTTTAATGGGAGATGGAAAATTAAATTCTGCTTGTTTACTGGATGCATGAACAATTATCCTATGTATAACCAGCTCTGCAATGATCAGTGGGATTTATAACTGTGTGAATATGGGATAAAAAAAATTGTTTTAAAAAATTTCCTATTTTAAGCTAATGTTTTTCTTTAAGAAAATATGATTAACCAGGAAGTTGGAGTTGACTTCAATGGCAGTAAGCATTTATGTATGTAAAGTATGGACCTGTCAATACAGTAACTTGCTTCATTACTGTAAGCACTAGTTCCTTAACCCCTTGGGAGTTAGGCCTGCTGTATACACGGCAGGCATCACCCGTCGGCAACAGCCGTGATCAGTTTTCATGCAGATCGCGGCTGTTATCCCTTCACATGCCCTGAATCCTACCCTCGCAATGCAATCAGAGGGTGCCATTTGGTTGTCATGGCAGCCTGGGGCCTTCTGATGGTCCCCAGAGTTGACATGAATGAGTGCCTGTCTCTGTGTGCCTATTGCACGTCTTGATAGACTACATGTCTGAGCGCAGTATAATGCAATACTACCGTATTGCATTATACTATATGAGTTATCAAACGATTGCAAGTTAAAGTTTACTATGGGGACTAAAAAAATAAGTTAAACAAAAAAATGTTAGTGATTGTATTAGAAAAAAATAAAAGGTAGTAAAGATTAAAAAAAAACTTTTCCCAGTCATCTCATCAACCCCCCCCCCCCCCCAAAAAAAACATGTGTTATCACTGCTTCTGCAAAAGTTGAGGTTACTAAAATATCACATAATTAATCCGACACAGTGAACATCCTTAGAAAAAAAATACATGCGGTGACAGAGTTGTGCGGTTTTTTTTGGACATCTAATATCCAAGATAAAATTGAATAGGACGTGATCTAAAAGTTATATGTACCCAAAAATATTTTTCACAAACACTACAGGTCATCACGCAAAAACACAAGCCTTCATACAACCCAACAAAATAATTAAAAAGTTATGGGGGTCAAAAGATGGAAAACAGCGATCGCATTAAAGTAAATAGAAAGTTAAAAAAAGTTGAAGATTCAGCTTCCCTCATGGATTGGAGCTGTGAGGGGAGATAAGAGTACTCACCCCTGTCCTCCACGATGTCCTGCGGCCTTGTGGTCTTCCAAGACCTGATGCCGGAGTTTGCACATGCGCGCCAGACATCTTATGTCACATGCAGGAGGCCGGGGAAATTTTAAATCTCTCTGCATCTGGCTAGTATGAGTAGCCGTAAGTAGAGAAATGTCACCGGGAACCGCTGTATGCGGCCATCATGTAAAAGCAGAGCAATAAAGTTTAAAAACTTTAAGTTTCGTCTCTCCAGATATATCCATGGACCTTCTGCACACGTGCCCATCACCAAAATGGCGGACACTTGCAAAAGCCACGGATTGCCGGGGTAATTTAAAATCTCCCTGCTCCTGGCTACCAAACGTAGCTGAGAGCCTGAAGATTTCTACGGTACACGGTCCTTGGTCGCATGATCGCCGTTATCTAATGGATAACAGCGACCACGTTAAAAGTTAAAAAAACCCTAAAGTTTCACCTGTGACGGATCCGAACTGTGAGGGGAGGTGAATTACTTACCTAAGGCCTCCGGTGATGTCCCCCGACAGGATCCTTATCCACGGACCTCTCCCCAGCTTCGGCGCATATGCCAGTCGGCAAAGTGGTGGATGCAAGTGCGGAAGCTGAGGAGGGCCCAGGAAATTTAAAATCTCCTGGCTACTTAAGGTAGCAGAGAGCCTGGATCAGTGATCAAGGGCCGCAGTGAGCGGTCTCCAGTCACGTGATCGCCGTTATCCAATGGATAATGCCGATCACGTAAAAGTTAAAAAACAGTTGAAATGTACAGCTCCTTTCGTGCATACGCACATAAGATGAGGACCACATTGAGTATGGTTCTGAACACAGGACAAACAGGGGTATACATTTTGGTGTGCAAGTCTTCATTTCTATGTGTGCTGTGCAAAAAAAAGTGTTTTTAAAATGACACAATTGCCGAAAAAATGAAAATCGTAATTTTTTCCTTCTGCTTTGCAAAACCTTTTCAAAAATTGTGGGGTCAAAATACACAGTACACCCCTAGATGAATTCTTTAAGGGGTCTAGTTTTCAAAATGGGGTCATTTGTGGGGGTTCTACATCGTTTTGGCTGCTCACGGGCTCTACAAGTGTGTTATGGGGCCTAAATCACCTTCAAGCAAAATGTCTGTTCTGAAAGCCACCGGCTGCTCCTTTCGTTTTGGGCCCGTTGTGCATCCAGACATAATATTAGGGCCACAATGAGTATGTTTCTGAACACAGGACAAACAGGGGTATCAATTTTGGGGTGCAAATCCTCATTTTCATGTGCATTATAGAAAAAAATCTTGTCTATAAAATGACCCATTTGCAAAAGTATTTTTTTTCTCTCCTTTAAATTGTATTAATTCCTGAAAAAAACTATAGGGTCAAAATACTCATGACACCCCTCAGTGAATACATTAAGATGTGTATTGTGGGGGTATCTATAATGATACCTATGAGTCTTTGCAATTTTGGCTTGGTGTAGGAAAACAAAATGTTCCTCAAAATGTTAATAATCGATGTTTAATTTGTACGTCTCTTAAATAGTTAAACAAAACCAAATGTGCGTCCAGAATAAAGTAAACAGATGAAAATATATATCTTATCAAAAATGTGTACAGTATGTTTGTACATATTTGAGATATTGCAGTTGAAAATGTGAAAAAATGTCAGTTTTTTCAACATTTTCCCAATTTTGGCAATTTTAATAAATTTACACAAATTCTATTGGTCTATTTTCTACTACCTAAGTGAAGTACAATATGTGGCGAAAAACAATGTCAAAACTTTCAGTTTTCCAAAATTTGGTCTGGTCACTAAGGGGTTAATTTGCAAATTTTTTTTATCCACACCTGCCTAAAACTTTTCCACAGTACTGTATATTACACTGGTCAACACTGAAACTGTTACTGACTTAAAAATGTCCTAATCTGTAGTAACTTGGTGCGCTGAACAAGAATACGACCATGCAAAATGTTTATTGCCTCTCGTATTTCATATAGTTAATTTTCTGTGTTTCACTGTGTAAATTTATCCAGTAGTGCTGCAACAACATCCTTACAATTACACTTAAAGGCCTTAGTCACACGGGCGTTTTTTCACGCGATTTGCGGATCGCATGACGGATGCGCATCCGCAGATCGCGTGACCGGTGCGCGCAAGTCGCCCGCAAATCGCCCGAAAATCTGCTCCTAGCCGCGTTTCATTAGAAACGGGCCGGAGCTGTCCAGCGCATTGCATTCAATGGAGACGGCAATAGAGCCGGCTCCATTTAAAGCAATGCGCTGCGGGCGAGCCCGGGATGAATTGTCGGGAAGGGCTTAAATATATAAGCCCTTCCCTGCAATTCATCCTAAAATGTGTAAAAATAAAAAATATATATATACTCACCTTCTCCCGGCAGCCGGAGCTCCGCGCGGCCGTCCTGCAGTGGGTGTGAAGGGGGTGTAAGTCAGACCTGCCCCCTGATTGGCTCAGCGCTGAGCCAATCAGAGGCATGTCTCACTCACACCCATTCATGAATGGATGTGAGTCAGACCTGCCCCTGATTGGCTCAGCGCTGAGAGGCAGCAGTCACTCACCCATTCATAAATTCATGAATGGGTGTGTGAGTGAAACCTGCCTCTGATTGGTCAGGGCTGTGACCAATCAGAGGCAGATCATTCAGCAGGCGGGGATTTTAAAGCCCCGCCGGCTGAATAGTGCCGAGAAGCAGTTCAGGAGAACTGACAGCGGCCGCGGCTGGACTCCGGCTGCAGCGGAAAGGTGAGTATACAATTTTTTTTTATTTTAACACATTTTAGGATGAATTGCAGGGAAGGGCTTATACATTTAAGCCCTTCCCGACAATTCACCCCGCGCACGCCGGCAGCCCATTGCTTTCAATGGAGCGGCTGTATTGCCGGCTCCATTGAATTCAATGGGCAAACATCGTTCTTCTCTGTCACAGCTGTTACAGCTGTGGCAGAGAAGAATGATTTGTCTTCTATATGTTCTCAGTGGGGTCGGCGCTGCTGCCGCCGGCCCCATTGAGCGCATATAGAGAAGAGAACAGGAATCGCAGATCGCAGATAGGTGCGATCTGCGATTTCTGTTCTATAATTTATCGGACAAGCGCAAAAAAAGCGCTCATGTGTCCGATACCATTGCAAAGCAATGGTTTTATAAAATCGCCGGATGCATGCGCATGCGCAAATCGCGGCTAAAAACGCCCGTCTGACTAAGGCCAAAGTTTAAGGCAGACAGCAGCCATGTGCTTACAGGACTTGTGATGTGCCTCTTACCTCATTACCTCACACCAAACCCCAACATAACCAGTACACCATGTTAACTGGCACATTACCAGTGTACGTATCAACACCTAATCACTAGTGTACTATATAAAGCCCAGTCGAAAAGGTTGAACATTTAAAATATTTCAGACTTCGTGGAATACAGTTTAAGCTACTGTTACAAAAAACTGTTATTATTTTATCTATTTAGTTACAATACAGAACACAAAGGCTGGGTTCACACGGGGCAGAAATCTTTCAAAATGACCGCAGTGGGACTGCACAGAAATTCTGCAAGTTTTACGCGGCAGAAATACAGCTTCAAAACTTGCGGGTTTTGAAGTGGCTTCACTGCTGGCATTCCGTTATGGCTATCTCTCCCCATAGAAAGGAGACAGGCTGCAGCGGAGACAGCGATAAAATTGACATGCCGCAGCTTTGAATTCCATGCGGCATGTCAGTTTCATCACGGCTTGGCTGCAATAGCTTTTCCACAGCGTGTGGACGAGATTTTTGCAAATCTCGTCCACTTTTCTACCTTATCCCGGGATAAAAATTGCCGGCAGAATTTCCGTACAGAAAGTCTGCGTGGAAATTCCGCAGCATTTCCGCACCGTGTGAACCCAGCCTTATGCCTTGAAAGTGCTTTAATACCGAGGACAATTTTTGCTATATTTGTGGGGAAGTGACATTTGCCAACCAAAAGAAAAGTATCACTTGTCAAGTGAAGAAGGCATTCCATCTATTCCAGTAGCTCATGCTGTCCACATGAAGGAGATGTAAGATAACTTAAAGGGGTTGTCCTGCAAAAGCAAGTGGGGTTAAACACTTCTGTTTGGCCATATAAATGCACTTTGTAAAATACATTGTGCATTAAATATTGGCCATACAGAAGTTATATACTCACCCCCCCCCCCCCCCCCGGTGTTGGCGTCTCCGCCTCCATGGCGCCGACCAAAGCCTTCTTCTGCCTCGATTAGACGCGCTTGCGCAGTCTGTCTTGTCTGTCCCGTAGCATGCGCAGAAGACCTGTGCGGCGCGAGCACGCCAGAGCGGCCCCTGCTACGGGACAGACAAGACAGACTGCGCAAGCGCGTCTAATCGAGGCAGAAGAAGGCTTTGGTCGGCGCCATGGAGGCGGGGACACCAACATCGGGGGGGGGGTAAGTATATAACTTCTGTATGGCCAATATTTAATGCACAATGTATTTTAAAAAGTGCATTTATATGGCCATACAGAAGTGTTTAACCCCACTTGCTTTTGCGGGACAACCCCTTTAAAGCAGCTACTTAATTCTATTGAGTATAACAAGTACAGCTGGCACCTATGTGGTGATTTTAAGGTAGTTGCCCTTTTAATGGGACTGCAGCAGGGATATCCAAAATACAGTGGGGGAAAAAAGTATTTAGTCAGATACCAATTGTACAAGTTCTTCCACTTAAAAAGATGAGAGAGGCCTGTAGTTGACATCATAGGTAGACCTCAAGTATGAGAGACAACATGAGAAAACACATCCAGAAAATCACATTGTCTGATTTTTAACAAATTTATTTGCAAATTATGGTGGAAAATAAGTATTTGGTCACCTACAAACAAGCAAGATTTCTGGGTCTCACAGACCTGTAACTTCTTTAAGAGGCTCCTCTGTCCTCCACTCATTACCTGTAGTAATAGCACCTGTTTGAACTTGTTATCAGTATAAAAGACACCTGTCCACAACCTCAAGTAGTCACACTCCAAACTCCACTATGGTGAAGACCAAAGAGCCGTCGAAGGACACCAGAAACAAAATTGTAGCCCTGCAGCAGACTGGGAAGACTGAATCTGCAATAGGCAAGCAGCTTGGTGTGAAGAAATCAACTGTGGGAGCAATAATTAGAAAATGGAAGAGATACAAGACCACTGATAATCTCCCTCGATCTGGGGCTCCACGCAAGATCTCACTTCGTGGGGTCAAAATGATCACCAGACCGGTGAATCCCAGAACCACACGGGGGAACCTAAAGAATGACCTGCAGAGAGCGGGACCAACGTAACAAAGGCTACCATCAGTAACACACTACGCCGCCAGGGACTCAGATCCTGCAGTGCCAGACATGTCCTTCTGCTTAAGCCAGTACATGTTAGGGACCGACTGAAGTTTGCTAGAGAGCATTTGGATGATCCAGAAGAGTATTGGGAGAATGTCATATGGTTAGATGAAACCAAAGTAGAACTGTTTGGCAGAAACACAACTCGTCATGTTTGTAGGAGAAAGAATGCTGAGTTGCATCCAAAGAACACCATACCTACTGTGAAGCATGGGGGTGGCAACATCATGCTTTGGGGCTGTTTCTCTGCAAAGGGACCAGGACGTCTATAACCTGTATACATGAAAGACTGAATGGGGCATGTATCGTGAGATTTTGAGTGCAAACCTCCTTCCATCAGCAAGGGCACTGAAGATGAAACGTGGCTGCGTCTTTCAGTATGACAATGATCCCAAGCACACCACCAGAGCAACGAAGGAGTGGCTTTGTATGAAGCATTTCAAGGTCCTGGAGTGGCCTAGCCAGTCTCCAGATCTCAACCCTATAGAAAGCCTTTGGAGGGAGTTGAAAGTCCGTGTTGCCCAGCGACACCCCCAAAACATCACTGCTCTTAAGGAGATCTGCATGGAGGAATGAGCCAACATACCAGCAAGAGTGTAAGACGGGTTCAAGAACTTGCTGCAGTGTGATGCGAAACAAGCATGTATGCTTTTCGCCTAGTGTCTACAAACGTTCTCGGGAATGTTAAGGCAAAAAACTACAAGGAACTAGTACAAGACATGCTGATGCAGTATCAGAGACGTGGCTTGCATATGTCTCTAAAGATCCACTTCCTTCATTCCCATCTGAATTTCCTTCCAGACAACCGTGGTAGGGTTAGTGATGAACATGGCGAACGTTTTCATCAAGATATCGCAACAATGGAACAAAGATACCGGGGAAAATGGTGCACTACCATGCTGGCTGACTACTGCTGGACACTCCACAGAGATGCTCGCAAACAGCTGTACAAGAGACAGGCAGCGAAATCTAAGACCTAGTCTATGACTTGATTTGTTACAGGGTTTAAGCAGAGGCCTATTACTATTGGCATGCATTTCGAGATGTAAACAATTACTGCAGATTACAAAAAAAATAGAGCCAATTTTGCATTTTGACTGTCATATTCGTGTTGAACACATAAAAATTGATAAGAAATGACTAATGTTATTTCAGTAACATGACTTTTGTAAAAACGTGTTGACCAGTGTTAAAAATCCTTGTCCTTTTGTATGTTGTAATTCTCACCTACAGGTGGCGCTCATTCACTAACTATTGGCTCCATCTCTAGTCTTTGATAGTTTACATAAAACAGGTCTGAATTTTGTATTTCTGTGTAAAACACATCATTTATCTTTCAATAGGCAAAAAGTTTTCAGATTATCAACTTCAGAAGAGGCCACATAGTAATTGATACTTATTTATTGAGGTGACGTGAAAAAGGGGAATATTTTACAATTGCCCCTCCTCCAAAGTCCCATTTAAACGGGAGGACAGTCATCTGAGCGACTACATGAACGCTGGCGTCACTGGTATGGTCGTTAGCACTCATGCAGAGCATTTAGACAGGCAGATAACACCGCTGGATCGTGCGCTTCTCACTGGCTTCTATGTGAAGCAGGGAGCACTCACATGCAGCAAGAATCCCGCGATCCAGTAATGTTTTTTATGCTGATTGAAAGTCAGCGATAACGAAAAGTAAACGAATAGTAAATGATTTTTTTTGCATTTATACACGACTATTATAATTTTGTTTGAACAAATTTTGAGCCATAATCGTCTCATGTAAATGGCCATTAAATCCTGAATTATCAGTTGTTGTCTACGCTTATGTAAGGCCTCCATAGGCATTAGAGTTTAGTTGTTCAAACCTACAGTTTGCAATCCACTTACAGGTGGGAGGGGGCATCCTAAGCCAACCATTCTGCCAGTACTGTACTGGCTGGGACTTCCTTTCCCACATTTCCCATGCTGCCTTGCATATTCCTGCTCCAGTTAGCTGTAAATGCAGCATCTGAATGCTCAACTCTCTGTGGCATGTTGTAACTAGCAGTGTCCCCGTTACTAGAGAAGCCTAATGCTTAACAACAAGCAGTGGATTGCAAGAATGTTGGTAGGGAGACCTCTCCTGGCAGGCACTTCAGACTTGATTTTCAGTGGTAAAACAAAAAAAAATCCAAGTTTATTATAAGATTGATGATACACACAGGCCATTAGATGAACGGAAGTGTGTGAAAAGTTACTATCCATTTAAGGATGCCTGGTAACCACCCTGATAATTCAGATTGTATATTGGAAAGATGATTGGATGAAATGAGAAACAAAATGTTTGTCTTGAGATTAGGAAAGTTCTGGTCTGATGGAGCCATAATTATTCTCCAAAAGCAATGGTTGGGGGTAGAATAGCTCCAAAATATAAATTCCAAGTAACACATTATGTATTTTTTTTAACACTTTCTAGACCAGAGATTCTTCTATCTTTCATTTGCTTTTCTTAGTCCTGCGCCCTCCAAGAGCCATAACATTTTTATATTTTCATTGACATATCCTTGTAAGAAGTAGTAATTTTAGTGATACAATTTAATTTGCCATATAATGTACTGAAAACCTTTGAAATTTTTTTTTAAGTGGGATGAAATTTTTAAAAAAAAGTAATTGCATCATTTTTGTGGGGGTTTGTTTTTATGGTGTTCACCATGCAGTTAAAATGACTTGCTTACTTTATTCTGCCAGTATCAATTACGGTGATATCAAACTTATATAGATTTTTTTATGTTTTTCTGGTTTTAAAATAAAAAAAAGACTTTAAATAAAAAATGTGTTCTATCACCATATTTTGACCCTTATAAGTTTTTTTAATCTTTCTATCAATTTGGCTGTGTGAGGGCTTGCTTTTTGTGGGGCGACCTGAAGTTTTTAGTGGTACCATTTTGGGTGCATACAACTTGTTGATCACTTTTATTTATATGAGAGTCATGACAAGGCCCCGGACTGCCATGCCAACTCATGGGCACCACGTGATCATATCATGGCGGGGCTTGCTAACTGTGTACATGCTGCAGCCAGCATTTATCGCATCTTCTAAATAGTTAAATAGCCGCTATCAGAGCTAACTCCAGTCGTGGCAGTTATCGGCTGTTGATATATGGATACACACTACGGCCATGTGTATGAGCCCAACCTAAATCTAATATATGTCAATGGAATCTGGGAATCCCCTGTCCCTTTAATTCAGTACCCTTCACTATGAAGATTTATAAATTGGATATGTGAGCATGCCTCTGAGTAAAACGAAAGTGAAATGTTTTTCTCCTATTCTTTCCTCTATCAGCAGTCATTACCATCAATGGCAGAGCATTATGGGAAACTCTGGCATATGAGTTCTGCTTGTACTTGCAATAGTCTGGGGTCCGTTTACTGTAATGAAAAGTGTAAGTGCACTTAATGGCTGAAAATTCTGATGTGAAATCCCAATTAAATTTCATAATAATTAGTTTCTCTAAAGATGCACTAAACAACATGCATTAACAAGTGTAATATATGCAAATAAAAATACTCAAATCCCCGAGTCGCTCATGCAGCAGAGAACATTGCGGTCTCCAACATCCACAAGGTTCCTGAGCCTCTAGGCTTGTTCGCCTTTGCTTCTCTTTCACCACTATGTCTTCAAATATTGGCTTTATGTTTTCTAATTGGGATGCTACATTCACAAAGGAAACTTTTATTGTTATAGTTACATAGCGGCACAAATAACAGCGTAAACAGGGTTGGTCAGAATTCTTTTAAAGGCGTTGTCCCATGAAGAGAAGTTATCCCCTATGCACAGGACAAGGGATGCATGAGTCCACAGTGCTGTCAGGCAGCAGGGAAAGCAAGTTGGATGCTCAGCTGCATAACGAGAAATATAACCAGTGGAAAGAGGGAAATTGTGATCCTGCTATATAGAGCTCTGGTGAGACCACATCTGGAATACTGTGCTCAGAGCTGGAGACCTCACCTACAGAAAGACATGATAAAATAGAACAAGTCCAAAGACAGCTACAAACATGGTGCAAGGTATCCCCACCACTAATATTATAACTTGATGATATATGCAAGCCGGATGCCTATTATAAATTTCTTATAATGACTTGGCCCCATTGTGTTCATTGAAGATGTGTCATATATCACTGCTACTCATAAATGAAGTCTAGCAACTTTTAGTTCTCACGTTCAATGTGCTATAGATACCAGAAAAGTCTATCCCTTCCTTTCCTTGTTATATTTACATACATCAGATGTTTTACTTTTTTCGAAAGCCCAAGATCGTGCTTTCTCACGCTGGAGTTTCACAAAATAATACTCACATGCCACATAAAGACGTGCATACAGATGTGGTCTATTGCAAGCCCTTTCCAAATGGCTCTTGATCTATTTGCCAGCCCTCCAAGCCACTACTCTTCTAATTGAATTGAATAATGGAATAATGCCACATTTCCCCTGCACCAATCAAACACACATATTGTGGCAAATGTATAATAACACTTTATTCCCGTCCTAAAGCTCTTTTGTTACGGTATCCTACCCACTGGTACGCCAGCCCGGGTTGCCCGAGAACTTTCCCGCAACCCCCTGTCCCTGCCTACTTGCCTCCACTCCTGGCTAACCCCAGGCGGGCAACTGGGCGGCGGTCCCTACTCTTACTAGGGACCGTGAGAGGACGCTGGTGTACCAAGATGTAATAAGGTAAAATACCGACAGGATGGGCAGATGATACAACCAACAGAAAAATACAAGCAGACCAAGGCAGATGGGAGAACCTGGCAGATATTACAGAGCAAGCTGACAACGCTGGAGACCAACAGAGGCAGGAGGCTAGCACGCTGAAGGAAACCAAATAACCACTGCCAGCCTTAAAAACACAAGCCTCCGCCCAGGGGCAGAGAGAGGGAGACACTCACTCCCACAGCACCAATTTAAAAGATGCTAATGCACGCGGGTGAATATAGGTGCGCGCGCACAGCGCCGCCCGGATCCCCGAGCGTGCGCTGCGCACTAACAGCACCACACCGGCCAGCCACATGCGCCCCCAGCAGCCGGGCTACAAGCCGCCCTGGGAGGACCCGCAGCCGCCGCGCAGTAACATCTTTATATTGGATGTCCGTACACTGTGAACGCCTAAATCATATAAACTTCAGTTAAGGATACGGAATATTCCAGATCCTTTTCATATTCACAAGATCAGCAGCGCAGTTAGAGGGGTTTTTCCACCTGAGCAAATATAGCCATGATGGGAATACCTGTTTGTTCAAGATGGCCGGGAGGATGGAAACAGCTGAGCGTGACTGGTCTATGCTGTTTCTGTAACTCCCATTGAAGTGAATTGGAATTACAGAAACAGTGTAGCAAAGTGGGCTATGCTGTTCCTGCAACCTAGGAGTTGTGGAAATAGCATAGTTTGCTGTGCTGCGCTATTTCCTGAACTCCGATTTACTTCTATGGTAGTTTAGGCAGCAGCATAAGATAAGCCACTTGGCTGTTTCCTAAATTCCCAACCACACATATGGGCCAAAGGGCAGAACTCAGGATAGTTGTGGGTCCCAGAGATGGGACCCACACCTATCAAACATTTATGGCATATCTTGTGATTTTGTATCGCGTGGCAAGCGAATTGACTGTTCCAGCTGGGGTAACAGGTGGTAGGTTAGCGGGAGACACATGGATTTTGGGCTGGCGCTCAACGCAGAAGTAAGAGTTGCTGGGTATGATAATAAACATGATGGAGGCGGTAATGATGCTCAAAACCGTAATCTTTTACTCACAACAACTGTATGGTGGCAAGCACACAGACAGCTCGGCCCTAACTGTGGGCCTGGTAGGTACACAGACTCTCACGTGAAGAAGTACTGTTTCCAGGAGTTGTGCGCAAAGTCTCTTGACTTTGAATCACCTTCACTTCGGGTCACACGTGGAACCAGATACCCATGGAGAAAGTCTTTTTCACTTTTGGTGTGCAGTGGCCTGTCTCCCCAGAGCTCACTATAACTGCTGTGACTCACGTTCATCGGCTGCTACTCACTTCAGCAACTACAGTGACTGCACACGTACACTAATCCCACCCTTTTAGACCTACAGGGCTCCCTACTAACGTTACCAGCCAAACTGCCGTTTTGTTAAGGCAACAGTAACATTAAACATTTTACAGATTTGCCATAAAAAGTCCAGTTAGGAATACCCCTTTAACATTATTGTGTTTAATGGAAAAAAATTTACAATAGCCATTGTCAAATACATTCATTTTATTTGGGGAGATGGTTGCTCCTCTGCTTACTTTCACCTTTTGCTGTGTTACGCACTTTCTTCTAAATACCTAACATAGTGTGGAAAGAAATTGCAATTTTCGCAAAGGCTCTAAAGTCTATCCATTGAAGAGTTATGACTTTTACTTACATAGTGTAGTGCCACCTTATGTTCAAGGTGTATAGCAATGTGCACATCCACCTAATGAGATAAGTGCTGGTGGACACACATGCTCAGTCACTCACAGCCAGATCTCTGCATAGAGCCCTACAGGTGAGCCAATAGAAATAGCTTTCCGCTTGTCAGGAAAGGAACAGAGTTTGGGCAGTAGTAGCATGTCATTATAGTTATAAAGATTCCTTCTGCAGCGTAGGTAATTAGGAACAATATTATCAGCTGCAAGAGAGGGGAAGTAGACTTAATCTGCCCCAATCCTGCCTCCAGCAGCACAGATTAGCAGCATAGAATTCACTTTGCCAGGGAGGAACAGAACCTAGGCAGTAGCATGTCAGTATAGCTTTGAAGACTTGTTCTACAGGGGAAGTAAGAAGGTATTGTATTATCAGCTGCCAGAAGGGGAAGGAGACTGACTGTCCAGATCTCACATCCAGCAGCGGCAAGAAGTGGGACACATAATAGCAAACCCCCCCCCCCAATGACAATGTATTTTTATGCTAGAAATACTGCAAATTACATCCCTTAACCTTTCTAGACTTTTGGTTTGGAAGGGATCCATGGGATAACCCCTTTAAATTCAGTGAGGTAGAAGCCATTAGAGTGCAATATTGAAGTGTGGCTGCTTTTCTTGCTACGTACATGTGATGGTGGCTACTCAGGGAAGCAGTGTTGTTGATGAGCACAGATCGTACCCAACACAAGCCGTTTTTCATTCCACGCTCTGGTTATATTTAATTCCTGGATGTCGATAGAACATGCTAGTCACATTTTGAGTGATTACAGCGGAGTCCTGCGTCTTGCCGATGAAGGTACTGTAGAGTCAGCTTCATGGTAACATCTGAGGAGAATTAGCTGTCTCTACATATCATTTAGATACGGGTCATGTGTCCTCCAGCTCTGCTATTCGTTCTCATATACATAAAACATTTCCCATTCAAAATTCAGCTTGTATAATTTTACCCTTGATCAGTCGCTGTAGTTCACTCGTGCTGGGAGTCCCCGCTGTTTTCATATTAAAGGAAAATTGGAGGTAAAATATGGGATCCTCGGGAGAAGATTGCTTTGTTGATTTCTCATACTGAAATGGGGAAAAAAAACATCCGGTGCTTAGATATTGATATTTGAACATGTATAGCGCGGCAATGGCTCAGTAGCTAAGCCAACTACATCAGCGGCAGGTTCCACTGTAACATACAGCTGACATGCTGCTGCAATGGCTGTGATCAAAAACAACTTCAATCCTATCTGTTTAACCCCTGAGATGCTGCAGTCAATAGCAAGAGGGCTCCCTCTTTCACCCCATCCCCATGGCAGTCAGGGACCTAATGAAAACCCCCACGTCTGTGATCTCTGTACACGTTTGTTCTGCTGACACGGGTAATACACAGACGTATAGCAGTGTATTATATGAGTAATCAAGCGATCTCATGTGCAAACCCTCTGGTAGGGCTAAGACAATCTTTAACAAAATGTTTAAGTAGACAGATAGAAATATATACAATCAGCTGAGAGGTTGTTATAAATTGTGGAGAACGAACCACAGATGATCTGTGGATGTAGGCTTGCTCAAATCCTTCTGTCTCTTCATGTGATCCCAGACAGACTGGATGATGTTGAGATCAGGGCTCTGCGAGGGCCATATCATCACTTTTAGGACTTCTTGTTCTTCTTTCAGCTGAAAATAGTTCGTAATTACATGAGCTGGATGTTTGGATTGGTTGTCTTGCTTCAAAATAAATTTGGAGCCAATCAGACGACTACGGGTGCCTGCACACGAGCAGAATTTCAAGCGCGTGATTTTAGGCACATAATCCGCCCCAGACCGCAGCCAATATACTCCTATGAGGATCCGCAGTTGTCCCCAGACGGACGGATGTGTATCGCGTTTTTTCACGCGAGTGAAAAAATCTGCGACCTGTTCTAATTTTGGTCGGATCATGCGCGTGAAGCCTCCAATACAAGTGAATGGGTGCGTTTTTTCACGCAGTACATCCGGAGTGCAGCTGCGGATGGAGTCACTGGTTGCTATGACTACAGGAAGTAGGCATGGTAGGAGGCGTCCCAGCACACAGCACAGAGCTTCACAGGCACATTTCAACTGCAGATCTGTCCTTTCAGTCCCCTCATCTACCAGAGAGCAGCCAGCAGACACCAGCCAGGGTGCACCCAGTACCTCCTTTTTTTCCTGGGGGGCTCTTCCTCCTCCGTTACCGCAGTACGTCCGAAAAAAGTTACATGGATCAACCATGCCCACAAAGACATCTGCTCACCGGGTGAAAGCATGTTGCCAGAATAATTTAACGGTGCTCACACAAGCAAGAGGGACAGAACGGAGTCTGGGTGTTGGTTTTTAAGCTGTTTTCCAGGGAATGGGCAGTTCTCTAGGGGTTGGGTTTACAAGAAGGGGTGTCTTCCGGATTTTTCTGCGCGTTTTTTTCCGCAACACATCCGCGTATATCCGCGTGTGATTTTTCACGCATCCGCACCTATCCGCAAGCACATTTAGGTACCATACGCGCGTGAAAATCCGCGAGTGGAATCCGGAACGCTCGTGTGCAGGCGGCCTACCTGAAGGATAAATATCTTCCTGTATTTCCTAGCATTGAGGACACCATTAATCCTTACCAAATTCCCGAATCCATTTGCTGATATGCGGACCCAAATTTGCAGGAAACCACCACCATGCTTCACCGCTGCCTGCAGACACTCATTATTGTACTGCTCTCCACATGCTTCACTACTGCTTGCAGACACTCTTTATTGTACCGCTCTGCACCATGCTTCACTGCTGCCTGCAGATACTCAGTATTTTACCGCTCTCCACTATGCTTCACTGCTCCCTGCAGACACTCATTGTTGTATTGCTCTCCACCATGCTTCACTGCTACCTGCAGACACTCATTATTGTACTGCTCTCCACCATGCTTCACTGCTACCTGCAGACACTCATTATTGTACTGCTCTCCACCATGCTTCACTGCTATGTGCAGACACTCATTATTGTACCACTCTACCATGCGTCACTACTGCCTGCAGTCATTATTGTACCACTTCACCATGCTTCACTGCTGCCTGCAGACACTCATTATTGTACCACTCTCCACCATGCTTTACTGCTACCTGCAGATACTTATTGTACTGCTCTCCACCATGCTTCACTGCTGCCTGCAGACACTCTTATTGCACCCCTCTCCACCGTGCCTCACTGCTGTCTGCAGACACTCATTAATGTACCGCTCTCCACCATGCTTCACACTGCTGCCTGCAGACACTCATTATTGTACCGGTCTCCGCCATGCTTCACTGCTGCCTGCAGACACTCCTTATTGCACCGCTCTCCACCATGCTGCCTGCAGACACTCATTATTGTATCACACTCCACCATGCTTCACTGCTGTCTGCAGACACTCATTATTGTACTGCTCTCCACCATGCTTTACTGCTGCCTGCAGACACTCATTGTACTGCTCTCCACCATGCTTCACTGCTGCCTGCAGACACTCATTATTGTACCGCTCTGCACCATGCTTCACTGCAGCCTGCAGACAATCATTATTGTACTGCTCTCCACCATGCTTCACTGCTGCCTGCAGACACTCATTATTGTACCACTCTCCACAATACTTCACTGCTGTTTGCAGACACTCATTATTGTACCGCTCTCCACCATGCTTCACTGTTGCCTGCAGACACTCATTATTTTACCGCTCTCCACCATTCTTCACTGTTGTCTGCAGACACTCATTATTGTACCGCTCTCCACCATGCTTCACTGTTGCCTGCAGACGCTCATTATTTTACCGCTCTCCACCATTCTTCACTGTTGTCTGCAGACACTCATTATTGAACCACTTCACTATGCTTCACTGCTGCCTGCAGACACTCATTAACGCTGCCTGCAGACATTCTTATTGCACCCCTCTCCACCGTGCCTCACTGCTGCCTGCAGACACTCATTATTGTACTGGTCTCCACCATACTTAACTGCTGCCTGCAGACACTCATTATTGTACCGCTCTGCACCATGCTTCACTGCTGCCTGCAGACACTCATTATTGTACTGCTCTGCACCATGCTTCACTGCTGCCTGCAGATACTCATTATTGTACCACTCTCCACCATGCTTTACTGCTACCTGCAGATACTCATTATTGTACTGCTCTCCACCATGCTTCACCACTGCCTGCAGACATTCTTATTGCACCCCTCTCCACCATGCCTCACTGCTCTCTGCAGACACTCATTATTGTACCACTCTTCACCATGCTTCACACTGCTGCCTGCAGACACTCATTATTGTACCGCTCTCCGCCATGCTTCACTGCTGCCTGCAGACACTCCTTATTGCACCGCTCTCCACCATGCTGCCTGCAGACACTCATTACTGTATCACACTCCACCATGCTTCACTGCTGTCTGCAGACACTCATTATTGTACTGCTCTCCACCATGCTTTACTGCTGCCTGCAGACACTCATTGTACTGCTCTCCACCATGCTTCACTGCTGCCTGCAGACACTCATTATTGTACCGCTCTGCACCATGCTTCACTGCAGCCTGCAGACAATCATTATTGTACTGCTCTCCACCATGCTTTACTGCTGCCTGCAGACACTCATTGTACTGCTCTCCACCATGCTTCACTGCTGCCTGCAGACACTCATTATTGTACCGCTCTGCACCATGCTTCACTGCAGCCTGCAGACAATCATTATTGTACTGCTCTCCACCATGCTTCACTGCTGCCTGCAGACACTCATTATTGTACCACTCTCCACAATACTTCACTGCTGTTTGCAGACACTCATTATTGTACCGCTCTCCACCATGCTTCACTGTTGCCTGCAGACACTCATTATTTTACCGCTCTCCACCATTCTTCACTGTTGTCTGCAGACACTCATTATTGTACCGCTCTCCACCATGCTTCACTGTTGCCTGCAGACACTCATTATTTTACCGCTCTCCACCATTCTTCACTGTTGTCTGCAGACACTCATTATTGTACTGCTCTCCACCATGCTTCACTGCTGTCTGCAGACACTCATTATTGAACCACTTCACTATGCTTCACTGCTGCCTGCAGACACTCATTAACGCTGCCTGCAGACATTCTTATTGCACCCCTCTCCACCGTGCCTCACTGCTGCCTGCAGACACTCATTATTGTACTGGTCTCCGCCATGCTTCACTGCTGCCTGCAGACACTCCTTATTGCACCGCTCTCCACCATGCTTCACTGCTATCTGCAGACATTCATTATTGTACTGCTCTCCACCATACTTAACTGCTGCCTGCAGACACTCATTATTGTACCGCTCTGCACCATGCTTCACTGCTGCCTGCAGACACTCATTATTGTACTGCTCTGCACCATGCTTCACTGCTGCCTGCAGATACTCATTATTGTACCACTCTCCACCATGCTTTACTGCTACCTGCAGATACTCATTATTGTACTGCTCTCCACCATGCTTCACCACTGCCTGCAGACATTCTTATTGCACCCCTCTCCACCATGCCTCACTGCTCTCTGCAGACACTCATTATTGTACCACTCTTCACCATGCTTCACACTGCTGCCTGCAGACACTCATTATTGTACCGCTCTCCGCCATGCTTCACTGCTGCCTGCAGACACTCCTTATTGCACCGCTCTCCACCATGCTGCCTGCAGACACTCATTACTGTATCACACTCCACCATGCTTCACTGCTGTCTGCAGACACTCATTATTGTACTGCTCTCCACCATGCTTTACTGCTGCCTGCAGACACTCATTGTACTGCTCTCCACCATGCTTCACTGCTGCCTGCAGACACTCATTATTGTACCGCTCTGCACCATGCTTCACTGCAGCCTGCAGACAATCATTATTGTACTGCTCTCCACCATGCTTCACTGCTGCCTGCAGACACTCATTATTGTACCACTCTCCACAATACTTCACTGCTGTTTGCAGACACTCATTATTGTACCGCTCTCCACCATGCTTCACTGTTGCCTGCAGACACTCATTATTTTACCGCTCTCCACCATTCTTCACTGTTGTCTGCAGACACTCATTATTGTACCGCTCTCCACCATGCTTCACTGTTGCCTGCAGACACTCATTATTTTACCGCTCTCCACCATTCTTCACTGTTGTCTGCAGACACTCATTATTGTACCGCTCTCCACCATGCTTCACTGCTGTCTGCAGACACTCATTATTGTACTGCTCTCCACCATGCTTCACTGCTGTCTGCAGACACTCATTATTGAACCACTTCACTATGCTTCACTGCTGCCTGCAGACACTCATTAACGCTGCCTGCAGACATTCTTATTGCACCCCTCTCCACCGTGCCTCACTGCTGCCTGCAGACACTCATTATTGTACTGGTCTCCGCCATGCTTCACTGCTGCCTGCAGACACTCCTTATTGCACCGCTCTCCACCATGCTTCACTGCTGTCTGCATACATTCATTATTGTACTGCTCTCCACCATGCTTAACTGCTGCCTGCAGACACTCATTATTGTACCGCTCTGCACCATGCTTCACTGCTGCCTGCAGACACTCATTATTGTACTGCTCTCCACCATGCTTTACTGCTGCCTGCAGACACTCATTATTGTACTGCTCTGCACCATGCTTCACTGCTGCCTGCAGATACTCATTATTGTACCGCTCTCTACTATGCTTCACTGCTCCCTGCAGACACTAATTATTGTACCACTCCACCATGCGTCACTACTGCCTGCAGACACTCATTATTGTACTGCTCTCCACCATGCTTCACTGCTGTCTGCAGACACTCATTATTGTACCACTTCACCATGCTTCACTGCTGCCTGCAGACACTCATTATTGTACCACTCTCCACCATGCTTTACTGCTACCTGCAGATACTCATTATTGTACTGCTCTCCACCATGCTTCACCACTGCCTGCAGACATTCTTATTGCACCCCTCTCCACCATGCCTCACTGCTCTCTGCAGACACTCATTATTGTACCACTCTTCACCATGCTTCACACTGCTGCCTGCAGACACTCATTATTGTACCGCTCTCCGCCATGCTTCACTGCTGCCTGTAGACACTCCTTATTGCACCGCTCTCCACCATGCTGCCTGCAGACACTCATTATTGTACCGGTCTCCGCCATGCTTCACTGCTGCCTGCAGACACTCCTTATTGCACCGCTCTCCACCATGCTGCCTGCAGACACTCATTATTGTATCACACTCCACCATGCTTCACTGCTGTCTGCAGACACTCATTATTGTACTGCTCTCCACCATGCTTTACTGCTGCCTGCAGACACTCATTGTACTGCTCTCCACCATGCTTCACTGCTGCCTGCAGACACTCATTATTGTACCGCTCTGCACCATGCTTCACTGCAGCCTGCAGACAATCATTATTGTACTGCTCTCCACCATGCTTCACTGCTGCCTGCAGACACTCATTATTGTACCACTCTCCACAAAACTTCACTGCTGTTTGCAGACACTCATTATTGTACCGCTCTCCACCATGCTTCACTGTTGCCTGCAGACACTCATTATTTTACCGCTCTCCACCATTCTTCACTGTTGTCTGCAGACACTCATTATTGTACCGCTCTCCACCATGCTTCACTGTTGCCTGCAGACACTCATTATTTTACCGCTCTCCACCATTCTTCACTGTTGTCTGCAGACACTCATTATTGTACCGCTCTCCACCATGCTTCACTGCTGTCTGCAGACACTCATTATTGTACTGCTCTCCACCATGCTTCACTGCTGTCTGCAGACACTCATTATTGAACCACTTCACTATGCTTCACTGCTGCCTGCAGACACTCATTAACGCTGCCTGCAGACATTCTTATTGCACCCCTCTCCACCGTGCCTCACTGCTGCCTGCAGACACTCATTATTGTACTGGTCTCCGCCATGCTTCACTGCTGCCTGCAGACACTCCTTATTGCACCGCTCTCCACCATGCTTCACTGCTGTCTGCAGACATTCATTATTGTACTGCTCTCCACCATGCTTAACTGCTGCCTGCAGACACTCATTATTGTACCGCTCTGCACCATGCTTCACTGCTGCCTGCAGAAACTCATTATTGTACTGCTCTCCACCATGCTTTACTGCTGCCTGCAGACACTCATTATTGTACTGCTCTGCACCATGCTTCACTGCTGCCTGCAGATACTCATTATTGTACCGCTCTCTACTATGCTTCACTGCTCCCTGCAGACACTAATTATTGTACCACTCCACCATGCGTCACTACTGCCTGCAGACACTCATTATTGTACTGCTCTCCACCATGCTTCACTGCTGTCTGCAGACACTCATTATTGTACCACTTCACCATGCTTCACTGCTGCCTGCAGACACTCATTATTGTACCACTCTCCACCATGCTTTACTGCTACCTGCAGATACTCATTATTGTACTGCTCTCCACCATGCTTCACCACTGCCTGCAGACATTCTTATTGCACCCCTCTCCACCATGCCTCACTGCTCTCTGCAGACACTCATTATTGTTCCACTCTTCACCATGCTTCACACTGCTGCCTGCAGACACTCATTATTGTACCGCTCTCCGCCATGCTTCACTGCTGCCTGTAGACACTCCTTATTGCACCGCTCTCCACCATGCTGCCTGCAGACACTCATTATTGTACCGGTCTCCGCCATGCTTCACTGCTGCCTGCAGACACTCCTTATTGCACCGCTCTCCACCATGCTGCCTGCAGACACTCATTATTGTATCACACTCCACCATGCTTCACTGCTGTCTGCAGACACTCATTATTGTACTGCTCTCCACCATGCTTTACTGCTGCCTGCAGACACTCATTGTACTGCTCTCCACCATGCTTCACTGCTGCCTGCAGACACTCATTATTGTACTGCTCTGCACCATGCTTCACTGCTGCCTGCAGATACTCATTATTGTACCACTCTCCACCATGCTTTACTGCTACCTGCAGATACTCATTATTGTACTGCTCTCCACCATGCTTCACCACTGCCTGCAGACATTCTTATTGCACCCCTCTCCACCATGCCTCACTGCTCTCTGCAGACACTCATTATTGTACCACTCTTCACCATGCTTCACACTGCTGCCTGCAGACACTCATTATTGTACCGCTCTCCGCCATGCTTCACTGCTGCCTGCAGACACTCCTTATTGCACCGCTCTCCACCATGCTGCCTGCAGACACTAATTATTGTATGACACTCCACCATGCTTCACTGCTGTCTGCAGACACTCATTATTGTACCGCTCTGCACCATGCTTCACTGCTGCCTGCAGACACTCATTATTGTACCACTCTCCACCATGCTTCACTGCTGCCTGCAGACACTCATTATTGTACTGCTCTCCACCATGCTTTACTGCTGCCTGCAGACACTCCTTATTGCACCGCTCTCCACCATGCTGCCTGCAGACACTCATTATTGTATCACACTCCACCATGCTTCACTGCTGCCTGCAGATACTCATTATTGTACTGCTCTCCACCATGCTTCACTGCTGCCTGCAGACACTCATTATTGTACCACTCTCCACCATGCTTCACTGCTGCCTGCAGACACTCATTATTGTACTGCTCTCCACCATGCTTTACTGCTGCCTGCAGACACTCAATATTGTACCGCTCTGCACCATGCTTCACTGCTGCCTGCAGACACTCATTATTGTACCACTCTCCACCATGCTTCACTGCTGCCTGCAGACACTCATTATTGTACTGCTCTCCACCATGCTTTACTGCTGCCTGCAGACACTCATTATTGTACCGCTCTCCACCATGCTTCACTGGTGCCTGCAGACACACATTTTGTACCGCTCTCCACAATGCATCACTGCTGCCTGCAGACACTCATTATTGTACCGCTCTGCACCATGCTTCACTGCTGCCCGCAGACACTCATTATTGTACTGCTCTCCACCATGCCTCACTGCTGCCTGCAGAAACTCATTATTGTACCGCTCTCCACCATGCTTCACTGTTGTCTGCAGATACTCATTATTGTGCCGCTCTCCACCATGCTTCACTGCTGTCTGCAGACACTCATTATTGTACCGCTCTCCACCATGCTTCACTGTTGTCTGCAGACACTCATTGTACCACTTCACCATGCTTCACTGCTGCCTGCAGACACTCATTATTGTACCACTCTCCACCATGCTTTACTGCTACCTGCAGATACTTATTATTGTACTGCTCTCCACCATGCATCACTGCTGCCTGCAGACAATCATTATTGTACCGCTCTGCACCATGCTTCACTGCTGCCCGCAGACACTCATTATTGTACTGCTCTCCACCATGCTTCACTGCTGCCTGCAGACACTCATTATTGTACCGCTCTTCACTATGCTTCACTGTTGCCTGCAGACACTCATTATTGTACTGCTCTCCACCATGCTTCACTGCTGCCTGCAGACACTCATTATTGTACCACTCTCCACCATGCTTTACTTCTACCTGCAGATACTTATTATTGTACTGCTCTCCACCATGCATCACTGCTGCCTGCAGACACTCATTATTGTACCGCTCTGCACCATGCTTCACTGCTGCCTGCAGACACTCATTATTGTATTGCTCTTCACTATGCTTCACTGTTGCCTGCAGACACTCATTATTTTACCGCTCTCCACCATGCTTCACTGTTGTCTGCAGACACTCATTATTGTGCCGCTCTCCACCATGCTTCACTGCTGTTTGCAGACACTCATTATTGTACCGCTCTCCACCATGCTTCACTGTTGTCTGCAGACACTCATTATTGTACCGCTCTCCACCTCGCTTCACTGTAGCCTGCAGACACTCATTATTTTACCGCTCTCCACCATGCTTCACTGTTGTCTGCAGACACTCATTATTGTGCCGCTCTCCACCATGCTTCACTGCTGTCTGCAGACACTCATTATTGTACCGCTCTCCACCATGCTTCACTGTTGTCTGCAGACACTCATTGTACCACTTCACCATGCTTCACTGCTGCCTGCAGACACTCATTATTGTACCACTCTCCACCATGCTTTACTGCTACCTGCAGATACTTATTATTGTACTGCTCTCCACCATGCATCACTGCTGCCTGCAGACACTCATTATTGTACCGCTCTGCACCATGCTTCACTGCTGCCCGCAGACACTCATTATTGTACTGCTCTCCACCATGCTTCACTGCTGCCTGCAGTCACTCATTATTGTACCGCTCTCCACTATGCTTCACTGTTGCCTGCAGACACTCATTATTTTACCGCTCTCCACCATGCTTCACTGTTGTCTGCAGACCCTCATTATTGTGCCGCTCTCCACCATGCTTCACTGCTGTCTGCAGACACTCATTATTGTACCGCTCTCCACCATGCTTCACTGTTGTCTGCAGACACTCATTGTACCACTTCACCATGCTTCACTGCTGCCTGCAGACACTCATTATTGTACCACTCTCCACCATGCTTTACTGCTACCTGCAGATACTTATTATTGTACTGCTCTCCACCATGCATCACTGCTGCCTGCAGACACTCATTATTGTACCGCTCTGCACCATGCTTCACTGCTGCCCGCAGACACTCATTATTGTACTGCTCTCCACCATACTTCACTGCTGCCTGCAGACACTCATTATTGTACTGCTCTCCACTATGCTTCACTGTTGCCTGCAGACACTCATTATTTTACCGCTCTCCACCATGCTTCACTGTTGTCTGCAGACACTCATTATTGTGCCGCTCTCCACCATGCTTCACTGCTGTCTGCAGACACTCATTATTGTACCGCTCTCCACCATGCTTCACTGTTGTCTGCAGACACTCATTATTGTACCACTCTCCAACTGTTACAGCCAAATATTTAAAATTTCGACTAATCATTGCAGAGCACCTGCTGCCATTTTCTTGCACCAAATTCCTATATTTTCGTACATAATGGAGTCACTTGGCCGTGTTTCTACACCGCAATTCTTAGGAAAATGCTCATGGAAGTGCTGTAAGAGGAGAGACGGAATACAGCCAGCTAGGAGTGAGAGGGAGACACTACTGTCACTACCCAGCAGAAGGCCCCGTGAATATAATGAGACCGTGAATGCATGAAGAGACTATGAATATAGAGAGAGAGTTAAGATTTGATTCTGCAAATGTCAGCAAGCCAAGACAGTGTTGCCGGGTAGCAAAGCCAAGTGTGTCAAGTTCAAGTTACTGTGCTGCTAATTAAGCTGCCGAGTAAAGATTGTTATTGCTTACTGCCTCATGTATTCCATCTTTTAACCCACCTGCACATAGGAGTCACACAAACGCATAAAATACTTTTAAACAAGTCATGTCAAGGTTTACTATATGCCTAAGAAAACTCAGGAGATGCATAACCATCAGTCAAGCTTGGAAAACAACTATTAATGTTCATGAGACTTCAGTCGTGATGAACAAAAATAACACCAGAGCCAGAAGATCCGTCCTTCCTCCCCAGCTCCTAGTGAATTGAGTAGCTGCATTAATTGGAAATGGGTTTGCTTGCTGAGTTTTTTATGTTGATATCCAGCTTGTGTTCCTGAGCATCCTCTAGACATCTGCGCTCGGAGCTTCATTCACAGGGCTTGTGTCGTTAACAAATATTCCAGGATACAACCATGTCATTAAAAGTTTCCCAAATGTTCGGGACAGCGGACATGAAGAATAGAATTACGGACGGTTTAGCTTGTTTCTACTGTGAGGAGTTGGTGTCATAGTGAATTTTAGGTCATGTGAATATTTTAGAGCGGTGTAGCAATGGATGATTGGCGTAACTGTAAATCTGTTGTGGCGTGAGGTTTCAATAAACTCATCTTCCGCTGCCACCTTGGTATATTCTCTCTTTAAGATCACAGCTATCACCTGCTCAGTGAAGCATTCAGGTTTTCTTGGACATCTGTCTCCTGTATACAGTCACCGAACAGCACGGGAACTTCTACTTACCAAATGCTCTTTAACAGCTATTACACCTCCATATAGGTTACATATGCTGTATAGACTTGTGGGGGAGCACAGATGGTAGGGGGATCATTGGTATTCTTGAGCATGACTGCATTGACATGTCTCGCTACATATTAAGCCTTCTTACATACGATCGTCAGCCTCCGTGAATATGCCTACAATCAACCAACAAATGAGCAAACACCTGTAGCACATTTGTAAACAATTGTAGCCAATAACTGCAAACTGTATGGAGATAAATGATCATATTGAGCAGATCCTGAACTGCCACCAAAGAAGGAGAAAGCATGGAACTATTACATTTTTAATAACCTCATGCTTTACCCTTCTTCACTGATAGTTTGAATCATTATGGAAAGAATATACATGTATTTCTCAGTGATGTGGCTGTATTAAAGAGAACCTGTCATATCTTATGAGCCTCATAAACTAAAGTTATGGGCTTATAGGAGATAGGCTGCTGAGTCCGGGGATGTGGTTTGTATATTTACCCGTTTTATGCCTCCCCGTTCCCTCACTGTCTGGACTCCTTCTCTTTATTTTGTGCTTGTGTACACACTGTCTGTAATGAGAGTCTGCATGTAAAAGGAGTCCATTCAATGCACCAAGTGGTCAGCAGTGGAATGGGGATGCAGGAAAGTCTAAAAATCCTATGAGCCAATAATTTTATGACGGTTTCCTCTTTAAGGCTCATCTGAGCTCTTACTAGCAATCATCTGTTGCATGTAAAGGTAGTAATGACCACTGATCACCCAAGCTAGGAAAGTACTAGGAAATACATCAGTGGAAACTCCAAAAACGGTATTGGGGAACACCATGTCACCAGGTCTGTGATCTCCAGAAGCAATGAAATTCGACTTTGAGAATACACTGAAAAATTTGTGGCAGTTATGTAACTTTTGGATTTGGCAATGAGTTTGTTGCAGTGGGACGACCCCGTTAGAGGAGTTGTTCAGTATTAGAAAAGCATGGCTACTTTCATAAACGGCACCACACCTATCCTTGGCTGTGTCTGGTATTGGAGCTCAGCTTTATTAAAGTGAATGGGGCTGAACTACAATATCAGACGCAATGTTTTTGTAATTCTGGCCAATCCATCAAACTGGGAGAGAAATAAACCTCTGAAAATTCAGCTGTTACTCAGAATCAGGTACTGTCCAGCCAAGATACCCAAGTGGTTTATAATAATGGCGATCTGTAATCATATTCCAGATGGGGTTAAAATGGGGAGCAAAGAGGTCTGCTTTAGTTTTTTAAGTGCTTCCAAAATGTTCTAAATCTGACAGCATGTAAATGCCCCAAACGGTGTTCAGGGGGTCTGAATGACCCCCACATGAGAAGATTGCAAGCTGCATTCTGAAGGCCCCCAGAGCTGCCATGCATTTATGCCTATTAGGACAGGCCTAGTAGAATGCTGGCAGAAATGCCAAGTACTACAATACTAAAGTATCACAGTATATGGTATGAACGATCAAATAATCACAAGCTTTTTATTATTGTAAAAAATAAAGAATACTAAAAGTACCATTTTTAATAAAAAATTCCTAACAAAAAAACATATTTTGGTACCACAAAAGTCCAAACTATCAAAATAATGCATTATTTATCCCTCACAGTAAACGTTGTGGGAAAAAAATACACAACGCCAGAATTGCGATTTTTTTATTTTTTAGCCACCCTATCTTCAAGAAAACTGTAGTAGAATGCGATTTAAAAGTCGTATGTACTCCTAAACAGTACAAATGTTAATCATGGGTCGTCCCGCAAGAGACAAGCCCTCACACGACCCCACCGTCAGAAGGATTAAAAAGTTATGCTGGTCAGGAGATGGCGACGGAAACTAATTGTTCTAAAGCTATTATGTTTTCTAAAAGCAGCACAGTAAAAAAACTGAAGAAATTTGGCATTGTCGTAATCGTGCCGACCAACAGAATAAAGTTGTCATGTCATGTCTGCCACAACGTGTATACACTAAAAACAAGACCCTCCTAAATATGGCAGTATTGCTTTTTTTCCCCATTGCACTCTATGTAGAAATGTTTAAAAGTTTTTCTGTACATTATAAAGTTACATTACTAGTACCATTGAAAAAAACAGTTCGGCCCACAGAAAAACAGGCCCCCAGACGGCTATGTTGACAGACAAATACAAGTTATGATTTTTTGAAAGTAAGGGGGGGAATGAAAAAAAAAACTGGGATTAAGGGGTTAATAAAGAATCCAATGACCTGGTTCCAGTGAAGAAAATGTATGTCCAAATTTATGCTTCACACGTATTTGTATGTTGTATTGTGCTGATATACTATAATTATTATTCTACAACATTATTGTTTTATCTACAGTTGACCCGTTTTTCGGCAGGTGGAATAAAGAATGTTCCAGCAAACCATATGGCTGTCAGAAGGAGACAAGTACACGCCTGGAGATGGTATGACTGATACCCTGTCATATACGGTTTTATCTTTATAGTTGAAGGGAACCTGACACCACGATTTCAGTAATCCATTTGGCTAAAAAGAGTGAAAGAGTGTGGAGAAACCTCTCGCAAGCACCAACCGCCCCTCCTGACTGAGCTGATAACTTAATGATAGGCTGACAAACTATTCCCACGCTGTATGTAAATTATCTTAGAAGAGTTGGATCCGCTGAGAAGAAACGGACTCAGACGGTGATGTCACGCTCACCACACCTCCGAACGGTGATTGACAGGGAAGGCCTTCACCCTCCAACAGCAAAATACTGCACATGCTTATCACATGCCATCACAGTGCCTGCGCAGATGTGTATACTTTCACTTGTTCTTGACTTCAGTAATCTGCTGCACATGCTTCGAGTTCCCATACTTGCACAACATCATCCATCGCATAATTCTTCCGGAAAGTGCACAGTCTTAGGCCTCCTTCACACAACCGTTTGCATATATACGTTTTCCCATACGTGCCGTATAATCGCATGAATGAAGATTTGACTCAATCGAGTCCCAAGCTTTATTTGTAGATTTCATGCCACTCACACAGGGCGCTGCTGCATGAATCTTAAAAAATACGCTAAGGCGATTGAAACCAACGATCGGCATAAATCCTTGGAATGACCAATAATGCTTAAATAGGGCGAGCTGTTTTGTTTTCCAAGTGTTGTACACAGGGTAACTCCCTCCCCCACTTTCCAGCTACCATAGAAGTCTGTAGGAGCTTGGTGCATATCACGTCAAAAGATAGGGCAAGACCTATCTTTTCATGCGCCATATAAAACAGGCGACCGAAAACGGTCATGTAGGTGCTATCTTTCCAGGCACGGTTATTTTACGTGGGAAAAAAAATCAAAAAATTTCAAAAAATTGAAATCCAATGCTTCACATGGTCACGTTTTATAGGCAATATTTTTTTTTCGTGCCGAAATACCTGCATAAATGCGGTCACCTGTATAAGCCCTCATTCATCAATGCCTCCTTTTTAGTGAGTATTTCTGTGCATTTGTTGTACAATCATTGTAGAGCGCAAGCGTGAGATTTCGACCATTGTAACAGGAGTATGGCGTGTACTACCTTGTTTCCCCGAAAATAAGGCACCCCTGAAAATAAGGCACCCCCAGAAATATGCAGAAGTCCCAAATATAAGGCACCCCCCCCCCCCCCCCCCCCGATAGTAAGGCATAGTAAAGTGTGCAGGCAAGTCAAGAGGCCTGTCCCCTGCTGCCATCCCCGTTGTCTCCTACCTCCAGATGTATAGGTAGATCTGCAGACAGTCTGCTGTTATCCTGTCCCTGTTGTGCTGTATGAGGGTGCTGTTGTGAGCTCCCCTTGCTGGCTGGAAAAGTCCATACTGTACGTTCTGTTCCTGCTGTACATGTCTGCTGTGATGAGCTCCCCCTGGTGGCCGGAAGCTGCAATACCATCCCTGCTTACAAGTGGTACAGGAACTTCTGTCTGCAGACAGGTACGTTACTTTACATCCCTTATTTTTTTATGGCTCTGTGTGTGAGTCAGGCAACCTGTGTGTGATTCTTAAAGGGGTTGTCCCGCGGCAGCAAGTGGGGTTATACACTTCTGTATGGCCATATTAATGCACTTTGTAATGTACATTGTGCATTAATTATGAGCCATACAGAAGTTATAAAAAGTTTTTTACTTACCTGCTCCGTTGCTAGCGTCCTCGTTTCCATGGAGCCGACTAATTTTCGCCGTCTAATGGCCAAATTAGCCGCGCTTGCGCAGTCCCGGTCTTCTTCTTTTTTCAATGGGGCTGCTCGTGCTGGATGCCGGCTCCGTGTAGCTCCGCCCCGTCACGTGCCGATTCCAGCCAATCAGGAGGCTGGAATCGGCAATGGACCGCACAGAAGCACTGCGGTCCACCGAGTGAGAAGATCCCCGCGGCCATCTTCATCAGGTAAGTAAGAAGTCACCGGAGCGTGGGGATTCAGGTAAGCGCTGTGCAGTTTTTTTTTTAAGTCCCTGCATCGGGGTTGTCTCGCGCCGAACGGGGGGGGGGGGTTGAAAAAAAAAAAAACCCGTTTCGGCGCGGGACAACCCCTTTAAGGCTGGGTTCTCACAGAGCGTATTTCCAGCGGAAATCTAGCAGTTTGGCCACAGCGATAAACAGCGAAATTTCCGCCGGGAAAGCACTGCTTCAAAACCCACGGCACTCAGCCGCTTGTTTTGAAGTGACCTGGCTGCACGCTTTTCCGTTTCTGTGGCCGGTGAATCCGCACCACAACACCGGCTGCTCCCAGCTTTGCCGTGACAGATTTGCTGTCCCATGTAGTCGAGATTTCGGAGAAATTTCGTCCACAAAGCTGGCCAATTGAGGGATTAGCGGCCACAGATGGATTTGCCGCGGCGAAATAAGACACCCCCTGAAAATAAGACGTAGCACATATTTGGGAGCAAAAATTAATATGACGCGTCTTATTTTCGGGGAAACAGGGTACGTTGACTGGTGTGGTGCGGTAGTAGTTTCGGGACCTCATTATAATACTTAGTGGGAAGACTATAGATTCTCTAAGTATATGACTTGCAATGTCTGATACAGCGCCAATGGGCTGGTGAGTACTAATGGATTACTAAAATCATAGAATATAGGCATAGAAGTGGCAGCATCCAAGGTGCAGTTTAGATGGTCTTTATTCCTCCAAAACGACAAGCAGATATAACGTCTCGACTCCTGAGAGTCTTTTTCAAATATACTGGATACTAAAATCATAGTGACAGGTTTCCTTTAAATGCTTTGTCCCAGAAAGTAGTTAGATTTCACATACAGAGGTTTTACATATAGCAGTGCCAACAATTTTCCTGTTTCCATAGCGGTACATAATGTACATGATGACATGGACATGTGTAGTGGCCTAGTACATGCTTTCCTTGCATAGTGTCATACATGTCATGTCTTATGTAGATCCTCTGTGCAAATCTGTCTAGTTATTGTGTTATGTGTATTGCACAGCTGCAGCGTGTGATGGGCTAAGTGTTTGCAGGAGCCTGCAGATTGCCTGTGAATGTAGCTATTTATGTCCTGTCATGTGGTATGAGGGTGGCTATAAATGTGAGTGTTTGAGAGCAGGAAGAGGTCCATTCTTCATGGTTGAGATTCTTCTGGGTTCCTGATCAAGAGTGCTGGCTGCATGGGGGTACCTTCACCCTCATGCGGTGAAGAATGGAAGAGGAGGAAAGGTTCCCTGAATTAACTGTCCTAAAATGAGAGAAGAGTGAGCCCCAAAGACAGAGAACATGAGCAAACCGTGAGTGTGTTCTTCCCAAGGCCCAGTGCAGAGGATCTCGTCTTTAATCCACACACCCGAGCGTCCTGAAGACTGGGACAACCGGGTGGAGGTACTCTTCTTCCTTTGTTCACCCCCAAGCGTCTTGAAGTCTAGGATCACCATGTGGAGGTACTCTCAGGCTGCCTGTCCACAGGTGATAGTTCATTACGTTACCTGCGGCGATAATCCGGCCGCGGGTAACACAGTGAACGCTTTCCACAGACTTACTATGGAAAGCACAGCCCCCATGTCTACAAGAGGAGAATCATAGCATTTCTCCGCTCGTGGGATTCAAATCGCGGCATACCGTGATTTGCTGCGATTTTTCTACGGTGAGCCTATCTGTCAGGCTCACTGCAGAGACCTGACCGCTACCCCCCCTTCTCCCCTGCAGCGGAATATCGCTAGCGATATTCCTTCACGGCCATGGAAAGGGGGCCTTAGTCAAGTCTGTTTAAATGCCTGCACTTGTAACATTGTTTATTCTGTCTTGTACTGTGGAGTTTTTTTCAAGTAAAGTTCTGCCAGGCCCTGACCGTTCCCAGGTACCTGAGGTACGTTATAACTGTCTGCAGCTCCTTTATTCTCCGCCGAAGGTCATTCCAGTGTGTAGCGGAATGGTGGCGTCACACGTGACAACTACTGTCCCTGTTCTTTCGTTTATTGGCCACCCCTCTCCTAGGGGTGCCTGGAAGAGGCTCAATGTTGCCCTGACCTTGGCTGCCTACGTCTCTCTGGGAGGGAGCGTTGTAAATGCCGCCGTGACAAGCCAGAATCTTACCTTCCCTGCTACTCAACCAATGCCCTGTGTCTGCGGTCAGCCTACGGAACGCTGCACATGGATGACCAGCATTCAGTCGGATATATTATTCCCTACATGATGCACGCATACTATATATTTGAAGTTTTTAAAGGCCCGCTCTAGGAAAACTTTTTATCATTTCTCTGGGGTGCAATTGCTCCACAGTATCTACTGCAGTTACCCGAAAATAAGACACTGTCTTATAATAATTTTTGCCCCAGAATTGGCACAGTTTCCTATTTTCGGTTTCGGCAGAAGTGACTTTCTCTATTAATTTCTATGGACGTTGCAATGTGAGTCTCATAGAGATGAATAGAGATCATGACTTCCGGTCTGCTGTAGGAATCGGCTAATCACAGTGTGGGTGACATGGGATGACAGGAGCCGGCCGAGTACATATCATCCATTGCTGATAACTTGCAGCAGCAACTTATCTTAAAGGGGTTGTACCAAAAACGACTTTTATCACCTAGCCACAGGATAGGAAATGGAAGAGTGATCAATTTTGAGACCCCCACCAATCCAGAGAACAGGGGTCTTGTGTGACCCCCTCCCTCCTCAATGAGGGCTTGCTGCGCCCCCTCAATGAGGAGGAAACTAAATGGAAATTTTCAATGCGGCTGATGGAGATAGTTGAGCTCGTACATTCGTTTTTTTCCTCTTCCCCAATGAAGTGAATGGAGTGGCGCTGCACATGCGTCACCTCTTCTCCATTCCATCTGACAACACTGCAGGTGCGTACAGCAACTCCACAGTGACGAGAAGAGGGGGACATGGGACCCCCATTCTTGGGATTGGTGGGGGTCCTAGCAGTGAGACCCCCACTGATCAGACTTTTATCACCTATTCTGCAGATAAGATTCTACAATTTGTTTTTGGTACAACACCTTTAAAGCAACAATAGTCATTGAAAAGTTATTTCAAGAAAAACCTCTGTGCCAGAATTTAATGCAGCGTGTCAAGTCAAATTTGCTAAATCTGTATTTCATCAATGTAGCAGTCAGAGAGTATGTTATCTCCAATATCAGGCACTGTATGGCAATTGCACCCCAGGGAAACGATAAAAAGTTTCCCTAGAGTGGCCCTTTCAGTTTAATTATCACTTAAAATGATAATTTATAGTATGGTCTAAATGAGCTGAAGGGAAACTACAAGTAAAAGATCTTTGCCAATGTAATTTATCATTAGTCTTTCAGACTAACTAATAAACAATGTCTTTATGCATCATGTTTGGCATATAGCCGTTGGTGCCTGAGCCAACCAGTGACTGTGCTGGAAACCAACAGTCACCTAATGACCTACCAATAACAGGCTGCGGTGGCCACATGAGTCGAGACATCTTCACTGGAAGGAAGACCGTCAGCGTATCAAGGAAGCCTCTATGGGGGAGAAGATGGAGAAGGTGAATATCCTTTTTCTTTTGTTCAGAATCTGCTTCCACTGCAGATTTCCGTGCAGATTTTTAGCAGGAAATTTGGATGGATTTTCTGCAGCACATCTGATCAGTGTGAACAAAACTTTACAGTGAATAGGATTTGCAGTGGAACTCTTAGACAGGGGTTTATAACCCCTTAATGACCAGCCTATTTTGTACCTAAGGTCACATTTACACGATCGTATGCACATTTGTGCCACGTTTTTGCACATCGGACATTGTGTTTTTGCGTGCACAAATGCATTTTTTACTATGCTTTTTTTTTTCTTTAAATCATTTTTTATTCACATTTTCAATAAACATCATGTCGTATTTTACAACTGTTAATTTGTAGTCTATTAATTAACTAACTTAAACTAACGTTTCACTCAGAGGTGTCATGTTAACCCATTTGTGTTAATATAGCCAGGACTGACCCTCTGAGTGTATAACACATATAATCAGGTGGGGGGGGGGGGGGAGGGAGTGGGGGGAGGGAGGTAGGAGGTCGAGTCGGTGTGTGACACGTCTGAGTGTCAGGACCAGTCGGTTCTCCGCCCAGCAGCTCCCGCCCGTCGCTGAAGTAGCTCCGACGTCCAGCAGCCGGGGTCCCCTACTCTTGTTTGCCTCTAAGGTGAAGTGTTTTCTGTGTTTTTAGGTCGCCCTTTCCCCTCCGCGGACCCCCAGCCCTTATAATGAAGCCGGGGGGGGGGGGGGGGGGCGCGGGGGGGTCGAGGCCGGGACCCCACAGCTCTTTCCGTCTATCCTTCGTTATTCTGAGTCGCTAAGCCCGGGCTATTTGCGGTGCGTAGCCTAGGTCGGGCTTCTAATGCATGCGCTTCCACAGCTCCCACTTTTTCAGGAACCTGTCGCGTGTTCCCGTTTTCCAGCTGGTTAGCTCTTCCAGATTGTATAAGAGGTCTACTTTCTCCCTCCATTGCTCAATTGTGGGTGGGGTCTTTTGCAACCATCGGATCGGGATGAGTGTTTTAGCCGCTTCAATGAGTAGGGCTATCATGTTGTCTCTATGTGGTTGGAAGTTGGGTGATGGTCTACTGAGGAAAATTATATCAGGCGTTAGCTCAAAATCTGGTCTTACGCTCTTGATTGCGTTCTCCACACCCTTCCAAAAATTGGTTAGGGTGGCACAATCCCACCATATGTGGCGGTACGACCCCGTCGCTGAGTCGCACCTCCAGCACTTTTCATGCGGGGCCAGCTTGTGAGCAAAGAGCCATTGCGGGGTCCTGTACCACCTTGATAGCAGTTTGTAATGGCATTCTTGGAGGAGTACGCAGGGTGAGAAGCCAAACGCCCTACGCAGAATTGTTTTCGTGTCCGAATGTGAAAGTGAGATGTCTAGTTCTATCTCCCATGAGGTCAGGTAAGCCGGTTTGGATACCTTCGTTGGGGCTACGTAATGTGTCAGCGCCTGTTTTATGCCTATGTGTTTTAGAGGGTTCTCTCGGGCAAATTTCTCAAATGGAGTGGCTGGTCTAGTAGATCTATATTTTTTCCTAAATTCGTCTGTTATCTGAGAAATATGTGCCTTTTGTAGGAACGATAGTTGCGTATCAGGAAAGAGGGCCTGAATCACCTCAGTCGACTTTTTGTTGGCTAATTGTTGGATATCCTCTATTTTCTTGTCAGTGCATTTGGCCCATATGCTTCTGGTCGCCGGATCCGTCAGGGTTCCCACTAGTTTGCAGATTGTGCCTATTGGGGCTATAGGGGAGGGATCCGGTGCCAACGAATCGCTCAGTTTTGCCCAGGTCTCGAGGGGACCCCTCAGTAGGGGGCCATACCTGTCAAGTCTGTGTGCGCTTTTTGAAGGGTGCCAGAGTTCATCCAACCATGCGTCCCCATGTGTTGCTCTGGCCATCTGCTGTAATAGGGGGTCTCTCTTTGGATTCGCCAATTCCCACCAGTATCCTAGTTGTATGGCTTTGTAGATGTCCTGGGGACACGGCATATCTATCCCTCCCTCCCATCTCCTCTTAGTTAGGAGAGAATGGGCTATTCTTGGCCTTTTCTGTTTCCATATGTAACCTATGAAACCCGCTTTGAGAGACTGGAAGAAAGTGTTTGGGATATGAATGGGCAGCATGCGGAGCTTGTAGGTGATTATGGGCATAACATACGATTTGAGGATGTTTTTTCGCCCAAACCAAGATATGTATGGGATATCGTATGAGCGTAGGAGATTTTTGATTTGGGTTAGGAGTGGAGGGAAGTTGGCGCTATATAGTTTCTCAGCTTCTTTGGTGATTTTAATCCCCAGGTAGTCGATAGTATTTTCTAGCCAAGTAAAGGGGGATAGTGTCTTGAGTGTTTTGCAGCTCTCTCGTGGGACTGAAACGTTTAATATGTTAGATTTCCCGAAGTTTATTTTGAAATCGGATATTTGACCGAAGTTTTCCAGTAAAGTCACTAGTTTGGGGACACCTTTATGGGGATTTGATATTATGAACATGATGTCGTCGGCAAATGCTGCCAACGACAAGTTTTCCTGACCTACCGTGATCCCCTCTATCTCAGGGTGTTGTCTCACCTCCTGCAGGAGGGGTTCTATCGCTAGAACGAAGAGGGATGGTGAAAGGGGGCAGCCCTGACGTGTTCCGTTGTAAATGTTGAACGGTTGGGAGAGAGTGTTGTTAACTCTCAGTCTTGCGTAGGGATTCTTATATAGTGAGAAGATTGCTGTTATCAATTGATTGGGGAGGTTATAATGGTTCAGAACTTTTTCCAAGTATATCCAATTGACGCGATCAAAAGCTTTTTCAGCATCTGTTCCTATCAGGACCAAGGGGATTTTATGTTTTTGTGCATATTTCATTGCGTGGATAATTCTATAGCTGTTGTCCTTTCCTTCTCTACCTTTTATAAAACCGGCTTGTTCTTTATTTACTAATTTGGGGAGTAAGTCCTCTATTCTTTTGGCTAACAATTTCGCCCATAACTTCACATCTAGATTAATTAGTGATATTGGTCTATAATTGTTGCACACTTCTGGATCTTTATTGTCTTTTTGTATGAGGGTCACGTGGGCTTCCAATGCTTGTTTGGGGAGTTCATTGCCCTGCAATAGGGAGTTGAAGACGCTCGTTAAGTTTGGGATTAGTATTTTCTTGAACGTTTTGTAATAGTTTGCCGAGAAACCATCAGGGCCCGGGCTTTTACCCAGCGGGCAGGATGTGATCAGTTCTTCAACCTCCTTTTCTGTTATTTGGGAGGTTAATGACTGGGCGTCTGTTTCCTCTATTGTTGGGAGTTTTAATTTACTCAAGAATAAGTCTGTTTTATTTCTAAGTTGTTCTAGGTCATCTGGTGTGCTGTTTCCTCTTATATTGTATAGTTTCTCGTAGAACGAGTGAAAGACTTTTGCTATGTCCTGGGTGGTTGTAACTATTTTCCCTGTGTTGTCCCTAATTGAATTAATTTGGTTTCTGGTGCGGGCTTTTTTGAGTTGTGCGGTCACGAATTTGCTTCCTTTATTCCCTTGTATGAAGAGTGTTTGCTTTAAGAATAAATGTTTTTTATTGAATCGGGACCGTAGAAGTCTTCCCAATTCTCGCCTCTTGGCTATAAGCTCTTCCCGCTTGTCTGCAGCTTGTGATTGTTTTGCTATTCTCTCTAACTTCGCAATCTGGGATAGTAAGGTGTCTATCTCCATTTGTTGGGCTTTTTTTGTTCTAGCTCCCAGGGCAATCAGTAATCCCCTCATGTAGGCCTTGTGAGCTTCCCAAATCAACGGGGGCTTTAGTTCGTCTTTGTTATTTAGTTGGAAATATTCTTCCAGTAGGTCTGTCAGTTTGGTTTTTTCCTCTATGTTGTCTAGTAGGGCGTCGTTTAGTCTCCATGTCCATTCTTTTGGGGCTTCAAACCCTATTTTTATATCTATGTGGATCGGGGCATGATCTGAGAGTGTAATTGTCTCTATTATCGCTTTTTCTACTTGGGGCAATAGGTTATTGGAAACAAATATATAGTCCAGCCTTTGGTATGTGTCGTGGACCTGGGAGTAGTAAGAGTAATCTTTAGTTGCGGGGTTTAGGGTCCGCCATGCATCTACCAAATTTAGACTCCCCAGTGTCTTGATAGCTCTGCTAAGCTGTCCCCTCGAGACCTGCGACTTACCCCTAGAGGAGTCCAGTAGGGGGTCTAAGGTTATATTCCAGTCCCCCCCCAGGATAACGGGTCCTATAGCGAATTCTTTGAGAATGTCTAGTTGTTTGATGAGCCAGTCTATCTGATTTGAATTTGGCACATACAGATTGGCTATTGTTAGGTTAACATTATTTAACTTCCCTCTCAGGAAGAGGACTCTGCCCTCTTCGTCTGAGTATTTTGACGATAAGACAAAGTTGGTTGTTTTGTGAAACAATGTCGAAACCCCTTTCGAGGCTGAGTGTGGGTGAGAGCTGTGGAAGGCCTGCGTGAACGCCCTACCAGGGAGAGAAAAGCATTTGTCTCCCCTGTAGTGCGTCTCTTGCATGAGAAGTATTTTTGTTTTATATTTTTTGAGTAGCTGTGAGATCCCGTACCTCTTCCTCGGCGTGTTGAGGCCTCTCACGTTAAACGAGGTGCATCTTAACGCTTCCTCAGTCATCCTCTCCCTGACGGGCGAGAGCTGCTAAGCGGATGTACGCCGGTGTCTCTGCGTAGTCGAGGAGGGGCCGGTTCTTCTGTTGCTTCTGGTGATTGCCGGAATCTGCTGCGGCGGGCTTTTGGGTCGTGTGCGGTGGTTGGTTTTCTGCGATCTGTGGAGAATAAAGCGGGATGGGGACCGTCCGGGCCCTGGCTGTCAACACACAATTATGGGGTTTTGGGGGGGAAGTGGGGGAGGGGGAGGGGAAAGGAGTTGTAGCAATAGGGTCACAAACAAAATAAGTAACAAATAAATCGCAATTTCACACTATCTGTGTGAGGAGATACAGACGGTTTCTATGTCTGTATCTTCGAGGCGTTGAAAGATTAAACTGTTAATTTAGTAATAACTTCGTGGACTGTTCCTTCAAGCCTGATCTGGGTGAGACGATCAAGCACACCTGTTTTCAGGTGAATCTTGGGAAGTTGTTTTCTGTGGTAAAGTCCAAAAGATAAATGATAAAGAGCACGAACAAGTGGGAACAAGTGGGAGGAGGGGACCTTTCGGTGGATCTTCCCCTGTTAGTATCGGTAAGTATAAACATATTAACTTGCAGTCTTTGAGGACAAGCAATGAGTTCAAGAATCTTTTTCCCCCCCTCCCTCATGTCTCTTCCACTTTTAACCGAGGGCGTTCACTCATGCGCCACTGTAAATTCAGGTCTCTTCCCCCATGCTTTCCTCTCTGAGGCCCTTTCTTTGTTTGTTTCTGGGCGGTTTTGCGTGGTGCGCCACTCTCCATTCTTCTGGAACTGGGAGGCTAGGCAGCGCCGGGAGCTCGGGTAAAGGAAGCCAATTCGGGATCTCCATAGGCTCTATATCTAGAGCCTGCCATGAGTTGCGAAGATCTTCGGGCGAGCGAATATTCAGCCTCTTTCCCTTATATGTCACCCCCAGGCCAAAGGGGAAAAGCCATGCATACCGGATATTTCTCGACTTCAGTACCTCTAGCAGCGGTTTCAGTATCCTGCGCTTTGCTAGTGTGGAGGGGGCTAAGTCTTGGAAGATTTGTATCGCTACGCCTCCATATTGCAAATCTCTCTGGCCTCTGGCGGCATCTAAGATGGCCACCGCGTCAGGAAAGGCCAGCAGTTTGCATATAATGTCCCTTGGCGGTTCTTCATTTGTGGGCTGTGGGCGCAGGGCTCTGTGGGCTCTTTCTATGGACATTGTCGAAGCTCTCTCTTGTCCAACTAGTGTGATAAAAATTTCCTTCACTACTTTGGGGAGAACCTCGCTTGCCCATGACTCGGGGACCCCTTTAATCCGGACATTGCTGCGCCTACTTCTATTTTCCAAATCCTCTTGCTGCAGCATTGTTCTGTTTAGGTAGGTATGCTGAGCTTTCAGGGTCTGCGCTATCTCTGTGGAGTGTATTGTGATAGCGGAGGTTATATTTTCTAGGTCCTCCACCCTACTCCCCGTGTGCCTCACCTCCTCCTTTATGGCAGTCAGCTCTGCTAGCACCGGGCTCATCACTTTGTTCAGGAGGCTCCTCATAAACCCTCTTGAGACGCCTTCCTCTTCATCTCCCTCCGACGAGGATTCTCCCTCCCGCTCTCTCTGAGGTGCTGCTGCGGCCGCCGGCGCCATCTTGCCTGGAGCGCGAGGTGAGCGCGGGGTCCGTTCTCTGATGAACCTCTGCAGATCCGTTTGTCCTTTAGCCGGGCGCGGGGTCCCCATCTGTTCTCCGGTTCTTTCTCTACTTGTTTTCACCATTTTGCTGAGTATTAGCCGCTGTGGTGTGCCTGCTGGGTCGTCTCAGTGATGGAGCTGTCTCACTAAGCCGCCATCACTCTCCGCGGTCAGGCCACGCCCCCCCTTTTACTATGCTTTTTGCTCACGAATATCGTGTATTTGCACGTGCAAGAAAAAACGCAGCCACGGTCCCGTACATTAAAATGGCTAATTAGCCTAATCAGTTCCATATATTCTGTTTTCCTGCACAAGTGCACTGCATCAATTAGCTCTATTCACTGCGTATTGTTGTGATACCAAGTTTATATTGTAGTGGTGCAGTACACAGAAGGGCCTGTAGAGGGCTACAGACAGGACTTCTGCTGCTAGGGTTAGCACCAAGGGGTGGAGCAGGGACCAGATAAAAGCCAGTTCCTGCCAAAAGCAAGGGTGAAGAGACCAGTGCAGCAGAGCTGATATACTAGAGGCTGGTGGCCTAGCAAAGGCCAGAGTCCGACAGGGACGGCAACCCTGGACTCACACCCAAGTTGAGAGAGACGTTGGCTGACAGAGAGCCAGCTTCGTGGAGCTGGAAGGGTTGCTAGCCCAGGGTCTGGTGCAGACCAGGAGTTTGACAGGAAAGATGACCCTAAACTCCACACCCAGGTGGGGTGCTTATATGAACTGTGTTTTGTGATTGCGATGATGACGAATAAAGGCTGGCAGGAGCCAGATAAAGAAATCCATGTCTCTGGAGTTTCTACACGTTTGGTGCGCCATTTTCATGTAAGAGAGGTCAGCGATCCCGAGGCGAGTGACCCCCAACTTGCCATAATATATATATATATATAATTTTATTACTTTTGTACAATAAATACACATTTTTAAAGAGAAACAATTGGATCTCCATATCGTCGCATTCTAAGGGATTATTCACACGAGTGTGGCGTTTTCACGGCCAGTTGATATACGCTACCATCTGATGCATTGGATTCCAATGCGTCAGCTCACACAGGTGTATTCCTGCGGCATAAAAGCGCCGCCAAGCACTTTTATGCCGGGCAGGAAGGATAGCCCTGGAACTATCTTCCTGGCCTGACTACGGTTGCGGTCACAGACTCCTATTGGAACCAATGACAGCAGCCAAATGTGGGAGGGAGTTTAGCAGCATGACTGCTAAATTCCCTCCCCCTTCTCCTCTCCGCCTCTTGCTGCTGTTTGCAATAGCTGAGTTTTTTAGTACAAAAAAATGTGCTGAAATAGCCCCCCTCGGCTTATACTCGAGTGATGTAAACAAAAAAAAGTGCAATACTCACGTCTCAGCCGGCGTCTGTGTCCCCGACGCGATGTTGTGAATGACATGTCATTCACTGAATGGCTGTGATTGGTTTATTGAGCGCCTGCTGTGATTGGCTGGCGCTTGATCCAATCACAGTGCTTCCTCACATAGCACTAATGGTAGGGGATTTCAAAACCAACCAGGGAGATGACAACGGGGAGAAGACTGAAGCAGCTTGCCGCACCGTTGGGGAGAGCATCGTGACGGGAACACAGACGCCGGCTGAGAGGTGAGTATAGTTCGGCTTATACTCGAGTCAATACGTTTTACCAGCTTTTTGTGGTCAAACTTATTGACTTGGCTTATACTCGAGTATATACGGTAGTACAGCAAGAAAAAGCAAACTATAGAAGTTTGATATCGTAGTAGTTGTACTGACCCATAGAATAAAGTTATCATGGCAGTTTGTGAACCGTAGAAACAAGACGCACCGAAAGATGGCGGAATGTCGGGTTTTTTTCATTTTACTCCACTTAGAATTTTTAAAGTTTTTCAGTACATTATATGGTACTTTAAATAGTACCATCGAAAAATACAACTCGTCCCGCAAAAAACAACCAGACCTCATACAGCGACGTCGATGGAGGAATAAAGGAGTTACAATTTTTTAAAAGGGGGGAGGAAAAAACAAAAATGGGGAAAAAAAGCACCTTAAGGGGATAAAGCCCATTAGTAAGCTCTGTAAAAAGGTGCTGTAGGGAAGTGACGGGCTCCCTGTAAGTCCCAGTTATTGCTGTACCCTCACTCATGAGAGCTTTATAAATGCAATCACTTTGGAAACATCTTGAATACCAAATGAATACCAAAGTAATATCTGCAGCCCGGGAAGAGTATTCAGAGAAGCATGTACAGGAATTTCCATTTGTAGAGTCAGCAGGGCTCCTTTCTACAGAAGTTTAATATGCAAATCGTAGATGTCGATACGCTATTTCCATGAGTTAAGACTTTCTGTACTAAAACACTCAGAAGATTGCACTAAGGACTGTGTGACATCACACTTCTTGGAATTGTTTGTGCGCTGGGACCAAATTCCCGCCGTTGCACTGGGGGTGTAAGTACCCCATCGATGTACAGCAACCCAAGTTATTCAGATACTGCCTAGTCATGAGAATAAAGGGTTTCCACAGTATTTACATATGTGAGGTGTTATTGTGAGTTACATAATGAATATTACAGAGAAACTTGTAGGTTTTCAGAACTTCCTTTGGTTTTATTGGTCAGGCACCATGAGTGGTTATATCTCAACTGAAAACGGGCATCAGTATAGGTGTAGTCTAGTCTACTAATTTGACACTCATAACGTGAAATCTGGCAAAATGCCTTCAATCGCTTATCTGTTCTTTTGGAGTTTTTGTTTTTTAACAAAAACCTCAAGAGCCATAACTGTTTTTTACTTTTATAATGACATAGTCGTATAGGGCTCATTTTTGCCGGGTGAGCTGTGGTTTTTTTATTGGCACCATTATGGGGTACATACAACTTTTTGATCACTTTCTATTCAATTTTTGGGAGGAGATGGGGTGACAAAAAAATGCAATTCTGGCAGTGTGTACTTTTGTCTTGATCTGTGTTTACCATACGGAAAAATGTTATACAATATTTTAATAGTTTGAAATTTTGAAATACAAGTTTATGTTCTTACATAGAATTTTTTATGGGTAAATGGAAAAAGAGCAATTTTGGAACTTTTAATTGTTTTTTAGACTTTATTAAACTCAATTTAGCACTTTTATGAACATGTGATCGCTTGTGCAGTATTTCTGCATTGCAGTATGTTGTACTTTATTTTTTACAGGCCTTTTTTTTTTTACAAAAGGAGTAAAATGTAGGCCACTAAAAAAAATTGAAAAGCAATGATCCCATTTGGGAATATTAGCATGTAAAAGGTAAAGGGGTTGTACCAGAATTACTAGAGGATTGGGAATAACTTGGTGTTTGACGAGGGTCTCACCACTGAGATCCCCACCAGTCCCAAGAACAGGGCTCCTATCTTCTCTCCCTCCTCACTGTGGGCTGAATAGAACACTGGTCACACAGAAGTGCTGATTCTCCCTTCACTTTCAATGGGACTGTGGAGATAGCCAAGCAAAAAGCAATTGGGTTTTTCCATCAGCCCCATTGAAATGCTCAGTCAACACTTCATTCATTCTGATGTCACTGTGGGAAGAGAAGCATCTCTGCAGTCACAGGCAGAGGGGGACAAGGAGACCCCATTCTTGAGATCGGGGGGCATCCCAGTGATGAGACCTCTACCGATTACCAAATTATCCCTTAACCTGTGAATAGGGGTTATCTTGTGATCCTAGTACAACCCCTTTAAGGCCCAATGTCCATGGGCGAATTTGATTTGCGGAACCCACACGGGAGATCCATTAATCAAGCCACCCATAGGGATGCATTAGCGTCTGCAAAAAAATGTAAAGCCTGCGGATGTCAACTTTATCGCAGGGTGCAGATTGCACACGTGGGAGAAAATCGCAGCATGCTCCATTTTTTCTGCGGATCCCGCACTGACAGCTTCCATTGAAGTCAATGCAAGCCGTCCGATCCGCGGCTCACCCACAACTGACACTGAAGATGTTCCGCAGATCCCACAGGAAAGCAGGAGATGTAAAAAAAAAAAAGCATTGCACATGCGCCGGGCGCATTGGCCGGCGTGCCAGGACACATCCACCATGCTGAAGAAAGAAGATCCGGACACTACTGAGGATACCCGTGCTGGATCCGGAGAGGTGAGAAAATGCCCCATGGCTGCGGGCACGGGCGGATTCTGTGCGGGATTCCGCACTCAGAATCCGTGAATGCCATATGCATGAGGCCTAAGTCGTGCAACAGGCAGAGCTGAATAGTCATCACTCCATGGCAGGACTAGGAGCCTTCACTAGGCCCCAGGCTGCCATTACAACCGATTGACTCCCCATAATTGCCATGGTTGTGGGCTGAGTAGGTGACAGAGGGCTCTCTGGTTAACCGCTTAGATGCCATGGTCAGCAATGACAATTGGATCTAAGTAGTTGAATGTCCGCAATAAGTGCTAGCTCTGATTGCAGCTGTTGAGGGTGACTGTTAGCTGTTTGACACAGCCGGTATTCATCAGGTACAGAGCTGGATTGGCTCCTGAGCCCATTCCATCATTCCATACCCACACCTCGTGATGTACACGTACTTCTTAAAGGGTTATAGGTGCATTCAAACGGAGCATAATTTTATGCCACAAACAAATCCGCCACAAAATTTTGCGTCTTGGATGTAGGCTTTGATGCTGATTTGCTACTGATTCTTTCGTTTGATGCAATTAACTGCAAATCCGCTTCTAAATTCGCATGTAAGACATGCAGCTGTTGGGGTGGATTTGTTTGTGACATAAAATTCAGCCTGGTACAAAGGATATGCTTCCAGCAAACCTAACATATGTGATACACCATCACCGCTCGCTGGTTACTTGCCTCACCTGCTCCGTTAGATTGTGATCTGTTCCAAGGTTGACCGCTGAGATGTATTACGTTTGTTACTCTTATACGTGTAAAGGACTTCGAAGATCAAAGTTTTTCTTTTTCCATGTGGTACCAGTGAAGCTTAAGGCTTGTCCAGCGTGGTCAGCTGCTTAGAACCCCAACCAACTGTAAACAGTAGGTTGGTAACTGGCAGTAGGGGTTCACTTCCCTTACAGTGCCACCACCAGTCACATGAGGTATTGAATGGCGCTAAATCTTGCTGGCATGTTGTGTGAGAGACACGTTTTGTGGTTATTTTATACTCTTCCTAATGGATTAGTGTCCTGAATGGAGGCATTCTCTAATAGGATGTTTGAAAATGCGTTTTCTAAACCTAGCGAGAATTTTTGAATGGTTTATCCAGGGATTTTAAAAACTCACCTGGAGATGTGCATTCAGAACAGCCACAAGTAATAACTAAGCAAGCCCCTCTTTCTATCTTTGCATCGGCCATGATTAGAGATGAGCGAGCGTACTCGGATAAGCACTACTCGCTCGAGTAATTGGCTTTATCCGAGTATCGCTGTGCTCGGGGCTAAAGATTCAGGTGCCGCTGCGGCTGACAGGTGAGTCGCAGCGGGGAGCAGGGGAGAGCGGGCGGGAGAGAAGGAGAGAAAGATCTTACCTCCGTTCCTCCCCGCTCTCCCCTGCAGCTCCCCGCTCCGTGCCAGCACCCGAATCTTTAGCCCCGAGCACAGCGATACTCGGATAAAGCAAATTACTCGAGCGAGTAGTGCTTATCCGAGTACGCTCGCTCATCTCTAGCCATGATAGAAGGGTGCTGGCTTAGTCATTGAAATGGGCCAGCAGCCAGTCCCTCAGCAGTGAGGCCTCTTGAGTATATATAGAGAGAATGTAGCCTGTTCCTCCAAAGGCTGAGAAACTGATACAGCGTTGTCAAAGAATTCTAGAGACTGTATTGTTGAGTACTACCAATTATGGCACTATATATTTTCAGACAGGTAGAGATGAATCCGCCTTGCCACACCGATTTGACTTTGGAAAATCTGAGGAGGCAGCACTTGGAGAACCCCGGTTTTTATCCTTGATCTCTCCATGCAAGATATGGTCTTTGCTTCGGGGTCATCACTCTTCCAGATAATCCCGGTAGTGTGGCTGCTAGCTCTGCACTGGGCCGAGGTGCGGTACCTGATGGTGTGAACAGATTCGTATGCAGAGGACTGGCTGTGGTCAGGGCTGGTAGCACAGGAACAATACAAAGTTCGGACAGTAGGTCAGGACAGACAGCAGGCAATAATGAAGTGCAATATACAGAACCGAGGTCAGGGAGCACCGAAGTCAGAAGGATCAGGAACGCAGGCAAAGCTCAAAACTGAAATGCAAAAACTAACGGGCTTTGCCACAATGGCTAATGCTTGGGCATCCTCCATTGGGGAAGGATACCTAATATAGCTTTAGGTGGATGGCGCTTTAAGGGACGGGGCAGGCACCAGGGAGCCAGCAGTAGAGTGAGGGCACACGGAGAAGGACGGTGCCCGACTGCAGCCCCAGTAGCAGGTGAGCCAGGGATACGACACGGCATGACAGTATTGAAACGGTGTTGCAAAGTATTGAAACTGTGTGCCAAGTTAAAGTGATTGTACCACTAATACTGCTGTCAAGTAAAGATTGTTTTGTGTACTGCAATATCTGCTCCATCTCCTAATACACCGGCCTTGTGAGGTCCCACATAAACTTCACATTATCACATTGTTTCTAATGAATAGATGGTTTTAGCTGAGACAATAAATGCTTGCATTACAGTATATTCACTATAAATACATTGCAGTAAGGACAGAGCTCGTTAGTTTTATCACCTAATCATCTTCATCATTTCCCCTTGCTGCAGGCCAAAAAGTTCATTGTGGAATTCTTCCGGATGCAGACGCGTGTACTGCAAGAGGAGTTTGTGAATGTCCCGGAGATAAATTATGTAGAGCACAGCCTGGATATCATACATGTTGACAGCTGCCGCCCGGGCTTTGGGAAAAATGAGGTCACCCACCATGACTGTCCCGGCTGCTGCGGTAATAACAGCTTTTTGCCTCACAGAACATAGAAATGTAACTAAGTGGGCCATTTAATTACACCGGGAAATGTGTTATAATACACTCTTATTCATGTACTAGTCATGTGCCATACGCCTTCACTGCACTGAGTCGATTGGAACCGAGATCTCATCGGTGATCCAATATATAAGTTATTTTGAGAACCTTGCCTGACGTTGCCACCTTGCCGACTGCAGGGAGGCAGTATTTTGGAAGATAAGTTGTCTATTATGCTGATGTCACACACATAGATTTTGTTCAGGTTTTTTGATGCAGTCTATAAGCCAAAAGCAGGAGTGGATCCAAAAAAGAGGAAGAAGTAGTATCTGTCCTTTCTACTTTCTTCATAATTTCACCTGATCGTCACCTTGTGTAAACAGGGCAGCGATCAGGCAATGGATGAGCGAACGCTACTGATTTCACCTGATCATCGCCCTATGTAAATGGAGCAACGATCAGACAATAGACGAGCAAACGTGCTTTCATCGGCTGACTGAATCTTTTGTATAGTCGGAAGATTAGTGTTGTCAGTAGCACAATGCTAACAGGAGATGTACTGCTGACAGCAATGGAAGGGAATGAGGACCAGATAGTCATATGAACAGTCCTTTCCCATTGAGTCTGAATCGGCCTGTATAAAGGCCAGGTACACAAGCGCTGATCTTGATGGTCAGGGCTCATCCAGTGCCTGATAGTGGAGTGTGTAAAAGGACCTTGAAGGGTTTGTCCAAGAATCCAACAAAATGGTCCTTGCATGCATCCTGTCAGAAACCTAGCATGGGGGAATTCATTTTCAGACAGGGAAGAGGAATGGGGGCAGAGCCTAGCGCCACACTGTTCATTCCTATTAGGCTTACCATTCAAGAGGTATTCTGGTTGTTGCACGTTATCCCCTATCCACGAGATAGGGAATAACCAGCTGATTGGAGGGGGTCCGACCACTGGGACCCCCACCAATCCAGAGAACGGGGGTACAGTTGCTCCCTAAATTAACAGATCAGAAGTCACCATCCAATTCATTTCAGTAAGAGAGCCAAAGATTGCTGAGCGCGTGAACTTGGCAATTTGTGGTGCTCTCATTGAAATGAATACGCTTGTGCAACGTCTGCTCTGTTCATTTAGGGACTAGCTGGACCCCTGTTCTTGGGTCGCACTACCACCAATCAGCTAGTTAACTCCTATCCTATGGATTGGGGGTAACTTGCAACAGCCGGAACAGCCCTTAAATGGTAAGCCTGATAGAAACGAACAGCATGGTGTTAGGTTTTGCCCACAGCCCTGCCCATGCCCACTTTCCCCTCTGGTTTGGAGGTGCGTTCACCCGTCCAAGAATGAGTTTCTCACAGGCTGCACAGATGTTGAACTCCTGTACGATGGCTTTACTACAGCTTTGTGTAATTGATAGTCTTAAGATTTACATTACTGACGATCACTCTTGATGTTAGCTAGAGTGGTAAAAGGTGACCTCTGTTGCACTGAGGCTCACTGTTATGTTGCTGTACATCTCTTCTTCCTAATCCATTTGAGAGCTTCTGTGATTCCAGTAAGTGTTTTATACTCTGCATAAACCCCTCCGGCTCTCTCCCGCCAGTCTCGTTCCTTCTGAAGACCAGATATCAAGAGCTGCTAGGAAGATCGGAAATAACTTTCATATCTTATTGTCTCCTCTGCCACGCACACAGTGTGAATTGATTATACAGCCATGAAGGAATAATGTAATCTCCTTTTTGTCAGGCATATTGACTTAGCCCGGCAATTAAAATAATGTGTTGCCTAGACTAAGGCAGGGAAGTTGTGACTAGGTCTGTCTCGTTTCGCCGTCATTACTCTTGCTGGGGCTGGAAATTGGCCCCTACATGCAGGGAAGCATTAAACTTTTGGCAAAGTAATCATTTCGTTCTTGATCGCTTCGCAGGGTAACATCTCACTTCTTTATGAAACTCAGTTTGAGAGGATTTAACATTTTCAGATTTATAGATATAGTGTGCCCCCGCAGGACCTGAGTCTTTTTACTTACATGTTTGGCAGCTATTATAGCTACATTGAATGGTCAGTTTATTAGCAACCCTCATCTACCCCGTTTCCCCGAAAATAAGACCTACCCTGAAAATAAACCCTACCACGATTGTTTGGGAATTTCAGGGAGGCTTGAAATATAAGACCTACCCCGAAAATAAGCCCTAGTGCATTACATAAAAAAGGAATTCATTACCTAGCAGGCTCGGTAATGCCACGGCTCAGCCAATTCATAAATCCCACCTCCACAACACGATGGCTGGGATTAGTTGTTCGACCACTGCTTAGCCAATCAGTGCAGCACTCAATGAAGCAATCACAGCCATCACATTGGTTCATCAAGCAGTGCATTGATTGGCTTGAGAACCAATCAGAGCCATCACTTCCTGGAGGCGGGATTTCGGAATCCCATAACCTGGAAGTGATCTTCTGTGGGTGGCGGAGGACTGCAAGAAGCGTGCCGGAGGTCTGGAGAGCAGCGGGAGGGACCTGGACCGAGCCTGCTAGGTAAGTATAATAAAACATTGTCCGAAAATAAGACCTAGCGCCTCTTTTGGGCAAAAGTTAATATAAGACAGGGTCTTATTTTGGGGGAAACACGGTAGTAATGTGTTGGACCTCCTTTGGCCTTCAAAACAGCAAAAAAAATTTTATACATATATGTATATGGCATAGACTCCACTCTGCAGGCATATTAGCCCCTGCGGACAGGAAGCTTCTGAACAGCTGACAGGAAGGGTTTATCAATTTATGCTGCTTGCACCAAATTCCTACCTTCCGGTTAGCATAGTGCAACAGATGAACAACTCCCTGTTTACACGGGCCAACAAGTAAGCAATTCTCCCAAACTTGCCCTGTGTTTACACAGGATGACAGTCACCCATACTCACTCTTTTGGGTGGTCGTGGGTGATTACAGTCCTTCAGTGCTACAGAATATTTTGCCACTATATAAAGAGAAATAGGGACATATGTAACAGATCTAAAAATACCTCCTTGGTCTTGAAGCTGTGATTGTCTGAAAACCCAAAATGCATTTATTAGAGATTACTCCAGGAAAGACAAATAAGTGCTACCTTCAAAGAGGTGATTAACTCTTTTGAGGTGTTTTCTGTTGTTTATGCCTGAACGTCATTACCCAAAGCATTGTACCAACGCACAATGTACTCCAAAGTGTAATGATGCTAAATCAATCACAGATGTCTTCTGTCCCTGTCAGCTACGAGTTGTCAGTCAGACTGGACGCTTTTAATCTCTGCTTCATGATATCGCACTAGTAAAGTAGCAATGGACACGTCTTCAATCTACATTGAAGCAATGAACTGGATGAAGCCATCTCCAAGATAGCCTACAGTATTTACTGAACCACTTGTGTCTCATTTATAAAATGTTGTCATTCAGTCTTCGCAGCGAAGCGGTTGGGGCAGTGTAAGTTCATCCAACTAATTAAACCTCCAGACAGTGTCTAGCCAGATTTGGATTGAAAAGTATTGACAAGAATTTGGAGCAAAGCGTGGGAGTAAGGCACATTTGGGAATGAGCACATTATCTGGACAGTAACATATGCATCCTTAAACTGAAGCTTGTCCGAGATGGTAATCAGGTCCCTGGCTAGTTCCCGGAAAGAACAGCCAGGGGCAACGCTCAGCTGTGATACGATCAACTGCAAGCTGGGTTATCCTTGAAATATATCTCTTTGACAGCTATCAACTGGACAACAGCAGCCCTGGCAGGGAAAATAGAGGCATGCGACTGGCGACTATGGACGAGGACTATGATATCACCACTCCGCAGGTCAAATAAGGCTCTGAAATGCTTTCCTGTGTATAATTGTTAAGTGTCATGCAGGGTTCATTAACTTCATGCTAAGCTTTAGCCGAAAAGCCTGTCAATCCCATATTGTGAGTAATAGTTTCCCAATCTACACTATAGAATTGCTGTATGATTCATTTATGTCCAAGGTTATAGAGAATGAAGGAAGAAAGGTAGATAGATAACTTTGCTTTATTGCATTAACACGTTGCATGCCCAGAGCTTTTCGACTGTGCTCCAAGTGAGGCCCAAATGACAAGAGCATGGTTGTCATATGAGTTTTGCCGCTTGCGTTTCTTATCCAAAAACATAAACACTCCGCTCCAAATGTCAGCGCTTTTTTTCAATTTTAAGGCAAGCTATTGACATAGATTCTTCTTCATAAATATTCTTCCAGAGTGTTCCTAACCGCTTTCTAACATCATAGTAACATAGTATGTAAGGCCGAAAAAAGACATATGTCCATCCAGTTCAGCCCATTACCCCCCAATGTTGATCCAGAGGGAAAAAAAAACAATGACGTAAAAGCCAATTTTTCCCATCAATTTCTAACATTAAGTGTACATGTGATTATATAGTCATTTATTTTTGGAATGAATGCCAGTTAGAGATGAGCGAACGTACTCGCTAAGGCAGATTACTTGAGCGAGTATTGCCATTTTTGAGTACATGCCCGCTCGTCTCAAAAGATTCGGGGGCCGTGCAGGGGAGCGGTGAGTTGCAGGAGTGAGCATGGGGGAGTGGGGGGGGGGTGTGTGAAAGAGATGCCGCCTGCCGTGCCCTGCTGGCCCCCGAATCTTTTGAGACGAGCGGGCATGTACTCGAAAACGGCAATGCTCGCTCGAGTAATTTGCCTTAGCGTGTATGCTCGCTCATCTCTAATGCCACTATAGAAGCAGCCTGCAACTTTCACAGATCTCCCGATTTTACATTAGACAAATTGTTATTCTTTTAACAAAATGACGAAAAGTGTAGTCGTAAGTACCGTGTTTCCCCGAAAATAAGGCACCCCCTGAAAATAAGGCACCCCCTGAAATTTGCAGGAGTCCCAAATATAGGGCACCCCCCCCCCCCCCGATAGTAAGGCATAGTAAAGTGTGCAGGCAAGTCAAGAGGCCTGTCCCCTGCTGCCATCCCCGTTGTCTCCTACCTCCAGATGTATAGGTAGATCTGCAGACAGTCTGCTGTTATCGTGTCCCTGCTGTGCTGTACGAGTGTGCTGTTGCGAGCTCCCCTTGCTGGCTGGAAAAGTCCATACTGTACGTTCTGTTTCTGCTGTACATGTCTGCTGTGATGAGCTCCCCCTGGTGGTCGGAAGCTGCAATACCATCCCTGTTTACAAGTGGTACAGGAACTTCTGTCTGCAGACAGGTACGTTACTTTACATCCCTTATTTTTTTATGGCTCTGTGTGTGAGTCAGGCAACCTGTGTGGGATTCTTAAGGCTGGGTTCTCACAGAGCGTATTTCCAGCGGAAATCTAGCAGTTTGTCCACAGCGATAAACAGCGAGATTTCCGCCGGGAAAGCGCTGCTTCAAAACCAACGGCACTGAGCCGCTTGTTTTGAAGCGACCTGGCTGCACGCTTTTCTGTTTCTGTGGCCGGTGAATCCGCACCACAACACCGGCTTCTCCCAGCTTTGCCGTGACAGATTTGCTGTCCCATGTGGACGAGATTTCTGAGAAATTTCGTCTACAAAGCTGGCCAATTGAGGGATTAGCGGCCACAGACGGATTTGCCGCGGCAAAATAAGACAGCCCCTGAAAATAAGTCGTAGCGCATATTTGGGAGCAAAAATTAATATAAGACGCGTCTTATTTTCGGGGAAACAGGGTAGCGCCAGCGAAAATGAGACAGAAGTGTTTGAAAAAAGTAGTGATGAAAGTGAGATAACTCACATGAAAAGAAGGAAAATAAATCAAATTGCATCAGAGTCGTCCAGTTCTAAAGAAAGTGACCTGATTTTAGAAATTGATGAACCAGAGAAAAGTATAGAAGAACTCTTATTAGATGATTTGATTCTAGAAGAGCAAGAAAAAATAGAAAATCACATGCAAGAGCTGAGTGGTAACGAGTGGAAGGCAGGCAGAAATCATTTCCGTTCACAGGAGCTGATGGATTATTGAAGGAATTACCAACAAACATAACCCCTAGTGAAGGCTTTTCTTCATTGATGATGAAGTTATTGACTTACTTGTACTTAAAACAATTCGGTACACAGGCCAAAGAAATATAAGAACTGCGACGCTACTTCACAATCCCAAATAAGTCGATGGAAACTGATCAGTTGTGAAGAAATAAAGAGATTTTTAGAGATCATCACATGGATGTGGCTGGTGAGACAACCAGCCTTATATAAACATTGATCCAAAAATGCAGTGTTCAATTTCCCATCTCTATATAAAGTCATGTCATGTAACCAATTTCCATTGTTACTAAGTAATTTACACTTCGCCAACAACAAAGATTCTGAAAGCCATAACAGATCTAGAAAAATACAAGCGTTTGATTATTGATGTGAAAGTATCAAGAAGTACTACTTCTAGGAGAAGAATTTGTAATTGACGAGACCCTGGGTGAGGCAGACTTATTTCAGATTATATATTCCATGCAAAGCGCACCAATATGGGCTAAAGTTACTCAAATGATGAGCAACAGAAGGCTACACATGGTCTATAAAGATTTATTCAGAATAGGCAGCATGTGGTTTCAGAGAAACAGGATTAGTTCACAATGTTTGTATTCCATTTTCGCACAAATTACTAGATGCAGGTCGTACAGCGTACATGGATCATTTTTACACGAACTATGCACTAGTCCTGGCATTTTTGGCTTGAAAAACACCCATACAGTTGGTTCATTGCAAGAAAATAGAACGTTTATCCCAAAAGAAGTGATGAACCATGAAATAAAAATCACTGCGTATATCTATGAGATTTATGATTAAAGGGGTTTTTGAGTAGTTGGAAAAAAAGACACAAATGTCCTAAAAATAAACCAAAACAATACTCGCCTCTTCAGTCTTGTTAGTGCAAATTAATCTATTTGCTATATGGTATGCTTCTGGGGTCCAAATTAGTTAGACGTATACAGCCGAGCTCGGAAATAACTTGTTATACCAAACACAACTGGATGTGATTAGAGATGAGCGAGCATACTCGCTAAGGGCAATTGCTCGAGCGAGCATTGCCCTTAGCGAGTACCTGCCCGCGCGAGAGGAAAGGTTCGGGTGCCGGCGTGGGGGAGCGGGGAGTTGCGGCTGTCAGCAGGGGGGTGCGGGGGGGAGAGAGAGATCTCCCCTCCATTCCTCCCCGCCGCTCCCTGCCCGCCGCCGGCACCCGAACCTTTTCTCTCGAGCGGGCAGGTACTCGCTAAGGGCAATGATCGCTCGAGCAATTGCCCTTAGCGAGTATGCTCGCTCATCACTAGATGTGATCAAAGGTTATCTGTTTATTAATTGACGGGCATAAGTTTTTATAGAGGCACACACTTAAATTACAATAATTATAATTTATTATAATTCATTTATGACCATTGATAAAACTAAAGACAAATATGAATATACTTAAAACGGCTATTAACATCTAAAACGTCAAACAGAGTTCCTCCAGGTGGTGAGGCACCATGGTTCTCAAAATAAGGGTGCAAAGAATGTAAAACAATAAAATGTTTAGGAACTAATGGAGAACATGGCGCTACGACCCGGGCCATTGAGTCTGCTTTCTCAATCTCTTCTTTGGAATGTTCTAGTCATCAAGGTCCTTTTTACTCTTTAGAACATTTCTGCAAATCTTGTTAAAAGAAAAGTTCAAAAACATGACAGAGAAAGAAGCATACAAAATAGGAGAATACTGAAAAATAGATAGAAAATTGAGTCTTATTCATTTCACTTACAGCCTTTACAAATCCAACGCAGGCGCTCTGCTGGTCCACTGCCAGTCTATACTTTCAGGTAGCTGCCAGCTTCATGTGATGCCAGTCTGTACGGCACATGACTGCTGAGGATTCTAATTGGCTGCAAAGTACCATACAGAATGGCATCTATGAGTGTCTGTCTGCAGCCAATCACAAGCCAAAGCTGTGACCCACTACAGCTGGTAGTTAGCTGCAGAGGATACATGTTCCTGTATGGCAACATCATCACTGCAGCAGGAAGTAGAAAGCACAAGGGACCAGGCAGCATCAGGACAGCAGTGGCGGTCAGTCTTTTGAGGCAAGGATGTCCTTCCTAATGTTCTTCGATCAGTTGATCGGTGGGGATCACAAGCAGTGGACTGCTCATCAATAGTTTAGACCCTGAAAAGCCCTTTAAGTCTATGAGCTTCTGGTTTTATAACTGTATGAAAAGGTAAGTAAAGGCCCTTTAACACGCAATGATTATCGCTAAAATGACCGAATGACTGAAGGAATTGACAACTTTTTTGCATAAAATAGAATTGCTTAAAATATTCTCTGTTTCTTTCATTCGTTAAAGTAAATTCAATATTAGTTGTTTTCTCGGGTGGGCGTGTGTTTATCTGGCTGGGAGGATTTTAATCCCTTCGTGTCCACCCATACGTGTTTTCAAATCCTGGGTGTTTGGGCTTTAAAGGGGTTCTGACATCAAAAAAAAAAAATTGTACTCACCTTGCCTGGCCTGGCCCGATCGCCAGGCATGTCCCTTCCAGCCGGCATCTTCTTCTGTGCCTTTAAAGCAGAGCAGGAGCGGTCAAAAAGACCGCTTCCTGCTCTGGTCCGTCCGTCAGGTACTTCCGAGGTGAACAGACGGACCGCCCACAGCAAGCACGTCACAAGCAGTGCTTGCTGTGGGCGGCCCGTCCGTCCTGCTGAACTCCGGAGTGCTGCGCATGCGCAGTGGAGACGCAGCCCGTCCTGACTCCTGTCAGAGGGCACCTCTCCACTGCGCATGCGCGCGATCCCAGAGCGGCACGATTCGTGCAGACAGAAGAGGAGGAACAGCGCCTGCCGGGAGATGACCCCCCCGATGTCAACAACAACAGGAGAACAGGTAAGTATTATCTTTTTATGCTTTAGCAGCCATTAAACCATGGGTTCTCTGGGTCCATTAGGCACACCAGGGAACAATGGCTGCTAAAGCATAAAAACATTATTCGTGTCAGAACCCCTTTAATCCTCAGGGCCGTAAAAACACGCCAGCCCTGTGGAATAAAGCTGTGGGGTCTGTACGGGCAACAGATCCCAACTTTCAGCTGCCGGAGGTAGTCAAGCGCCTGGAGCTGTCATAGAGGGCTGCTGTGAGCGACCCCTGGTCACGCGATCGTTGTGGATAACGGCAATCGTATAAAAAAATTTTTTTTTTAAGTTTACGTTACATCTTTCTTCACGGATCGGATCCATGAGGGGAGCCAAAACTACTCACCTCAGTCGTCTGCAATGTCCTGCATTCTGGTCCTACCTGCACCTGATGCCGTCTTCTGTGCATACGTGCCAGATGTAAAATGTCGGGGGCATGCACAGAAGGCCAGGGAGCCCTGGAGATTTAAAAGGTTAAAATCTCCTTGCCTTTGGAGCAGTGACTGGTGGCCTCAATGAGCTGTCCTGGTCACGTGATAAAAAGGTAGCGATCTACCTTAGGTTGGCCTTACACGATCAGATAGAAATTGCCAATTCCGCATGTGTTTGACCTGCGGTAATACAAATGCATTGGATTACACAATTCCGCTCGCATTAGCGGGTCGGAATTACGTAATCCACATGCAGAAAACAGAAAGCAGCATATTCTATTTTACTGCAGATATCCACAACATAGAGCCCATTGTACTCTGTGGTCATGGATATACCCGCAGTCCGTACGCAACTACATTGTGTACAGGCTGCGGCTATCTGCATCATCGCTAAGCGACGGCGTGGGAAATATAAACAAAAAGAGATTACTGCGCAGTGACCGCTGGTGTGAGTACGCAGTTATGCGCAGTACATTACGCGGCCGTACACAGGGCCATGGCCGGGCTCACAGCTAGGATCCGCTGCAGGCCTCCACAAGTGGATTCCACATACAGCCGTGTGAGCCTGGCGTTTTTCAGATCGCTACCTGTAATACGTAATTTACAAGAAGTCCTCAGGAACGCTGGAGCTTTTACACGTTGGTAAAAAAAATTATTTCTAAATCACAGGAAAGAAATCCTGTAGTACAGTCAACAAACCTGTGATTCACTAGGTATTGTTCCAGGAAGACAACATACAATTAGAACTGTGAAGTCACAATTGTGAAGTCAGAGTCAGTTTTGGGTTGAATCAGAAGAAATGTACAAACCCCAACTAAGACTATATTAATGCATAATAAATTAAGCCTGATGTCACCAATGTACTACAGTCCATCCATTACTAATTTACATGAGCCATTTATGAAGGAGCCAGAATGTGGAAAAAAATAGGAATTTGGCTTACTCCACAGCCCCGCTTGTATCTACAGCAAGTTTTTGTGAAACTTCTACTTCCAATCTGCATTTTCCACGCAGAATGTAGGTATTGTTCTAACATGCTAACCAGTGATTGTCCAGGTACTACCCAACTGCTAACATGGTACACTGGCTATTGTTCCTTCAGCATATCCATATTTGGCTTTCTAGCTTGTACAAGGTAGTAGGACATACTCATGTCGTAGTATATAGATATACTGTTTAGATGTAATTCTGCATTAGGATAGGAGATGTATTATTTCCAGTTGTAATGTCTTATTTTGTGTATTTCTTGGCAGTTGTTTGTGATCCAGGAACATACAGCTCATTCAACAACATTCATTGTGAAGTTTGTAAAGACATCAAGATTACGGACCATGGAGCGACAGAATGCTGATGGCTAACATCAAACATACTTCTGGATGAGTTCTAACTCACCATTTATTAAAGTACTATATTATGCTATAATAGAGCCACCTTCAAGGAGCCATCATGTGTGGCGATTTTGTTGTATCCAGTTCACTGCATACATCAACCTCTCACACGCAACACAATAATATTGATTAAAGCTATTCTGGACAGAAGAATACTGGTTTGCATACTTCGATTTACTTAAAGGGGTTGTCCCGTGGCAGCAAGTGGGGTTATGCACTTCTGTATGGCCATATTAATGCACTTTGTAATATACATCGTGCATTAAATATGAGCCATACAGAAGTTATTCACTTACCTGCTCCGTTGCTAGCATCCCCGTCGCCATGGTGCCGTCTAATTTCAGCGTCTAATCGATCGATTAGACGCGCTTGCGCAGATGGGTCTTTTCCCTTCGGCTCGGTCCGGCAGCAGCGGCGTTCTGGCTCCGCCCCCTTGTACGCGGCATCGCGTAGCTCCGCCCCCGTCACATGTGCCGATTCCAGCCAATCAGGAGGCTGGAATCGGCACATGTGACGGGGCGGAGCTACGCGATGATGCGTACAAGGGGGCGGAGCCAGAACGCCGCTGCTGCCGGACCGAGCCGAAGGGAAAAGACCCATCTGCGCAAGCGCGTCTAATCGATCGATTAGACGCTGAAATTAGACGGCACCATGGCGACGGGGATGCTAGCAACGGAGCAGGTAAGTGAATAACTTCTGTATGGCTCATATTTAATGCACGATGTATATTACAAAGTGCATTAATATGGCCATACAGAAGTGCATAACCCCACTTGCTGCCGCGGGACAACCCCTTTAAGGCCCATTTAGACACAACGATTATTGCTCTAAAGACATCTTTTGAGCGATAATCGTGTGCATTACACTGCAAGATGATCGCTCAAAATTTCGCCCAAACAGCAGTTTGAGTGACAGTTTTGAGTGTTCACTGTGCATAAGTGTGTAAATGAAGGCTCACGCTGTATGCAGAAGACAAGTGGGACCACTATCTTCTGCATACAACTGTTGTCTTCTTGGAGCGCTCAGCTGGTATCTAGCTGAGCGCTCCGAGTGGGCTATGCAGAATACAGCTGCAGCGCTGTCTTCTGCATAAAAAAAATAAAAAAAATCAAATCATGGTATTTGTATAGCACCAACTTATTCTGCAGCGCTTTCAGGTAATTATTATTTATTACCCCCCACCTGGGTTCTCATTTTACTGACCTCAGAAGGATGGAAGGCTGAGTCAACCTTGAGCTGGCTACCTGATTCATGCGGGGATCGAACTTGCAACCTTCAGGGCGTAGGTGAGAGCTTACACTCTGCACCACACGAGACTCTCTGCATACTCCTGCTGTGTTCAAGGAGTGCTCAGCTGGTATATAGCTTAGCACTCCGAGCGGTGTATACAGATGACAGCTGTAGCACTGTCTTCTTCATATTCCGTCTATGTTCTCTGAGCGGGATACCAGCTGAAACAATAGTATCAGCGGTATCCTGCTGAGGACTCAGCTTGCGGCACTGATAAGGCTTATCGTTCTCTTCCAGCTTGCTGAAAGACAACGATGAATGACTCGTTAATGAAAACTGCACGATGTCCGTGCAGTTAGACCCAACGATTCTCGCTCAAAAGACTGCTTTGACTGAGAATCGTTGGGTCTTACTGGGCCTTTAGGATGACATAGCAGTTTACATTATTTTGTATGGGTTGATTATTTACATTTATTGCTATTGACAACAGTAAACATGTAGATAAGCCATTTTTGGGCCCATATACACTTGTATTATCTACATTCCCCCTTCATGTCCCCCTGTTCTATTTTGTTAGAGTAGTGCCCTACATATCTTCGTTTGCTTAATAAGGGTGGTTTTATATAGGATAACTATCCTCTGACTATTCGCTGGAAATAGTCATTAAGTGAGTTGTCAGCACATGAATGACTGTTTGTGTGATGTTGTTCACTTGTTCATCCTCATGGTCGCTGGAGCGCACACCTTCCTGAGCAGTTATTCACTGGTTATTGAAAAACAAGTGGTTGCCGGCTTGCAACAGACAATAATCAACCAGCAACTTTTTTTCGGTGAGCTGAAGCAAAGAACTAGTGAACACATTCTCACTCATTATCTGGATGGTGGTCGTGTTTACAGGAAGCAACTATTTAGACGATAGTTGTCTCGTTTAAAGCCAACTTCAATCATGGGTCTTTGCTCTGCCTTCTCATGTTTGGGTAAGCAGGTAGAGCACAAATATAGGACCAACTTCCCATTTCCATGTGATGCTGACAGTGATGGTGATGATGAGACTGCACTGAAAGGGAGTCTGTAAGCTCCTAACCCCCATAAGCTAAACATAGGGCTCGCAGGAGCTGAAACCCTGAATCCGTTTTTTGGTCACAGCGGCTCAGCCAATCAGAGGCAGCGCTTTCTGGAGACAGGGATTTTTCTAACCCCGGCCACCAGAAGACTGATGGGGACGGAAAGAGCCATGGCTCTTCTAGGTGAATTAATTTTTTTTTTTTTTTTTTACAGCTAGGGTTGATTTTCGGGGTAAGGCTTATATTTCAAAGCCCCTGCAGGGATGAAGGTATGCCCTGCCATAGCTGTGCCAGGGGAGCGCGATGTACAATGGAGCGATGGCGCTGATTTTTCTTAGCGCTGTGAGCCTTGAGTGAAGACATCGCAAATGAGAATGAAACTACTTAAAATGATTGGTTTCATAATCATGCGTTTTCACTCACATTCACATTGCAGGAAAGCCTATCGCCAGTGGGTAACTCAAAGCCATCCTTAGGCTTTCAGCTGCTATGAGGCCATAAGTTTAGCTGTATCCGGCTCATAGCAGCTAACAGACTCCCTGTAGGCTGTATTCAGACAGGCAAGAGCGCTGATGGTCAAAGAATGTTTAACCAAGATCGCGTTTATTATCCCGAGATTTTCCTTGCAATGCGTTTTGCTAGAAAAAAAAACTCATCACCACACATGCGTTAAAATTACATTTTATTCAAATAGTAAAAATAAAAATCACATCACACTTGTATGAAAATGTAACTGCATGTAAGTGCGATGCAATTTATTTTTTGCTCTCATAGAAAATAATCAATAATATCTTCCGGAAAATAGAACATGCTGCAATTTTTCTAGCTCCCGGCATGCAGCTGCAAAAGCAAAATTGTACATCTAAATACAGCCATTGCAAATAATGTGTTGTATTTCTGTTCAGGTTTTGTGCGTCTCGAAACAGACAAAACTCGCACAAGAGTATCAACCATGTGAATATGGCCTTAAAAGGGTTTTCAGAAGAATGCACATGGTACAAACTTCTAATTGCTAGAGACCATCTGTAACATACCCACCAATGTAGAGAACTGGGGTTTTCATCCTTCAGTAGGGTTTATGACAAATACGAAAACAAATTGCTGTGCTATTTCCTTATTACCCAAGACTGTAAATAATTGATTTTCAACACCTTAATGCCGCCTGTACACGAATGGGTCGGATTCCATATGCGGGATCCTGCAGCGGAATCCGACCCTGTGGATGGTCTGGCCAGTGGTCTGGAAGGCCCACAGGACGGACAGGTTCCATTGACTTCAATGGAAGCCGTCCGCACGGAATCCACCTAAAAGTAGAGCATGCTGCAATTTTTCCTCCACAAGCGGAGAATAGCAATTGATTTCTGCTCGTGTGCAGAAAAAATTGTTTTTCAATTGCATGCTATGGGCGGTATTTGCTGCGCAATCCAGAGGCGGACGCCCCCACTCCGGATACTGCCATGCAAAAATCCACCCGCGTGCATCCTCCTCTCTGGGACTGGTGGGGTTGCAGCAGCTAGCTTACATTATTCAGACTTTCATGACATATCCGTGCTTTGTCATAAAAATCAATTAAACTGCATCCCCTGTCTGTTCTTCAGTGCTTATTACGGGGTCATTATATACTGAAACCATAGAGACCTGTTTGATGGAAGACCTGTTTTAACATAGCAACTACTATAGTAGCGCTTTGCTCTAGATTCCAATTCTTTGAAGATCTTTTAATCAACCTATAGCTTATGAGTCACTTTCTTCAGAAACCTATCATTTCAAATGTTTATCGAATTTTTGCCTGCGTTTCACTTCCTCTATGATAAATACTTTCGGTAGCAATAACATTCCTTTGCAATTCCGACTATCTTCATATTCTTAAACACACACACACCTCCTACTAACCCTTTGAAATCAATCAGCTTGTCTGTGGTGCTGATTCTGCAGACTAAAATATGTTTTTAGAACAATTATCCAAAATTAAGGCTTTTATTTTAATTATTTTCACAGGCATTTTAAGTGTAGAAACACCATGTGCTCAGTTGTTCACCAGATCCAACTACAGGCTCCAACATTAGGGCAAGGCAACCTAAAAACACTCATGAAATGTCTGCAGTCAGAGGAGAAATAGTCACATTGATTCTAAAAATAAGTAAAAAGTTTAAATTTGCCCCTTTACTGTGTAGCCTGCCAGAACATTTTACATGCAATTATATGCTACCAATTTGGTTGCTTTGCTCATTAGGATCATTTCTGGCAGCCATGTTTTGGCCTAACCATATGTCATATAAAACTGCAAAAAAGCTAATAAAACTATACGCACTTTACTTGTCCACCTGTCGGGTGTAGATGTCTGACAAATCGTTCAAGCAATGATCGCTCCTGTGCTTTTACACAGGAATGATCATCGCTGAGTAAATGAAAGCAGAAGGGGCTGGGGATTGTCCCAGTCGCCCTCTTACAATCACAGTAAACAGGCAGTCGTTCATAGATAAATTATTGACTGTTCACACAGGCTGATTGCCATTCAGGTTTTATGCCTGCATAAAGTGAACATGTTATCATTTGTCATTCCGTCAGCACATGCATTTACAATACGATAATGGTTCAGATTCTCACTGGATCATGGGAATCTGAACAATTATTGTCATAGATTGACAAATCCGATCACTTGATCGATCACTTTAGCGGGGGTTTGCAAGTGCAGAGTCTTTAAGAGTACAGGTTGATTTGTACACACCTTTCCTGCAGAGACTTTGCTCTGTCGGTCTAATGTCCACCGCACTCCACAATATCCACACACACTTGCTACAACCACCAGCTTTTACAGGTATTTATGAATTATGAACACAATCTTCAAAGTTATGGTTCGTTTTAAAATGAACAAGGCTTGACTAATAAATTGCAGATTTATTCTAAAATAAAAAGGTTAGCAGTTCTAAATATCTACATATATACACAAATATACAGAAAAAGGTGTTACAATTGAGATAAGGTTTACAGGCATTCACAACAGACAGTATTTTAAAATAAATAAGGAAAAAAATAAGAAATATACCAGATTTAGGATACCAGCCCAAAGTTCTGTTCATGCAGAGTCACTGAAGCAAATGGGAGCAACCTTACACACGGCGTATCTCTGAAGTTTGACCATCCGTCTTTCGGAACCCCTGGTTCTTAAAGGTTTTCTCCCCAAACACACATCTACCCACCCTTGCTGATGTAATTCAGAGAAGGGAGGGATGTATGCATCAGGCTTGTGGAAAAACCATAATTCCTCATTTTGGCTATATCACAGCAGGATGTCCTCTGATCGGGAATATAGGCCCGGCATTTTTTCGGTCATGATTTTATCTATTCAGCGATATATGGCATGACACATAAATTAGAACCATGTGCGTGGATACGCCATTCAAGGGTGATACTGAGCTCATACCGCAACATGTATAGATGCGTTTCATTCAGCTGTCGATTCCAAAAATGTAACTCATATCGACTTATTACTCTTATTAAAAGATTTTCCCATTAATCTGCCTCGGAGTCAGCCAGTCTATGGGAAATAACAAAGTTGTCGATCCTTGCTGGCAGGGGGTAATTATTATCCCCCTATTCCTGGCTAATTGTATTGCCACCACGATCAAAATTCTTCCTGAAACCCAATGCATATCAGAGGCCTCTCAGAGGTGAGGGAGGAAGGGGAGATTAAAAACATTTAATTCATCTTTTCCAGTATCCTGAATGGCAAGTTGCGATGGATAGTTGGGGGACACTTTATCAATATTGTTATACTACAATTATCACCACATGTAATAGGGCCCTTACGTTTTATACCAAATAATCCATCTTGCTTTTTAATGGGGCATGTAGTGGTTAAAGAGGTTGTACCAAAATACTGTAGACCTTTATCACTTATCCTGCAGATAGGTGATAAAAATCTGATCAGTAGGAGGCTCACCTGTGAGACCCCTACCAATCCCAAAAATGGGGCTCCCATGTCCCCCTCTCTCCTTGAATGCAAACTCACTGTACCCCATGCAGTGACATGGAGATTAAATGGAGCGCGATCATACATGCACGGCACCACTGCATTCATTTTAATGGAGCTGATGGAAATAGCCAAGTACAAGCACTCCCAATGAAAATGAATGCAACAGCATGTATGTACAACCACAACTCCTTTCAATCGCCTATTCACAGTGGGTGGGACAGTCAATTTTACAGTGACAAGAAGAGGTGCACTTGAGATTCCCATTCTTGGGATCAGTGGGGTTCTTGGTGGTGAGACCCCCAATGATCAGACTTTTCCCAATCCTATGAATAGGTGATAAAAGTCTTTTTTGGTATAGCCCCCTTAAATGTATGGTACTAATAAAAAAGCTGGTAAACTCTGACCAACCTATCTAGAGGTGTCAAAAGACGACTTCTTTGGGCATTCCCTTCCTGTTAGAAGGTTCTTCTAATGGTTAATTGAACACACGATGTCTCGTTGCTGGGACTCCCAGCGATCAGATGTATTCTGTGGGGGGTCCTGGAAGCAAAGTGTTCAATTCTGAGGTCCAGTTGGTACAATTGAAGTTACTTCTAGTGACTGGTAACTTAGTAGCATTTACAGTAGCAGCAGAGTGGACGAGATTTAGAAAATCTCACTTTTGATGTATAGCATTTGTGCAATGTTCTGTATTGAACCAGTGGACAGCAATGGATTTTCCTTTCACTCACATGGACTGAGGAAGAGACTTAGGCCCAATGTCCACGGGCGGCTTCCATGACATAGTAATACTAGATAAATCATGACTTGGATGTCTGAAAACTTTACTAAACATATTTGTATTTTGACAGTAAAAGCCCACAGATCTTTGGAATATTTCCATTGCAGGGAGAGAGAGAGAGCGGGGCTATGGGGATTCCCGAGGGATATCCCCATAGTGCAGAGAGAGAAAGAGAGAGGATGGGGCTACAGGGGATACCTGAGGGATGTCCCCATAGTGCAGAGAGAGGGGTGGGGCTAGAGAGTGAGGGCTTAGCTAGAGAGCTCCTTACAGAGATTTCCCATAGCAAGGAAAGAGGGAGCGGGGCTAGAGAGTGGATACTCTAGCCCTGCCCTCCCACCCCCCCACGCTCTTGGGGAAGCTCTCTAACCCTGCCCCCTCTTGCTATGAGGAAATCCCTTGGGTAACCTAATGCTGGGGAAAATGGTGAAGGGACTGTCCCCCGCCGCTGGGGAATTGCCCAGCAACTGGGCTGGAGGAATTCCCCGCTGTTTACAGTGGGATATTTACAACTTGTAGCCCAGAAGCTCATTTAAAATGTCCCGCTGTTAATTCCTGTTAGCCCCCAGGAGTATTAAGGGAACCCCTGGGGAGATGATCAGAACCCTTGAAGCTTCCCCTTATCCCTGCAGGGTCTAACAGACCTTTACAGTGGGCCATTTAAAATGTGCTTCTCGGTTTAGCGGCGCCGCTGCTGTTTGAAATTCCTTCGGTCGGCAAAAATCCTCCTAATGACTTCTAGTCTTCTTTTCGGAATGTCGGACATAGCTAAACTCCAGCTCCCATAGGAGCCTATGGAGACTCTTGTGCATCAGGCACCAAAAATAAGTCATGTCCTATATTTTGTCGCAGCGCGAACCTTAGGTGCCGGCATTGTAGCCATGCACGTCCTACCTTTTTAAGGTGCGAGTTTTTTGTGTGTCTAAAATTCCTTCATCTGAAGGCTTCTATAGGAAACCATCGGTTCTAATAGATGCAATTTTTTCACGCGTGAAACCTATGCCCATGTAAAAGAGCCCTTAAAGTCAGAGTACCCCTTTAATGCATTACATACCATGATGCAGCAGACATTAGTTTATGTGTAAAGTGGTTTTCCACAACTAAACAAAATTACATGTGCAGGGAATGGTGTGAAATAAAAATCTAAGAAATTCCTGTCCAACGGTTCCCCGATCCACTGCAGCTACTAGGATCCCCACCGCTCAGGACATGAAAGCTGCTGCAGTAGTCACATGCTGTTCTTGTGACCTTTGCGGCCAATCACAAGCCAGTAGTCACATGCTGTGTATCACCCCTAAAGCCTGCGAATGGGTGCAGCAGTCAGGTCAACAACGAATAGCAAATAACCACTGCAGCAGTTACCATGTCCGGAGCAGCAGGGATCGGGGGAACTGCACTGGACCGGCGGACCACTGAACAAGTTAGTATGACTTCTGTTGTACACCATTCCCTGCCCAGAAAACACATTAAATGCCATTGAAAATGACAAGTTAAAAAGTTAGTTGCTTCAAAGTATGTAACATGTAATATGGCAAAAGTTTGCTACATCTGTAAATACAAGTCAAGTGCCTGTTTATTGTCTGTTACTATGGAGATACAAATGTCTCCATAGGAACTGTGGAATCCAAACCATAGGAAATATTTAGTGAAGGGGAATATTTGCGATTTTTCCTTGTAGATACACTGGAACCATAAACAAAGGGTTGTGGAGGTGGACGATGGCTTTAAACCCCCTAAAATGTCATTTTTATTGTAAATTGTGAATTTATGTCCCATGTAAATATATTTGACGCAGAACTCAGTCGCTTTAAGTGTATTTCTAACCCCTTAGTGACATAACTCATTTTAGCCTGAAGAGACAGTAAATTGTATCTCCTTTTGTGTTCCAATGGTCATAACTTTTTTATTTTTTCGTCAATTTGCTGTATGAGACATTGCATGTTGCGGAACGAGTTCTGTTTTTTATAGGAACCAATTTCAGGTACATCTAACATCTTCAGTAACTTTTATTATTTTTTTTTTTTGCTGGGGGCAATGGAGAAAAGCTATATCACCACAGCGTTTTTGTGATCAGTGTGATATAAATATTATGTTAACTTTAAGTAATGTAATATTTTATAGTATGGCTTGTTGTGATGTGGGGATATCAATTATAAGCGAGGGGGAGGGTTTTGTCCTTTTACATTTTTTCAATATTTAACCCCTTAGTGACCAAGCCTGTTTGCGTCTTAATGACCAAGCCAAATTTAGTAAATCTGACATGTGTCACAAGTAATTCTGACATTGTTTTTTCACCACATATTGTACTTAATTTAGGTGGTAAAAATAGTCTGATAGAATTTGTGTATATTTATTAAAAGCGCGAAAATTGGGAAAATGTTGAAAAAATTTTCATTTTTTTTCACATTTTCATAATATATAAAATACGTGCAAACATACTGTACAAATGTTTGATAAGATACACATTTCCATCTGTTGGATGGATAATGGTGATCATTTCACCGGTGTCATCTCCCTGCACTCGGCTATCTTTGACAGCCGGGTGCAGGGGAATTTTAAATTTGTCGATGTTTAGCCACGTAAAATCGCCCGTCCAGAAAAGATTGCACATACACTGCCAAATCCAGTGGCCGATTTTACACTTGGCTGGAAAAGATAGATCTTGCCCTATCTTTTGGTCGCGATGAGTCGGCAGCTCCGATAGAAGCCTATGGCAGCTGCTGGCAAAGGAAGGAGGAAGGAGTTTAGCAGATTTCTCCCCGTTCGACGCAATTCAAGGCTGCGGCAGATATATGCTGCACCTGGCCGTGTGAATGGGTGGGAAAACGCGAGATTTAGCGGCTTTCTCCCGCTCATGTGTTTTTTGGCCACTATGTGACCGACCGAAAGACACATCACCCGTGTGAATGAAGTGTTAAAACGACACCAAAAGTATTTGGTAGTCCTGATAGAATCGTCGCTACCTCTCTTTAAAGTAAAATGAGCTCCGTTTGCCCTAAACTGTAATGTCCCTATCCTGCAGAACAAATAGAGCTCATCCTAAACTGCTGGGGGGGGGGGGGGGGGGGTTAAACCTAAAAATTGTAAAAGGCATAGAAGTTATATTTTAGGGATGCTCTACTGCCATTAAATTGGCCCGCAGGGTGATCAAAGGATTGTTCAGGATTGTAAAAAAATTGGGGCAAAGGCAGATAATAATCTGCCTCGTTATTCATGTGATGTCATTGCTGCAGGCTAGGAAACAAAGACCAGCGAGGAGCACCGGTGCTGCAGCGGTGGGAGATTTAACGGGTAAGTAAAGCCCTCTATACGAAAAGATAATCTTTGAAAGGACTGAAAGATTTAGCAATCTATTTGCATAAAGTGTTAATGGCCATTAACACTTTATCATCTTCGTTTGCATGTAAAAAGACTTGCACAGGTTGTTTGCTGAGCCCAGCTTGTGTTTAACAACACTACCATCTGTGCAAACAGCTGCATTGTTTTCCTCGCAGCTAGTGTAAACATGTTGAGGGGAGAACCTCTTGCAGTCTATTGAAAGATGAGCGAAATACATTCAAATGGAATGTATTAGCTCTGTGTTTTAGAGGTGTAAACGATGGACTTCATGTGAACTGAAATCTATTGTTCAAACGGAAACTGCAGGATGCCCGCGTTTACATGTAACGATTATCGCTAATTGTCGGCCATTTGCACAAATTTTTAGTGATAATCATTGCTTGTAAGAAGGCCTTAATGCTTCTTTTGTAAAGATCCTTTTAGACCAGCCAAATTCTTAGCCTGTGTAACAACCACTGATCAACATGCATGTCAATTGGTGCTCACTTTTTTAAAATTTTACTCTGGCCAAGAATCGGTTTCTGAGAACGAACGTTCGCTACAAAGTTCCTTCATCCACTTTAGCTAGCTGTACATCTTCCTGTTCACATATGGAGATGTCCTGCTGATCAGTGAGCACTTTATGAAACTGAACGATCAGCTGACGAATGGGTGTTCGCTTGTTCAATGACTTATTTGGCCCCTTCCAGGCCCAATCATCAGCCCATTTGAAAGGACCTTTTTTAGGGCATTTCCAAGTTATTTATTTTATATAGCATTGGGCCGCCTGTGCCCAAAACTATATAAGATTAATATATTTACTGCAGAGTTGTACTGCCATTTTGACAGTACAGCAACAAGGCATCTGACAGGTGACATCACCCAGCCAGCAGACCTATGTAGAAGCCCGCAACAGGTTTATGGAATGTCAGTGACATCACTTTTGGGCCTTTTATTGGCTGCAGAGGTCACATGGGTACATAATCTGAAGACTGGAGCAGTGGTGAGCGGCAGCGGAAGGTGAGTGTTGTGTTTGTTTTTTTATGTATACCTCATATACCCATTGCCACCAATGCCCCCACTGCCACCCATAACTGAAACAACCCCTTTAATGATCTAAATTAACCCCTGTAAGGCTTGGCGTAAAAAAGGCACCAATTTGCGCCCCTTGCCTCTTTTGTAAGGAAAAACAAGTGCCCGCGGCATTTGTGAGGGGGGTGACCACACTGCATGGACACACTTATGTATCATTTTTGCCAAAAACTGTCATAAATTATGCTGGCCTACAGTTTAGTGTCGCCGCAGAGCTGCCGAGAAGCGCCTAATATGTGAATAGGTGTGCGCCTCCTCATGTATTAGGCGCATTCTGCATCAGGAGAAAGCATACTCTAGCATTTAAAATGCTGGTCTTCATACATTTCCCACCATGTATTTGAGGTGTGGTGGAGACAATGGAGAATGTCACCCTGTTGTAACGTGGACTCATGATGTCTGTTGCTGACATCGCAGTGCAGTCTGATATGTTCCGCCGGTCTCCATCTTCGTTTGGTTTCAGTTCCTTTTCCAGTATCAGATACATATTCCGATGATGAATCCTTTCTAAAGAAAGTCACAATCACTTCTTGATATTTCAGAATGTCACAAGACTAGATGCAGAAGGCCAATACACGGAGAAGAAAACCCTTTGATTTCAATGGGTTTGTTCACATACGCGTACTTTTTCCTGCACACAAAAAAACAACGCAACATTCCCTATTTTCCCGTACATTTGCAACCAAAAGTCCCCATAGGAGCCAATGAGGATGCGCAAATGCGCGCAACATACGTAAAACGCGTAATTGCACAGGGAAAAGAACACATCTGGAACTTGTTAGACTAATTAGCCATTTCAATTGGTGCCCTTGGAAAAAGTAGAGTAAAATACACCATTGTGTGTGCAAAAAAGCATAATACTACACTCATGAACGCAAATACGCATACGCTCATGTGAATCTGTCCGCAGTCTATTTTTCATTCTTAAAAATACTAGTCTAGTAAATAATGCGCTCAGCACAACAAGCTCATTTAGTAATACTCAAAGCCTTGTAATTACAAAACAAACTCTTATCAGGAGACGATTACTGTTATTTCTGCAGTTAGCGTGGCCAAGTAATTACAAGCTTACGAGCTTTGTGAAAGAATTGTATGTTCAGCGGGAGTTAGCCGAAAATGATTAGCGGATGATCGCTGATATAAAGGGTTTATTAACCTCATTACTTTACGGACTGTGGGGCTCTTTACACCTGTACGCTGCTTCACAAATCACAGGTTTCATTAGCCACATCCATCTGCTGGCTTACCTGGGTTAATAATATACGATGAGAATAACCCATCGGCTCCATTTAAAGAAGTAACTGGTTAATGAAGAATAGCAGTACTGTCAGGATCAGCAGACTTAGATCCACTGTGCTACAGACTAGTTTGGCTTAAGGACAAATCCAGAGGCGACACTTGAGGAACCCCGGTCTTCACCCTTTAACCCCACCAGCCGGGATGTGGGCTTCCCTGCGGGATCCCCAGGCCATTACTCTGGAAGTAGTCCCACTAATGTGGCAGCTGACGCTACTATAGACCAACGCACAGTACCGGAGGGTGTGAACAAAAGCACAGCCAGACAGTCTGGGTCAGAGAAGGCAGCACTGCTTCAGAATGAGGAACGAGCCAGAGGTCGGGACGCACAGAACGGTTTCGGCATGGTACAGACAAGCCAGAAATAGGGGCTGGCAGCAAACAGAAGTGGTCAACGTATGAAGCCAAGGTCAGGAGAGAAGAATGTAATAAAGGCAGAATCGTCTCACCTAAAGGTACTTTAATCTGGTAGCCGTGAACATTACCAAGTATAACCTCTGCCTCTAATGATTTCATTAGGATTGAATGTCAAGTGTGTGAAAATGCAATATTTAAAGGGTTCTCTCATGATGGCAACCCGCTTTTTAAATCAAATGGGTATTCCCATCTTAGACTTTTGAGGCATATCCACATGCCATAAAAGTATGATAGGTGTGGCTCCCACCTCTGGGACTAACCCTCAGAGCTTATTCACATGAACACATTTTGGCGCGTTAAAAAAAAGCACGTAAAACGCAACCATGCTAAGCTTTGGATTTTAATGGCTTCATTCGGAAAAAATTCACGTGAAAAAATAGGACATACACGATCAATTTCGGCCATATATTTTATACGGCACGTGAAAAGATAGGTCTTGCCCTACCTTTTGACGTCATACGCAGCAAGCTCCCATAGACTTCTATGGCATCTGGTAAAAAGGGAGGGGGAGGGAGTTACCCTGCATACAATGCTGGGAAAAGAGACAGCTGGCCCTAATTAGGCATTTTATTGCAGATTCTGAGTATTTCTGCCGATCGTTGCTTGCCATCGCTTCTGCATATTTTTTAACATTCATACAGCAGCGCCCCCGTGTGAATGGCTTTAAATACGCAAATTAAGATCAGGACTCGATCGTGTCAAAAAGTCATTCGTGCAAATATACGTTACAAACAGGCACAAGTAAAAACACATACAGTCGTGTGAAGGAGGCTTTATGTTGAGTAAACGCCCTCAGCTACCCAAAATACCCTACACTGTTTCCATAATGCCAAAGGGAATCTAGCACAGCATAGGAAATTCTTGAGTACATGTACATGCTCTTGATAATATCCGGCGCTCCCTTTGAAATGAGTTCCCAGCAAGAGAAATCAAGCATCTTGTGGATATGATAGCTTCTAATGGCTAACAAAAATACATGATGTTACAGCAAGCTTTCGGGTCTTCTTCGGGGCTAAATGAAACCTGATGAAGGGTCGATAGAAGACCCAAAAGCTTGCTGTAACATCATGTATTTTTGTTAGCCATTAGAAGGCATCATATCTACAAGATTACTTGGTTTCTCTTAGAGCCCCCGCACACTGGCGTTTTTCTCGCACTTTTTTTTCACGCCATTTGGCTGTGTTTTTTTAAGGCGAAAGTCAATAGGGATTTCTAATGTTAAAAACGCTTCGCACAAAAATCGCAAGTTTGTGCTTTGCATTTTTTTGTCGCAATGCGTTTTTAACATTAGAAAGTCCTATTGACATTCGCGTGAGAAAAACGCTGCGATATCGCGTGAAAAAAATGCGAAAGAAAAACGCTAGTGTGCGGGGGCCCTTACTAAGAACAATCACACTGTCCTGTGCTTCATTCATGTAGGGACCTTTGAGACCACGGTACTCAGGACCGATAGGTGTCCCAGCGGTTGGAAACCCACCGATCAAAATGTTATCCCCTGTCCTGTGCATAGGAAAGCTTTATAGCTTGGCACAACCCAAGGACAGTATGCAGTACACTCCTTAGCTCCTCCTACTGGTGGTTGCAGGTAGCCATAATTTTATGTTTTCTCTATGGTGGAGATTTGGAAGTCTGTATCAGGAAAACTTTGACCACTATTCATTTTTAATCCAGGACTAGAAAAAAAGGAAAGGTTCAGTTGTTTTTCCAGAAAAAGCACGAGCTATCTCTGGTATTACAGTTCAACTTCATTCACTTCAGTAGACATGAGCTGCCAACCCAGATACAGCCCACGGACCGATGTGGCACTGGTTATGAAAAAACAGCAAACCTTTTTTTGATCCTGGGCAAAACCCTTTAAAGGATGTCTATCTCTAACCTCAGGATAGGTCATCAATAATTGGTTAGTGGGTTCCCCCGCTCTGGAACAAAAAAAACTACCTTTCCAGTGCCCTCCCCTGGTCTGATCCCGAAATGTGACGACAGCGCTCATGTTCCATTCATGCATAGATGCCCGTTAAAGCAGGTGATTGGTGGCCATGTGAGTGCTGAACGACATGCGACTACTTCAGCCGTTTCCAGAATTGGACCGCTGCTTGGGAGAGATGATTGGTAGCCTGAGCTCTGCATTTTTTCCTATTTTGCACCTTTATCCGCCCACTGTGATTTTTTAATCTTACTGTCGTAAACCTCTTAAAGGATCAGTTAGCTTGAGATTACAGACATGGACTGCGTGACTCATCGGCTTTCCATTTTGATAAGTTACCTTCATTTTCCCTATACACATACTTCTACATGCTATTGATTAATCATTCAGTTAATGCGTGGGTAGAAGTGGCTTTAGGCACAAAGCAGGTTTCAGCTCGTGCCGTTGTTTTACACGACGGCCCTTTGGCGAATATACCCCCAAGTGTCATTCAGTGCAGCAATTTCCTAAAGGGTTAAGAGAGTTGCGCCAGAATGTAACCTCGCTCATTGCTTCTTTACACTGTGGAAATGAAGCCTTCTGTATATCATGAAAGCTCAGATGTGTCAACACAAATCACACATGACTTACAAAAGCAGACGCAATGCATTGCTAAATCCCGAGGGCTCCAGTCTGGCCTGTGCTGTGCAGAAAGGCTTCAGCTAATGCCAAATTGACCTTTTCCCAGAATATCTGAGTGAAAGCTGCGGACCTTTTCTCTCCGGAGAACTCAGCGGGACTTTGCTTCAGGTTCTGCTTTTTATAGGTGAAGTCACAGGCCGTAAAGGGTTGAGGTGTCAGTATGTTGACCTTGGCTGTAGATCTCCACGCAAGGTGCCACAGCAGGAGCTCTCTTCTGAAGGCACTGTTAAAGAAATTGGTTGGCGTCTCATATTTAATGTATTCTAGGTTACTTCGTGTTGGTTTTATTGTGCCTTAAATATTACGTAAACGTCTAGAAACAATGGCTGGATGAGACCATAAACCCCGCGGCATCGGAAATGAGCAAGATCTCAGCTGTACTGAGAATACTAAGTGAAGTGGTTAGAAGCTTTAAGAGTCTCCACACTGGGTTCATACAATATGTATTTTAGGTGGGCAGTGAATTTTCCTCTGGGGGAATGTCATTGACTCATTCTCGCCTTATCCAAATAGATACAACAACAGCAGGGACACGGGCCATCATTTACTGATCACTTTACGCCAGATGTTGCATCTCATTTTATATACGTTAGTTTGCAACTTTTTTTGGGCACTTGCCAGTTTTGAAAGCGCTGGGAAAAGGAGGCGTAGATTATCTGGTCTCCAACTTTTAGGTTGCATTCACATGGGTGATTTTACCATGCAAGTCCTGTCCGAATCTGGGATGGACAAACCTGCTACATTACAGAACGCTAGGCCAAAGTCGCTGCATGTCCTATTTTTCTGCCATTCTTGTTCAAGATCTGTCCATTATTTTCTATGGAAGTGATAAAAAATAGACTGCAGTTGCATGCAAGTACGATGTTTTTTAACACCTGTTACTATGCGGGCCACATGAAAGAGCAGAGAAAAACGCGGGTGAAAAATGGATGTTAAATGAATGCAAATCGCACGTGAAAAACACATTGAAAACGCATAAAAATCGCATATAAAACCAAAATTGCCCATGTGAATACAGCCTCAGGACATCGTCAGACCCTATTTGCACCGTAAAATATACGTACAGTGTGCAGGGAATGGAACCCGTTGATGTCACTGGGTTCGTTCTCATTAACGTTTTTTGCGCACACATTTCATGTGCGTGCGAAAATATAGGACCTGCTCTACCTTGCTGCGTATTATACAGCAAAAGCCCCCATAGAAGTCTATGGGAGGTAAGCAAATGCACGCTCAATGTGCACGTGAGCATGCGCAAAAGCGCACTACACGGCGCAGTGCCATGAAAGACAGAACACATGTGGATCTCATTAGGCTAAATAGCCTTTTAAATCAGGGCAGGGGTGCTTTGTGCACACTTGTGAACAGGCATTGTGCGTGTGTGCTGATACACGCACAAATCTACCTCATTCACAGCACAAATGTACGATGCTGAAGCATGCGCAATTACACATATGGACTTCTGAAGAAGGCCTTAGACAGATTTATGATGCAAGTTGGAGAAGGCACAATGCCTCTGGGACACCACCTATTAGATCCCTTTTACACAGAATCATATAATTCAGTTTATTGCTGGATTGTGTGACACTAAGCGTTAGTCATTTAGTGTAAACACTGCCAGCGACTAAACGACAAATGATAATCCGTTCGTCATTCAGTTTATGTAGGCATCAAAATTAAACAACCATCAGCCTTTGTAAACTGGCAGCCGTTCATCTATGAACAACAACCTGTGTACTATGAATAGGGGGGCATATGAAAGAGATCTCTGGCTCCGCCTCCATTCACTGAAAGACTATAATATAATCACAGAATGAAAGCACAGGAGCGATAATCATTGGGACGACTGTTGGGTACCTAAGTGCTTGGCAGATTTCTCACTTAAAAGTCCCTCAGCAGCTGGAATTCTTGCAAGTCAATGTCTGACCATCTTCCATTCGAATCCTAAATTTCCCAGCGGAGCATGCATGGCCTTGTAAGCCTCCTCACGCCTACTTGGTAGTCTCCACTAGGAGAAACTATACCTCTCCTTACCCACATCATAGGCCTCTCACCCAACCAGCAACCTAAAGCACAAAGCAGGTGACTGTACAATACAGGGTTATCTTTTCTTTGTGAGGAAGACTCTGGCTTTGGCTTATATTCCCAGTCATGTTACAAGGCCTTTTAAAAGGTCAGACATTAACTTACAGGAATGCTACCTTCTAATAGGTGGCGCCCTCGGGACATTGTACCATCTCGCATTTGCATAAATTTTATTAGGTGCTCTCCAAGAGGAGAAACTGTGCTCCTCCTGAGTAAAAACAGAAAATATTGCAAATCCTAGCACAAATTATGTAATTTTCTGCCTTTAGGACAGTCCACGATGCACCACAGAGAATGCTTTATTTGGATTCAATATTGAGCCTCTTTCACACGAGCGTCATTTTGAGGTGCATCAAAAAATCGCATCCAAAGAATTTATGGTTTCCTATGGGTTCTTTCAGGCAAACAATTTTTTGACGCACCTAAAAGAAATTGAGATTTCTCTCTGTCAAAAGACAGGACTTGTCCTATCTTTTGACAGCACAACGCCAACAGCTTCATAGACTCCTATGGGAGACTATGTGAGCCGGCCAGCAAAGGTAGATGAAGGGAATCCCCTGCCATGGGGATGACAGGAGTCCCCCGCCTTGGGGATTCCTTTCATTCTTGCAGCGGGGAATTCCCTTCCTCCCTGTGGGGATTCCTTTCATTGTTTTGGTGCCTGAGGGATTTCGGGCTTCAGCATCATAGCACTGCAAGACACCATAGCCTGCCGTGTAAAGTCACATAGAATAGCTGCGGCTATTCTTCGTCCATGCGTTTTAGCGCTCTGGTAGCCACTTTTTTTTTAGCACAGCTATTAAAGCACTAAAATGATGCTCATTTAAGGAGGCCTTACAGTGTAATTCTCCACAAGAAGCATTGAATAGCTCAATGCTTATACAGCATGGAGTATCATACATTGGCACGGGGTGCTTACAGCTCTGTAGTATGGAGCCGCAGGGACTCTATGTGCTTTTGTATAGCTTTCTGCCCATGCTCTAGATTAGGCCTAACTCGGAGATCACCAAGCTATAAGGAGCATGATCCTCACAAAACTACAATGTCCCTTTGTTTTCCAGCAGTAGTCATGGTTTTGGCTTACAGTCTTCAAATATACCTCTATGACATATCAGAATATTTTTAAAACCAGAGTTTTACTGTAAACTGGCTGTAGACATAAAATAATCTGAAAGCTCTTTTACAATGGAAATGTCAAAAGGACATAAACAATTTGACACCACTTAAAGTGAACCTGTCACGTCCCCGTAGAACCATAAACTAAGTTATTGTGTTGTTCTGGGACGTGGCAGGACGTCGAGTGAGGTATCTTTTAAACTCATTTGCTCCCGCGATCCAGCGCTGTTGCCTTCCAAAGATTGCACGGTGGTGGAAAATCGGACTCTTTTCAGAGTCCCGTGTGCGTGTTTATCCGATAGTAGAGCATGCACGAGATTCTGAAAAGAGTCAGATTTTTCAGAAGGCAACAGCGCTGGATCGCTGGAGGGGATGAGTATAATCAACACATCACCCGGCTCCCTGTCATATCCCTTAACAGCACCATAACTTAGTTTATGCTGCTGTGGGGACGTGACAGGTTGTCTTTAAGGCTTCATGCCCACGGCCTGGTCGGATTCCGACTGAAATCTCGCAGCAGAATCAGACCCGGCGCCCCCCAAAGACCCTATACTCGCCTCTCTGGATCTGCCACGAGTGTCATGGACGGCGAGCCCGCATGCATTCACATTGCAGCGCATCATGCGCTGGCGCTGAGCGGTGATGCGATTTCCCGCGATACTTCCGCTGTGCTCACAGCGGAAGTATCACGGGATGGACGGCTTCCATTGACTGCAATGGGAGCTGTCCGCGCGATTTTACGCACAAATTAGAACATGCTACGATTTTCCCCAGCGAGCGGAAAATCGCAGCTGATTTCCGCCTGTGGGCAGGGAAGAGTCTTTTACTTTTGCATGTCTATGGATGGACATTGCTGCGGAATTCATGGCGGGCGTCTGGCTGCGAATTCCACAGCGATAATCTGTCCGTGGGCATTCGGCCTAAGACAGCGGAAACAAACAATACAGCCGGACTGTGAAAATGTAACTTCTCCAATTCATTTCTATTTTGGAGGTTCGTCATGGTAGGCTACCCTGTCAGCCCCTCTTGGCAGCTGAAGACACAGCATCTTATAGACAGCTTCAGCATGTGTCTGTTGTCAGCTGCCCAGAGGAGCCGACGGCCAACGAAGACAGCCGAAGGAGTACAGGCCTCAGGCGAGTGCTGCAGCCCCTTCATTTTAGCGATCAGCGTGGGTCTCAGCACCCGGACCCTCACTAATCCAAACTTTTGACATGTTGCTCTGACCTGTTAAAAGTTTTTAAAAAGTGTAGTTACTCTTTAATAATTTCTGTGCTAATTAATTTCCTACTGCCGGGCTCACACCAGCGGGTTGGATGTCGCATACGGGAGGCCCACAGTGGATTTCGGCTGTGAGCCTGGCCGGTGACCCCCTGTGCCTCCTATAACTACTGCGAATGAGGTCGGAGGCGGTCATGTGCAGTACAGTTTTTTTTGTTGTTTATTTGTATTTCCGTCGCTTAGTGATGACGTGGGTACCCGCAGCCTATATGCAATGTTAACTGCGTATGGGCTGCAGGTCAGATGGCTTCCATTGACATCAATGGAGGTTGTCTGTGTGGATTCCGTGGTAAAATAGAACATGCTGCAATTTTTCTTCCACTCGCGTGTGAACGAAAAAGCAAAAATGCACGCCTTTCAATACCTGCATTTTACCGCAGATTGTCATTGCACAATCTGCAATTTTTTTAAAAAAACCAGTTTTTCCCACATCGTTGCGAAAGGGCCGTGGATCGGATTGGATGGCTTCAATTGACTTTAATAGAAGCCATATGCGCACAATTCGCTGAAAAATGGAGCCTGCTGCGATTTTTCCTCCACTTGCGGAAAACCGCAATTGGTTTCCACAAGTGTGCAGGAAGAATCGATTTTCCATAGCACGCTATTGGCGCTATTTGCTGCGAATCCGCGGTGCAGATGCCCACCGTGGATTCCCCAGCAAGTTCCCAGCCGTGGGCAGGAGCCCTTATGGGTTTGAGTGATAACATTCTGATTGTTTGCATCTGTCATTAGTGGGGAGCTGACAGTAAAGCTGTATGCAGTGAGCGCCACCTAGTGGTAACATAATTTTATCACTTAATTCCATGCCTCTGTGCAGAGATACAGCGGGGACAATTCAATACTAGGCCGCCTCTCATCACAACTGCTGTATCCGTGGTCTAATCTGTCTATACATACCTAATATTTTTAGCGGCTTGCTAGGTTCTAATGTTACAGACACAATGCATGTTCCATTTCCTAGTAGACGATGTAGTATAATTATCTCTAATTTTAGCTGAATATATCTACATCTTATAGATTCTCTTTGAGACTTTTTTTTTCTTTCAAGTATATTTCTGTGCATCTAAAGAAAGCCCATGCCGCGCATCAAACCAGTAATTGCTTTAGGAGATTTAAAAACTTGACAATTATGAGTTTGTCTCCCAGCCAAGCTGGAGCCAGCGGGACAGCAAACACTCTACAACATGTGGGGAGATGTGACAGCGCCTGGCAGCTCGCAAACAAATGGGTATAAGCAGGGCCTGAAGGCTTGAAGAGCGAGATAGCGTTTGGTCTTGCAATGCTTCTCAATTATTGGATGATCTCCCAGCCAGTATGATAGAGCGCAGGCTCCCCTCCGCTGTGATTCAGACCACTGGCTGCGAAATCTGCACTTTCTTTTCCTGTCGTTAAATGATTTTTTTTTCTTCTCTCCAGAACATTAATAATAAAAAACTTGAAGAACTCTATGAATATGTCTATCTGCAGCATGTTATTCCGCCTAATCCTACGAAAGCTCTTAAAGAGCCATGAAAGAAGGATTAGTATGTAGCCAAATTTTATGCAGATCATTAAATCCGTAATGCACACAGTGACATAACTGATGATTGAACTGCTAATACAAGGCCGGAGCACATGCTGGATTTTGGGGTTTGGATAGCAGCATAGATAATCCCATATACCGGGATAGTCAGATTGGACGCGGCTTATTCTTGATTGCCTTATTGACCACATTGTGCATTTTAAGGTAGCGCAACGTAATGAGATATGCTGATAATTCATCGCGCAGAGCGCAAAGCAACTTCTTCCACTTCTGGGACAAAATCCTGTCCTGCTACCGGATAATAGCTGTAGTCGTCCTCTGCTATCACTTCGATCCTCAAGTTCCAGGTCCTGTTCTTGGCTGTCCAATGCAATCTTCAAACTACCTAGACTAGCAATGTGCAATACCTGTTATCTAATTGGCCAGGGCTGTTCATTAGATCAGCACTGACCAATCACAGTGTGCTTTGGGTAGGTACAAAATTGCTGCACTCCTCTTGGACAGCGGAGGAAAACAGGGCAAGAACTGCAAGTAAGATACCCCCCTCTGTTACCTGGACACAATTGTTTCACCAAACTGGAAGATCACTTTGAGGCCTCCTTCACACGACCGCATGCGTTTATACATTCGCCTGTATGTGCCGTATAATCGCAGGAATGAAGTATTGACGCAATCCTAATTAGCGTATTTCATGCCATTCACACAGCCTGCTGCTGCGTTTCGGAAAAAAAATACGCTGATGAAACAAAAACCATTGATCAGCAGAAATCCTCAGAATGGCCAATAATGTTTAATTGGGGCGAGCTGTCTTCGTTTTGTACGCAGGGTAACTCCCTCCCCCCTGCCTTTTTTCCTGCTTCCATAGAAGTCTATAGGAGCTTCCTGTGTATTTCAGCAAAAGATAGGGCAAGACCTATCTTTTAATGCGGCGTATAGAATCTGCAACCAAAAAGGTATGCGCTATTTTTTTTACACACCAAAAAAATAGTTCATGTAAATGAATATATTGGAATGCAATGTTTCACATGGTCACGGTTTTTGGGTGATTTTTTTTTAACATGGCTAAATACTTGCGTAAATACGCTTGTGTGAAAAAGGCCTAAAAGGGATTTCCAGGACTAGAAATATTGACTGTTCTCAAGTGCGTCCTCTTCTCAGGCCAGTGACATCATGTTTGCCACGTGTCCTGAGAGCAGCTAATTGCTATTCAGGTGAATGGGATTGAGTTACCATACCAGGCACTGCAGCCTCTTAAAACAATTGATCAGTCGGGGGTTCCAAGTGGCGAATTCCCACTGATCAGATATTAAATCCTTAATCTTATACGGCCCTGTATACGAATTTACTAATGTCCTCCAGCTCTATAGCTTGGTGTCTACAGATCAGGCACCATGTTCAATGTAACAGGTCCTCTTCAACCCCTTAATTTTTAATTTTTCCTTCTCACTCTCAAAAAAATCATAATTCTTATTTATCCATATATGTATATAGATGTATGAGGGCTTGTTTTGTGCAGGACGAGTTATATTTTTCATTGGTACTATGTAATGTACCACATAATCTGTTAAAAAATTTTAACAAAATTTTAATTGGAGGGAAATAGAAAAAATTCAATCCAGCCATCTTTGGGAGGCTCTAACGCAGAGTTTGAAAAGCAGCCAAAGGGGATGGGATTCCCCTCGCTTAGGCATGACTATGCTCCGTACCGCCGAGTTTAGTTACGCCCATGGCAGTCTAAATAAGCCCTTAGAAACACCATCAGCAGCAGAGAGTTAACAGACATCTACATATTAGTCATCTAAACAGTAGCTGAAAAATTCATGGCAAGGATGTGAATTGGGTGGGGTGTGCGAAGAGGGATTCTCAGATGGAGTAGAGTGAATTACTTTCTCTTAGGGCTTCGACAGACGAGTGTGTTTCACTGCGATTCTGCACGCAGGAAAATCCCACCTGCAAAACTCAGAGAATAGAACCCATTGATTTCAATGTGTTCACTCCCACTTCCTCTCTTTGTACCCGCGGGTGCAAAAAAAATAGGGCCTGCTCTATTTTGTGCGTATTTGCGCACCAAAGAGCCCCTTAGAGGTCCCTGGAAGGTGTGCAAACACGCAAATCTGCACACACGGGTATGTGCCAAGCTGCACATACCTGTGATTACAGCGACCGAGAACCAGGCCTTCAGCCGAGGAGACAGTGGGGTACAAGATGGCAGTGGTTCACGGTGGCTCTACCGTCTCCCTTACCAAACGCTGAATGAGGTATAGCCCAGCTCTGTCACTAGCAAGGAAGATAAGATTTTAGCAGACTTGATTACCACAGTTTGTTCCTTGATTATTGTCGTGACGCCAGTGTCCCTAGATAAGCAATAAGTGACTTGCGATGAATAAATGAATCCACAAATAAAAAATGCTTTTCAAAAACCAGGGGCATACTGTTTCCTTTTACTCACGATCCAACTTTGATTTTCCAACACAGGCAAATTGCTTGTACTTCTCAAAATGAAGATACATGCTTCGGAACAGATTTTTGAGCTCTACCTTTCTAAACACACTTGAGAACAGAAAGTTTTTTTTCCCAAAATACACACCTTCTCAGTCGCTGTTACCTGAAGGACACTTTCTTGTGTTACACGGCCTTCCAAATCACTCTTACTTTAATTGTTAGCTGTATCGGGCTTCTGCGCTTCCCCTCTAGATACAGTTTAGGGGGGCGCGTGCGACACTTGCACTCCCATACCAACTCTTAAGCAGCCTCTCTGGTGCTTCCATCCCCGGAGAGGACAACCCTTCTAGCAGCACAGACATGCCTAGCCCCAGCAGGAGCATCAGCCCGTCTCTCCTGCCGCACCTCCTCCGACCACCAACAACACACTTCTCCTCCATGTCTCTCTCTCACAACGCCTTCCCCTACTCCCACACTACTAATCATAACACACTCATAGGACAGGGAGACGAACAAACTTAAAGACAAACAGACTTGCAAATGATGGAGGGACCCTACTATGGGTCACTACATGATCACTGGCTCCACGCTAGGCTAATTAGCCATTTAAATCAGGGTGGGGTGAACAAGCTCAATATTTACGCAAGCACACATGTAAAATTTCCTTCGTTCACTGCCAAAAAAGTTGCGCAGCAGCGAGCATATTGTGATATACGCTTGTCAGTCGAAGTCCTTATGTTGGTTATACATCTAATGTCATGCATATTATATCAGAGATGGAACATACTACTACATTCCCAGCACTAACAATATGCTGCCTTTAATCCCCTAGTGTGCTTGTCTGGTACTGCAGCAGTGTGCCAGTTTTTTGCTTTCTCTTTAATTTCCAAGGCCAAAAACACATGAACGTGTTTTGGTCCCATTATGCGATTATCATGGCCACATAACGGGACAAAACAAATCCATTTATTTCAATCTTTTCTTTTTTACTAGCTTTTTTCATCATTGGCTCGTTCACTAATCGTTCAGTTTAAGCAGCAATCATTCAGTCCTCATTTTCTTATACAGCGACTGAACGATGCGTTTGTCTGTCTAAACAGGCTGCATGAGTGCGAACGAGTTCGTCATGATGTCAGCTGCTTATAAACTCATTCAAACGAGAATTGGCTCTTCTAAAAGGAGCCCACAGGCTCCTTCAGATGAACGTGAATTTTGCATGTACAATACGCAATAGAACCCATTGATTCTCAATAGGTGCGCTCCTTTGGCTGTATTTTGCGCTCACATTCTTAGACTTAAGGCACTTTTACACGAGATGAGTGTTGGGTAAACAATGCCCGATACTAGTCCCCGTGTATCTTTGCTCCCGTGCTGTTACACAGGAGCGAGTATCGCTCGATCGCTCACGGTGCAGCCGGCGGGCCGGCTCGAGGAGAGTTTTCTCTCCGCTCTCCCCCGCCCCTTTTTATTTACTGTAAGCAGCAGCAGCTCAGCACTGAACGGCTGCTGTTTACACTGAACAATCGTCGCTCAGAATTTTGAGCTAGTTAAAATTCTCATTCAGTTTCTGCATGCTGATACACGGGACGATTATCGTTCAAAACCCCGCGGTAGCGCAGGAGCCTGAACAACCAGAACAATAATCGTCCCGTGTAAAAGGGCCTTTATTGGTCGGTGTGAAAACTGTAAGACATCAAGATATTTTTAAAATATATATAGTGACATAGAAAAGGAAAAAGTCACTGAAATTTTTTTACAAATATATGTCTAACATGAAAACTTGGGTCACATTTTCTAATGTCATTGTCCCTTTAAAAAAAGTTTAAAAAAAAACAAACAAAGAAACTACATTAGGACATAAATATAAGATGAAAAGGTACAAAAAGCAATATTGAAAATCATGTTTAATATGTTTTGACCTTTCCAAAAAACTAATAAAAACTTTGTTAACCTAAAAAAGGTACAAAAAACTGAAAAAAAGCTGTTATATTTCTAAATATGCTATAACAGGTACAACTACTGCAAATCATGACACTTTTTTCCACCTATATACTATTTAAATGGTCACATTCTGGTTCCTTCACGGAGTCTCTAGATGGTTTGGGGTTCTACAGCATAAAAATGTTTGGGAGTCACAGAATGCATCTAAGGGCTTATTCACACGACCGTATGCGTATTTAGGTTCGCCCATACACACCGTCTAACCACATGAATGAAGATTTGACGCAATCAGGTCCTGATCTTTATTCGCATATTTCCAGCCATCCACACAGATCGCTGTTGTGTATATGCAAAAAAATACACAGAAGCAATGAAAACCATCAGTGAGAGTTAGACAAGGGTTTTACTGAACCAGAACTAACGGCAGTAATCAAATCCCAACCAGTTGGTAAAAGTCCAGGACCTGACGGATTTACGTCAATGTTCTACAAGGTTTTTGTGGAAGCACTAGCTCCGATGCTATTTAACTCTTTTAATGCAATAAATAGGAATACCCCCTTTCCCCCCCAGGCCCTACAGGCTGTGATCACTATTATCGGGCAAAGCCGGGCAAGGATACTTTGGACTGTTGCAGCTATAAGCCTATATCCCTGTTAAATGTGGACACTAAAATATTTGCTAAAATGGTAGTCCTCCGTCTACAGCCGCTTATCCCTGGGCTGGTTCATAGGGACCAGGTGGGCTTTGTGCCGGGAAAGGAGGAAAGGAACACCACAATAGGGACTCTATCCTTCATATCTAGGGCAAAACAATCTGGAACCCACCTGTGCGCCCTCTCTGTGGACGCAGAAAAAGTGTTACGATCGTGTGGGCAAACTAAGCACAGGGCCCACACGATCGTGACCAAAGAACCAATACACACACGTTTCCATGGGTTTCAGGCTAATTACCCTGTGCTACAGAGGGGATTACATGGCCCTACCTGAGCGGGGACATCACCCCAATAAAGAACGGCCCAGCGGTCTTCAGATCTGGGCCCTAGCTGCTCTTAGGAACCACGCACCAGAACAGGATACATACACGCCACATGACAGGGACAACTGGACAGATTGAGCTGACACACAGAGCTGGACAGGGACAACTGGACAGATTGAGCTGACACACAGAGCTGGAAATCACACCATACAGCAGCCAAAATGCAAACACTAATAGCAGATGATAAGCTATATATAAATACCAGGTATTAGTTGACATTTTGATCAAAACGTGGAAGCTAGCAGGTCACTTCACGGCTCCAGGAGTCCAGCAGCACCAGACACAGTTCACACTGCAACACACTAGGGTTAGCATGCCAGACACCCAACCACATTGAACAGGACAATTCACTCCTCATGTCTAGCCACCTGCTCAGACATACAGAACTTGACACTGTTCACACCATATACCCCCTACAGGGCTATCCACACCTAATATCTGGACACCTGCCAAACACTGGACACCAGTCACACAGCAAGCTGCAACACAGAAGTAACATGACTGCTCACCCTGGACACGAGACAGACACTGACAGGAGCTGGGTTTATATGTGAGCAAAGACCCGGGGGATTGGCTAGCAGGAGATCACCACACCCAGCTAGCACAATCATTCACCACCTGTGAGCTGTGCTGCTAGTATCCATATTACTACAGGTCTCAGCAGCACAACCTAACAAAAAGCTTTTAAAAGGGCGCACTGAGGGCTCCTTGAGGTGATTTTGAGAAAGATCAGTCTGGGTACCAGACTGATCAGTTGAATCATGGCCCTGTACCGGAGCCCCTCGGCTTGGATACGGGTGAACAGAAACTTGGCCAGTCCGGTACAGATTCAGAATGGCACAAGGCAGGGCTGTGCCTTGTCTCCCTTCCTTTATATCTTGATGATGGAGGCCCTGGCGAACATCCTCCGAGCTAACCCAGATATCCAGGGATTTAGCACAGGACAGTTAGTTCACAAATTGGCACTCTTCGCAGATGACCTTCTTATGTTTGTATCTAATCCCAGGGTGGCAATCCCCGAGATTCTGAAGGAATTTGAGAGGTTCAATACATTGTCCAACTTTAAAGTGAATGTTAGCAAATCAGAAATTATAGAAATCACCATCCCTAGCCTCATGCTAGCGATGTTAAAATCCTCTTTTTCCCTCCAATGGAAGGGAGATAGTAACATAGTTCGTAAGGCTGAATGAAGACAATGTCCATCTAGTCCAGCCTGCCTATCCTCCTGTTGTGTTGATTCAGAGGAAGGCATAAAACCCCAAGAGCAGAAGCCAATAGCCCTTTTGGGGAAAAAAATTCCTTCCCGACTCCCTAATGGCAATCAGACTGTTCCCTGGATCAACCCCTAATAGTTCCTACCTGCCTGTATACCCAGATTAACAATTAAACTTAGATTTATATCCTATAATATCCTTCCTCTCCAGAAATAGTATTAAATAATTAGGAACCAGCATTACAGCATTACAGCTAACCTGGAACAGTAATTTTCAAAGAACTATAGGTCTCTTAAACCAAAAATCGATCAAATACATATTTGGTATTGCCACGTGCATAAAAGTCTGTCTCCGTGGCAGTTATATCCTTTTGAATCTATTGAACTTGTCACCGAAAGGACCAAAAATTATTATAACCGCAGCGCTAGCCCCATTGAAAAGATAAGGTGAATACCACCCCCTTCTGCCACAGCTGTCACAGCTGTGACAGCTGTGGAAGGAGTTTCCTTCATCCCAGCAGGGACCGCAGGGATGAAGGAATCCTTTCCCATAGCTGTGACAGCTGTGGCAGAAGTGCAGCATGCTATCCCATTGCTTTGAATGGGATCAGCGCTGCTGCCAGTCCCATTGAAAGCTGTGGTTTTTGGCAGACCCTGCAGTATGATTTTCAAGGAAGGGCTTATATTTCAAGCCCTTCCCCGTCACACTTTCATTAACCACCAGAAATCAAATCACTGCCTGCATAGCAACAAACCCATTTATGTTCTAGCTGGTGCCTATAAGGGCTTATTCAGGGGACACTGTGTGTGCAGGCATTTGCGTGCGCAAAATCTGTGTGCGCAAAACACAGAGAATAGAACCCATTGATTTCAGTGGGTTCATTCCTATGAGTGTATTTTATGCACACGGAAAAAGTAGAAGCTGCACTATCTTTCTGCGTTTTGCGCCACAAAGGCCCCCATAGATGTCCATGGGAGCTGTGCAAATACACAAGGGGAAGTGTGAAACACTGTGCAAAACGTGGGGGAAAAAACACATCTGGACTTCATTAGCATAATTAGCCTTTTAATACACGGAAAGGATGTGTTGTTTGCACGTGTGAACTGGCCCTGCGTGTGTAAAAACTATAGCACTATGCGCAGACATGTAACATAGTATACTAGGCAGAAAAAAGACAAATGTCCATCCAGTTCAGCCTGTTTCCACCCCCCCCCCACCACCCTTTTTGATCCAGAGGAAGGCAAAAAAAAGCCCCAGTGAGGCAGAAGCCAATTTACCCCATTTTGGGGGAAAGAAATTCCTTCCTGACTCCATAATGGCAGTCAGAATAATCCCTGGATCAACATTTGAGATTGACAACCCTTCTGGTTATTTAATGTCTATATCATGTAATATCATAGCGCTCTAAAAAGACATATAGTCCCATCTTAAACTCCTCTATCAATTTTGCCATCACCACGTCCTCAGGCAGAGAGTTCCACAATCTTACTGCTCTTACAGTAAAGAACCCTCTTCTATGTTGGTAATGAAACTTTCGTTCCTCTAACCGTAGAGGATGCCCTCTTGTTGCCGTCGCAGTCCTGGGTATAAACAGATCATGGGAGAGATCCTTGTATTGTCCCCTCATGTATTTATACATAGTTATTTGGTCGCCGCTTAATCGTCTTCTTTCCATGGTGAATAATCCAAATTTTGATGCCTCTCTGGGTATTCCAGTCCTCCCATTCCGTTTATTAATTTAGTTGCTCTTCTTTGAACCCCCTTAAGCACTGCAATGTCTTTCCAGAGCACCGGTGTCCAGAACTGTACGCAGTATTCCATTTGAGGCCTGACAAATGCCTTATATAGTGGGAGGATAATGTTCTCATCTCTCCCCCTATATCTCTTATAATGCACCCCAAGACTTTATTTGCCTTTGAAGCAGCTGACTGGCATCGATTGCTCCAGTTGAGTCTACAGTCAACTAGTACCCCCAGGTCTTTTTCCATATCGCTTTTCCCTAGCAGTACCCCATTTAGTGTATATTGGTGACATCCGTTTCCGCTGCCCCTGTGCATGACCTTACATTTATCAATGCTGAACTTCAGGTGTGCAAATTAACCTCATCTAACCTTGTTTATACGCAAACATGTTGTGCTGTGGCGAGCGTTTTTGTGCATACACTCGTGAGAAGGAGCCCTAATAGTGTTGCATAATGGAGGGAAGATATAAGTGTGCATCAAACTACTAACGACCACGTGTCAGTTAGTATGTGAGTGCGTCTCATGCTCCACTCCTGGTGACGTTATCGCTCTGCCCCCTGTTGACATCATCGAAGGTCTTACAACATATATAAAACACAGAGCCTGACCGATAGAAGAACAACACAGTTAAGGCTCTTAAAAAGGGGAGGGCAAAAATAACAAAATGAGAATACAACTAAGCCGTTATTATCTCAGACACAACTCAGCAGTCCTGACAGAAGATACCGACCTACCACCACCACAGAGATCCGATGAGATAAAGGACCTGGGCTGATGTAACCGCTGTGGGAGGAGCTAAGCTGTGTTTGTGTTGTGTGGGGATCAAGATAGATGTACCATGTAGCAGAGCTGTGTGTGTGTGTGTGTGTGAATCAGGATGTATCAGAGCTGTGTGTGGGATGTGTGGGGATCATAATGAATGTACCATTTAGCAGAGCTGTGTGTGTGTGAATCAGGATGTAGCAGAGCTGTGTGTGTGAATCAGGATGTAGCAGAGCTGTGTGTGTGATGTGTCGGGTCAGGATGGATGTAGTAGAGCTGTGTGTGTGATGTGTGGGGATCATAATAGATGTACCTTGTAGCAGAGCTGTGTGTGTAATGTGCTGTGTGTAATGTGTGGGAATCAGAATGAATGTAGTAGAGCTGTGTGATGTGTGGAGTCAGGATGGATGTAGCAGAGCTGTGTATGTGAAGTGCTGTGTGTGTAATGTGTGGGGTCAGGATGGATGTACTAGAGCTATGTATGTGATGTGTGGGAATCATAATGGATGTAACATGTAGCACAGCTACACTGGTACTGTAATTCCCTAATAATTACTAGTCCCATTATACACACAATGCCAGCATGATCCATTTGTGAAAATCTGGCCTGAGGTCAAGCTTATGATTCTGTGTGATAATATGTGGCATCTATCTATCTAGTCTATTTATCTCACCCTCGGTTATATAGTAACTTCTCTTGCTCCTAGCACTAGTGCTTAGAATGAATATCTATGAATTTAGAGGGACGGTCACCAGTTGCCGCCAGGGTCCAATCACTTGACCATCTCTAATTATTGTTTTAACGTCCTGGTCCAACCACTAGGAAAATAACGGGCCTCTGGCTGTTTGCTAGCAATAAAACAGTCCACCGGGTCAGCACAGTATGATATAAAGCGAGAGAATCTTGGTTTCATCCATTAGTTTTTCTCCCTCCAATAGTAATTCATCTGTCAGTGACACTCAGCTAATGCAGCATATACGTAACCCCTCCCTCCCAACGGTGTAGAGGTTAATGGACAACAAAAAATGCCAGATGATGCACTGCAGACAATTAGAGCCATGCCTAGATCAGAGCTTCTATGCCACTCTCAGCTGCATTACTTTACAAAAGTTACACTTTCTTATATAGAAACATTTTATATTTATCCCTATAGAAAGAAATACAAATGTTTATCAGTAGAGATATACAAGTCTTCATCACTATAGATATAGACACAAAGCCTAGGTGATAAATGGTTGATTGCTGTGGCTCCAACCGCTGAGATGTCCAGGAGAACTTCACAAACCCAAGTCCTGGGGAGAATGGAGTGGTAATATGCAAGAGTGACCACCGATCCATTCCCTTCTATGGGACTAAGGGCTCATGCCCACGGGCATATGTATAAAATGCTGCCGGTCTCCCTGCAGCGTTTTACCCATTTTGTAACCATACGCTCTGCTGGCAGAGACCATGTATGGCTGCATATGGCACTGCGCATGTCCGTGTATCACAAGCACATGGACATGCGCAGTGTGACTCTTTTTTTAAAAACATTTCCCGCTCTGTTTCACAGCAGGGATGCGCTTGAAAACACTAACCATACGCATATGGACAGCGTATCATACACAGCCTATACAAATATATAGGGCTCACGATATAGATATATATATATATATATATATATATATATATATATATATGGCCCAATAAAAGTCCATTGACTTTCATTGACTCCATTCAGCGCTTATCATGCGTCCATGCAACGCACACGTAATATGCTGTGAAAATGCAGTCGCGGACATGAGCCTTTAGGGAGATAACCAAGCATGTCACGCAACTGAGTACTGTAGAAATTAATTAAGCGGTGGTCATACATGCACATCACTGCTCCATTCTCCCAAGGAACTTGGGTATGCACCACTCTTACAATCCCTAGGGATCCCAGTGGTCGCTCCCCCTACGATCCTGTGGATAGGTGGTAAACGTAGTGGCATTGTAGTGTGATATTACGCAAGGGCTTGGAAATACGACAGAGTAACAATTAACAGGATGATTTAACAATGGGTTATTGAATCTGATGTTCTATCACATATCGAATCCGCCTTAGGCATGAGCAAACAGTAGCCTCTATTCTTTCATCTACTTGATGGGGCAGGGTTTAAACTTGAGTGGAATAAGCCCTGTTGGATTAGTCCTTTGCAGGGTGAACAAATCCGAGGCTACTCAATACTTATAGTATAATAATGTAGCCTCTCTTAATAGTTTGGGTGACCAGCACAGCTGCATAGCTTGGGGAGCACTGTCCAGTACACAGCTGGCTGAATGAAGGCAGCAACAGTTCTTAGCCTAGAGCAATGGTGCTGAACCACTGAGAAGTTAACCTTATGTCTGTTCAGAAGTGGCACACTGTACTCCTGTCTTAGAGATGGGTCTCTATGTACAATTGTTTAAGTTTAGCCACTGTGCAAAGGTATCCTCTGTAGAGTATGCAGGTTTTTGTGAGTCGTGTATGGCATCGCTACTTCTTTTTTTTCTGGTAGCACCTACCCCTCCTGTCTGAAAACACTGGCATCCCGTTGATTTAGGGTCTCTTACTTACTGAGTGTTTCCTGTCAGCTCAGTTAGCTGTCTCCTTCTACCAGCAGGGTAGGCTTGGGGAACCCACACTCACATATCATGAGCTACTTTAAAATTTACTGCATCACCAGTGTGCTCAAAAGTCATTTACCTCCCTTTATGACCAGGTGACCCGAAGAACACCAATCAGAAAATTGGCCAGTGTAAAACAATGCAGAGGTGTTCCTATAACTACTGTCCACTAGATGCCACTGTAACATAAATTTTGTCTGTACCCTTTATAAATTTGCCAGCTATAAATATTTTTTGTGCATTTTTCACACACTCCAATAGGGTAGCCCCCTTACAGCATAAACTCTTAAGTGAATGCAAAACTGACAGACTGTAGTTTGGCATTGGCCGTGATGCTGTTTACCAGCAACATATGGGTAATCATAGATAATGGACGGAACAAATCATGAAACAGCATCATACCTTTCTACTGTGCCTCCCTTATGATATTGCCTTTCTCTTATATGGTGTGGAGGACCTGAAGGTAACTGAACTCTCACTACCAGCACCATTGAGGTTGGGGCTGTGACATTTTCTCATTCCTTTTCATGAAGAACAAGTAGCTGTGATATGGCTATACAAGTACAACAAAGACAACTACGGTGATGAGTAGTTTATTTACTGTGCTCGATGTTAAGGGGCCTAGATATTGCCACTTAGATATCAAGACCAAGTCAGATGCAAGGTGTGAGATGGCATCTAATGGTGGTAGACAGACACCCTGTGCTGATTTTCAGTGGGATGTGTGATAATTTGCAGGCATGGTGTGACATTCCTGTATTTATGACACATAGTGTAACACTCTTGCTCTGGTTTTGGGAAAAAAAAGTGATGGTTTACTAAGTGTCCCCTGGTGGCTGCAAATGTCAGAGAAACAGATGCAAACAACAACAGGATGGAAAAAGTATCCCACACCATTCCGGACTGTTGCAGTAAAAATATCCTATTGAGAACTGGGATTCCCAAATGTGTGTCATAGATATATCCAGCTGCACAGCAACCGTGACCTCACGGAGCAGGGACGGCTGGAGCAAAACAATTCATTGGAGATTTAGTTACCTGGAGGTTTTGTGTGCTTGGAGATCTGCCACCTTATCTCTCAGCCCAACGTTGTCCACATGTATTATTTATACCCCGAGGAATCTCGTCAGCTTCCTGCTGTGGACCAACTGTGCCAAGGTTATTAACTCTCTGCAGCCCGTGTGGGGGATGGTTTCACATGAACATATACAATAATCACACATATGGATTTATGCGGCAAACACCGGGTATATTGTCGATAGAGAGATAGATGCATTTACCAGTTCTTCTCTGTCTCCCTGTCACCAATTTCCGATGGTCTTTGTTTCCATCCATTCATCCTGGGACATTGTCATGATCTACAATATGTCAGGATGGAGGGTAACATGGAGCAACAGGGATGCAAACACCAGAGACGAATCTATAAAGTTAGAGTCCATCTGAGTCTGAGGATGACTTTTCAGAATAAGCTGTCTTGTGTGTGTACTTGAGGAAAAACACTCTTTCATTATATGACTTGTTTGCTGTATTTTTTCCTATGTGGGGTGTATATGATTCTCTATCATCTCAGGACTGGTGGGGGGAGTCTCTGCTGTGCTATGTGTGCTGTGCTTTATGGACTATTCTCAAAGAACTGGATAGATTCTACTATCTAACTGTACGTTACACACACAGACATAACCTCATCTTATAGGAGTTTATAGAAAGATTTAGCAGTGTATATGTGTATAAACAGCAGCAGATATCTCAGCATTAGCTCCTGCAGCAGACACACATGTGAGTATCTTGTGTGAGTGTCTCCCCCTCCCCTCCTCTCTGCTCTCAGCATACTGTTCAATGAACAGCATGACTTATCTCCCAGCTCACTTTTCTTCTGCCTCCTGTCAATCATGAGAGAGAAGATAGTAAGGAAAGAGAGACAGCACTTTAGAGGGATTTTTCAGTACAAAAATGTTATTTTAGGTAAATGAAGTAAATGGCAGTTTTGCTAATAATCACTGACGATCTTATAAGCACAAGCTTTTTGTAAGCTCAGGAGAGGGGTAAGAAAAATGACCGCCTCCGTTAAAATATTAATGGACAATGAAAATTTTTTTCTCTATTCAGTTTTTACCCTTTGGATTGCAAATTGAAATGGAATAGAATGTGTTCCAGAAAGGGCAGGAAATAATTCTGCTTGGCGCACCACTTGCCAGCTTTACTGCAGACATGATAATTGAATTGATTACAATTGAATTAGATGAAAACAAAACAAGGTGTAGATCCTGTCAGACAACCACCTCCATAATGCAACAGGGACTGGGCTGATTTAATTAAAGTTGGGGATGCATGAAAAACCTTCATCTAAAAACAACAAAACATCAAATGTTTAAAGAAAACCTGTCAGCTATTTTTTGCATTAATCATTAATCAGCTACTCACCGTGCCGTAATAGTCACTTTAAGTAATATACACAGCAGAATTTTTAGTGCCTGTCAGAAATATCAAATAGGAGATATCAACTACCCTGCCTAACTACTTCTCTTGTACACTCCCAGTCAATACACACCATAGACTAAGGCCTCCTTCACACAAGCTTCATTTTGGCACTCTGATAGCCGCACTAAACGCATGAATGAAGAATAGCCGCAATCAAGTTGTGGCTATTCTTCACAATTTTTCATAGCTGGCTATGGCGTCTTGCAGTACACTGACACCTCAGCCTCGAAATCCCTCAGTCAGCAAAATTACTGTAATCACTTTAAATGCCTCACTAGAGGCACCTGTCATTGTGTAACAGCACTAGCCGCTGTTAGACTCCCCCCCCCCCCTTTTTTGCACAGCTGGCATAGACTCCCGTAAGAGTCTATGGAGCCTCCAGCATTTTGCCGTTAAAAGATATGACAGGACCTATCTTTTGACGCAATAGAAATTTGGGCGCTAAAATAACGTGCCTATGTTCTGTCTTTTTCACGTGCAAATTTTTTTTAGGCACGTCAAAAAATCATTTGTCTGACGGCACCTATGGGAAACCATTGGTTCTATTAGATGTGATTTTTTTTGACGGGCCCACTTTGCGTCAAAATAACGCTTGTGTGAACTAGCCGTCAGGCCGGATTCACCCAAGCCTATGCGTATTTGCGTGTGCCACCACATGTTTTACTGTACTTTTTGTGGGCGCAAATTTTGCACATTTGCACTAGTAAAAAAATACACAACGATGTTGGTCGCAACAACGTCGTGGCATGGTGGCCTCAACACAGGCCAAAGACCTGTTGTCTTGTTAAGCAGGTCAAGGGTTAATGCACCATGTGCAGAGTTCTGTTGGTGCTGTCTGCCTTTGCTACATGAGTGCATGCTGGATTAGCCATGCCTGGGAGTAGGCTGGAGGTGTGGTTTTCTATTCATCCTGCCAGTTTTCAGGTGCAGAGTGGCTATATATTCTCACCCCTCCTGGTGAGCAGTGCTGCTTATTCCGTTCCATGGTGGAGAACTTGGAGTTTGGAGCTCTGCTGTGCTGAGTGTTTTTCCACTTGCAGATAAGTTGCTGTGGGTTATTTTCCAGTTGTATTGTTGCTTTTTATTTCTGCTTTTGCTTTGCATGTCGGTTCATCTCTCCAGGGGTTCGTATAGGAACAATCAAGGCCTGGAAAGAAAACCGTGGGGCCGCCTTTATCGAGGCGATGTCCCCGCTTTAGGCAGGGACCCATCACCTCCCTGTTAGGTTAGGGCCAGGCTTCCTTCTCTCCCCCTGAAGTGGTGCTACCGTTCCGCATAGTGCTGTGTGCGGCTTTTTCCTACTGTGTGTACGTTCCCTGTTGCTGTGCTGAGTGTTGTACTCTGGTGTTGCACGGGCTTTGCATCCGGGCTTGGTATTTCTGTTGTCGTGCGCACTACTCTCCTGTGCATAAGTCCGTCTACGGAAGTAGTTGTGAACATCATCCTGCATCCGTGCTGGTGTGGTGTTTTTGCGCCGCACGGACGTGACAGATGCTTTCAGCCATTGAAGTGACCAATTAGTTTCATGACTTCATCCATGCGTATTTTTTGCGCAACGAAATTGTGCATGCAAAATACGCACTTGTGAACTAACCCATTGAAATCAATGGGCTCTATTCACTGTGTATTGTGCATGCAAATGTTTCGGGTACAAATACGTTTTTAGCTGTGAGAAAACATTGCCTGAAAAAGTGACGCATTGGATTGCAACACATTCACATGGACAACTTTTTTTCTTGCAGCCTCAAAGTAACGACTGAAAATTGCCAAAATCAGCCGCAATTTTTTCCTTGCAGCATCAAAAGATAGGCCATGACCTATCTTTTGACGAAAATCGCAGGTAACGGGACAAATAAGGCAGGGGGAGGGAGTTTACCTGCTTCGGTGCTCGTTGCAGAAGTCAGCTGGCTTCTATTCAGCTATTAAAGCTAAATAGAAGCCATTCTGCCGAGCGCTGCTGCAGAGTACATTCACGTGATGAGTTTGTGTGAATGGATGAGAAAACGCTAATTCCTTTTGGATCGTGATGCGATTGCGTGAAAACGCATCGCTGGTGTGAAAGAGACCTAAAGGTGTCCATACATCTCCAACGATCATTCAGCTGACAGCTGTTTGCCCCCACATCAGGGGTGTAACTAAAGGCTCAGGGGCCCTGATGCAATAGGTGAGCTGGCCCCCCCCCCCTCTATCTGTATCTGTACCCATACCCATACCTAAACCATGCTGCACAGAGACATAACTTGGAGCTTCTGGGCCCCAGTGCAAAACTTGTAACAGGGCTCCCAACTATAATGCTTTATTTATAGTATTGTGCTCCCTATATGGAGAAGGGAGGCCTTATGGGCCCCCTAAGGCTCCTGGGCCCGGGTGCAACCGCATCCCCTGCACCCTCTATAGTTACGCCCCTGCCGCACATTATTTAACACTATCTCTAATGTAGATGTTACCGTAGGGCCCTTTTACATGGAACGATTATCATTCAGTTAATTACTGGTTCGTGCAAAACTGAACGACAATGGTTCAGTGTAAACAAGCAGCAATTGAACAACGTTCATTTACATGGGACAAATGTTGGGCACAGAATAGCCCGACAGCCGTCCCAGCAATCATTGCTCCAGTGCTTTAATAGAGGAATGATCATCGCTCAGTGAAGGAAGGAAGAGCCAGCTGGAGATCGTTCGTCTATTCACAGTAGACAGGCCTTTGTTCATAGATGGCCGACTCCCTGTTTACACGGGCCGAGCATTGTTTGATTTTTATGCCTGCATGATCTGAGCAACAAAAAATAAATGAAGAAATTGTTGTTCAGATCGTACAGGCATTTACACTGAACGATTGTCATTCAGATTCCCTCGATCTGAACAATAATTGTTCTGTGTAAAGGCCTATTTACACACAAAGATAATCACTCAAAATTTGTTCAAAAGATAGGAAGAATGACAGTTTGAGGGATCATTTTGCATAAGCTGCTAATAGGCACTAATGCCTCTTAGCCGCTTATTACCTTCATTTCCATGTAAATGAGCCTCTGGAGCTGTATGCAGAGAGCAGCAGGTGGTCTGTTCTCTGCATACAGTTCCTTTGTTCTGCCAGGGGACTGCAAGCTGAATACAATGTAATCAGCACTCCCCATGGAGAACACCACCTGCGGTCCCTGCTATAAGCTCTCTGGCTGAATGATGGATTTTATTCTCACCTAAAAATCATTGTTTAGCCGAAGAGTGCAAGATGGGAGCATTTACAGTCAACGATTATCGCTCAAACAATGGCTTTTGTGCCAATTTTGAGCGATAATCGTTGCATGAACATGGAGCTTAAAAGGTCCTTTAGTGATTGGATTTAATTGGATTACCTACTAGGGTATAAATGCAAGAGAAATCTTTCCACCTCTTGGGTAGCGAGCAAGGCTCTTGAAATAGTTGTAAAACATTTTTGAGACTTTAGAAAAGTTCAACTTATAGTGGATCATTACGAGATACCCCATCGTCTAGATCGGTCATCTCCAACCTGGAAGTTCAAAAATTATAAAGGTGGCAATGCAGCTTCAATACCTCTCAGCCGACAACTATTCCTCCCGACTTTCCCATTGATATACACTTTTGTCTTGATTGAGTGTATGTTCTCAATGAGGAGACTGGAGTAAGCGGTTACCTCTTACGCCAATTTATCCTCCAAGAGCATCTGTCATGTTGAAATTTAGCATACCAAATCCTTCTTGAATCTTCACCAATATTATCTGTTGGGGAAGAGTCAGCATACCCCCATACTCATGAGTTAGTTGGCCAGTCCTGCTGAAATCAGCAGGTTTGGTCCGCTTTTACTGTTTTGTGTATGGGCACTTTAACTCCCATTGTGACCTGTCTATTGCTATCATAACATGCTGGGAGTTGTAGTTTCTACCAGTTAGAGAGCCACAAATTTGAGTCCACTGATCTTGATGAATGACACTTAAGGAGGTTTTCCCACTGTGCAGAAGAGTCCCATAGAAGTGAAAAGAATTGTGGTCAAGCATGCCCACTACCTGTCCATTCACATGGAGCCCACCATTCACAGGATTCTTAGATATTTAAGACCTATCCTGTGAAGTTGCCCATACATATTACATTAGATTAGATTCTTTAGTGCTTGATTCCATGCGGTGAGATAATCGCTACAAGACTAATGGGAAACTGCTAAAAATCAGCCCAAAACATAAAAATGAACTTTTTGGCTTACACAGTATAAATACACAAATAAATACACAGACCATCACTGTGTCTTTAAGTAAAAAAACCTATATTTATTGATACAGTATCTAATAATTAAGGCAAGAATCTTTCTGAATCATCTCTTTTCATACACCTACACAGGAAGAACAACCTCACCTCAGCTCAAGGATGAGGTCTGCTAACTATTAATGTACATTACATCTCACCACGGTCAGTCATTGCTTCTCTTCTATAGAATGTATAGTGATCTCCTGATTAAAAATCTCATCTGGATCTCGTTAGACTTGAGTTTCTACAGAATGTCCAGAGATTTTCTGATTCTAAATGATCTTTCCGGTTCAGTGCAGGGTTTCTATGAATGTCCATTGTTCTTATTTTAGAGTTATGGGTTACTATGATATGTCCGGATACCTCCTGATTATAGGTTATCAGGCCATGAAAGCGGTGGGCTTCTACTCTGTTGGTTAGGTCAGGGTCTCTAACGAATGTCCAGTGACAAAGGTTATAGATTATTTGGTCAGGATCATTCCGGGCTTCTACATTTATTGTTCTCGAATATTAAGTCATGATCAGCGGCCTTCTGTATGATGCTCACTGGTCTCTCGCTTCTAGATTATCTGGTCAAGATCGGTCATGGACGTCTATAGAATTCTGCACAGCCTATTAATTCTAGCTGCAGTCATTATCCTATCCCTAGGGGGCTTTTGAACTTACAGTTTCACAGTTTTTGGTCAACACATCAGTATACCCCTGATCAGTAAAAAAAAAAACTTGCCGGTATTTGTCCAAAATATTTTACATAAAAGAGTTAACAAAGATTTACGGTAAAAGAGTGTGGTAAATTTCCATTATTCTGCAAATTCCTGTTACAATTCAGTTTTATAGGCTTGGTTTTGTATCTCCATCCACAATGTGCAGTCCATATCCTCGGATGTAAATGTTATGTAAATGGAATGTAAATCTATTGGTTCCGCTTGGGGTATCAAATCTGGTAGAAAAGGAAAAAAGGCATTATGTATTAAAAAAAGGAAATGTCAGCTGCAATGTTGACCCCTGGCGTCTGTCAAGTGTACTGCCTAGGTAGAAGTATGTCAATGTTATGGCGTAGTGATAGGTTAGAAAACTATGAATGCTGCATTTTTATGTCTTTGTGGTATTATTAGGCATGCTCATATGTAAGGATAGAAAATGTAAAGGCACACATATAACCTGTCTGTATAATAGATGATGGCATACACCATAAACGTTATTGATCCCTATGAAAACAATACGGCGCCAAGCTCTCTGGTGCAAAGTGGATGCTGTCTGGCTGAGATGAGTTAATGCCCTTGAAGAAAAGGGTACAGCACTTTTTGAGGAAACATACTGGTCTAATGCCGATTAAAGTCTGAGAGGTCATAGGTACCCATGGAGGGAAAAGTCATGCATTAAAAAGGCTTTTAAATGATAGAGCAGATACAAGAAGGGCAGATAGCCTTTTTACATGTATACGATTGTCACAGGGAACACAACACCGTCCTTCCATCAAGTACTGTATAGATATGACACTTTAAACTGGCCAATATTAATCGCATCACAACAATGTGTCATACCGTACTGATAACTGGAGATACATGTTGCTTCAAGGGGTTTTCCCACAACTTAAAATTGCTTCACAGCCACTCTGTACTTCTTGGTTGCTGTTAATCAGGACATGTGACTGCTGCAACCAATCACTGCCCACAGCAGTGACTTTCTATAACCAATGATTGGTTGCAGTAGTCACATGGCCTGGTCAGGAGCAACCAGTAAGTATAGAGTAGTTGCAAAGCAATTTTAAGTAGTAGAAAAAACCCTTTAAAGTATCTCTTAACCTTTCGTGTATACATTTATCTTGTAGATGCCTTAAAAGTGCATGACACCTTGAAATGAATCATCAAATTAAGCAAAATATTAGCCCTCACTGTTGGCATGACCCTGATCAGTTCTATTTTTGGCTGGTGACCAGCTGAGAGGAGGGCAGAACCTGTTGTAGGATTGGGGGTCTAACAAAATCTTTGTCCTTCTGCAGAAAGGGGGGAGGCTCCTGCTGCAGCCAGTTGTCTCACAGCCAGACAAAGAACACTGAGGAGAGGGAGGGGAAACACGGCTGAGCTCCTAGGACACAAAGGGAAGATTTATGTACCTATTTCTCAGTTTAAAACCAGATGATATAGCATCAAAGGAAGGAAAGAGATTGAAAGAGCAAGAGCTGAGTTTTTTTTATTTTGTTGTATAGTTTCTGTGTTTTGTGTTCTTTCAAAGGGAAACTCTTGTGAATACTGGCTTCCAGTTATGACTAGGCAGGCAGTACTCCCATTAGTTTAGATGGTTGCCTAACAACAAGAGAAGGAGAAGACTACACTAAATTTGCCACCGGCACATATGTTCTCCAAATTTCCCAATGATGGAGTATAGTTTGCTGGATGACTCACTGGGTGAGAAACCAGAAGAAGACAAAATCTCCCAGGCAGGTTTTCTTAAATTGATTCCAAGGTATAATCTGATATACTGCAACATTTTTGAAATTTGGTAGATAATATGTCAGGTGTGAATTATTTCCTTTGACTTAAAAAAAACCATCATCCTAGAAGTGACTAAACATCCTGTTTGTTGGTGATGTGTACTTGTGGGTTTTGTGTATTTTAGGCTGAGTTCATATTGCATTTCAAATTGCCAAAAATGGTATTCACTGAATCCTGGACAGAACCATAGGCCTTCATGAGTGAAACAGAGATCAAAGGTGTAAACTTTGGTCATCATTTGCCCAGATTTCCATTCCTATTTTTTATATTTCATGAACAGAAAAGTGTGGTCCTCTAGGAACTAGGAATACCAAAAAGGATCAGCAACCAAGTCAAATGGAAACCAGAAAGGTCTTCGTTTGACACCTACCCTTTGTGCTTCAGACTGGCTCCTTATGCTTGCCTCAGCTGGAACCTGACCCATTGCCCAATTAAAGGAACAGCTAAGCACCTCATGACAGCACATCTGTCATTCACCCCAGCTTGACTGAAGAAGACGTTGTCCACCTCAAAAAGCATTTTATCCTGTTTTTTATTAACCAAAAAGATTTGATCCTTCACTTCTTGTTAATACATTCTTCACTTGGAAGGTTGGACCGTGTGCCAGATATTTTCTCACAACCCTTATCTCCACACCATCCCGCACCTACCACTAGTTAGACATACACCTCTGGCAGCATCTCTGTCTAGCTTATTGACTTAAGGAGCTTTTATATGGGATGACCTGTCGGCCACAGATGCCTGACAGGTCGTCCCAGCGATGATTGTTCTTGTGTTTATATAAAAGAATGATCATCGCTAGTGAATGGAGGCGGAATGGGCTGAAGATCGTTCCATCCCACCGACCTCTATTCACAGTAAACAGGCAGTCACTCATAGATGAATAGCTGCCTGTTTATATGGCCCAATCCGTCATTCAGTTTTTATGCATGCAGAAACTGAATGACAAACAAATTTATTGTTTAATGCTCAGTCAAGCATGCATTTATACTGATGAATGATTGTTCAGATTCTCACTGATCATGGGAATCTGAGCGATTTCTCTGCCCGTGTAAGAGGGTTCTTAATCCTACGGCCTCACCATAGCCTTCACTTCTAGGTTCCACAAATTGGGTTGCTCCACCCATCTTTTTCACCCTACACTACTCCTTCATTTAATTAATGAAAATCTATGTTTCTATCCAGGGTTCTGTTTAAATGCCATTTTCAGTGCTTCAGGTAGAACCCAGCAACAGAAAAGCTGTGTGCACCCTGAAATGTGGTGTGAACCCAACCTAATGTACAAGTGAACAGCCAGAAATATCATGAGAGCTCAGAGGTTTTGGGTCCTTAAAAATATACCTGTAATCAACCCATCCCAGATACAGAATACTCCATTTTATAGAAGAATCATGTACAAGATGCGTAAGGTGGCTCTGCAGATTGTACCGAGACTAAATGTAATTGTTACTGCAGCTCTAAATGACTTAATTTTAAAAAAATCACGATCCAAACTCTTATTTTCATAGACCTTGTGCCAATGTCATTATAGTGCCCAAAGTCGGAACAAACTGATCTTGGGACGTTCTCTCAAGATCAGCTCAAAGAGCACAATGACTGTCCTACATGCCTTCAGTTATATGGCCTAGGTTTGTAACTAGTCATTCAATGACCTGATGACTACATGTTTCCATGAAGTTGAATTCCAAAGAATGACCATTTATCTGGCCTTTGAGGGTTGATTCTGGTGATTAATATCTCTCCAGATTTTTTAATATATCCAATTATGAACCTTGAGAAGATGTTTGATGGGTCTGGGTGCCATTTTGATATCAATGAACACAGATGTACTGTATGATCCATGTATTTCTATCCTGCTGTGTCTTGGAGTTTGGAGGCCACGAACCATGGTAAAAGTCCACCTAAATATTAGGTGGTTGTTACAAAGTTGTCTTTAAGTCTACATATTCTATCTATTCTACATTTGGTCATTTGTCTATGTGTATATCTATCAACATAAAGAGCAAGAATATTTTTTGTACAAGTATTAGAAAATGTGAGAACAGTACGTCTTGTTGCGTAATATTATGAAACTCTCAAATGGCAGCATTAAGATTACTTTCCAGCTTAAGTGTTAAGTCACAGGGTAAGCAAATAGCAAAAAATAAAATTTCCACCCTAACTAGAAGTCTCTCCAAAAGTCAAACCACAGTGCTTAGTGTAGAGGGCTCCTCATTATGTCTCTGCTTGCTTGGCAGGGATTTGAGGTACTCAAGGTGGCGTCGGGCATCCTCCTGGTTCTGGCGTACATAATACACCAAGTATGAGATAACCATAGCAAACCATCCAAACATTGTGACCAGCATGGCCACATCTGTGGTCCTCTTATAGGTATTGCACAAGTCAATATCTTTAACCACCTGCAGAAAGGGCTTTCCAGCATGCTCCTCTAACACAGAGCTAGCACAGACAATCCCATTGGAGGAAGTTGGATCCAATTCAACCATCCGGATCAATTCCTGAAGATCACAGTCACACATCCAAGGGTTGCCAGAAAGGTTGGTTCTGGCTTTAAGATTAGCAAAGACCTCCTTGTTGACTGACACTAGCTTGTTGGAAGACAGGTCTAGTGAGAGTAAGTGATCACTCAAACCCCTGAGAGCATTAATATCCAAGTGACCCAAGGAATTGTGTGAAAGATCTAGCTCCATAAGAACTGGGAGGTTACGGAAAGCATCGGAAGGGAGGTAGGTTATCTGGTTGAAGTCTAAATACAGGCGATTAGTGTCATTGGGAATGTCTTTGGGTACTTCTGTGATCTGGGCATTGCTGCATCTCAGAGTCTTGTACCCATCCTCCTCGGAGGAATGGCAGCCTTTGGGAAGTGTCGTGGCTGGCTGAAAGCAGAAAGACATGAGGACCAAACTGTGTAGAAGCAGCCATGTTGCCAGTGAGCGTCGAAGGTACCAGTCTAAGAAAGGCATGGCCCGCCTGCAGCATACTCAGAAGGGTGGGATTATAAGGATGAGGTTCTGGACTGGCGGAGTGCGAGGTATTTACATTTTCTCTAAAAGAAAAGAAATTGAGAGTGAATACAATAGGACATAATTGTACATACAACTTTAAATAGTGCAAAATGTATACAGTCCAGAGAAAAACTAAGTACTCCCTCTTTGAATTCTATGGTTTTAAATATCAGAACATAATCAAAAAATCTGGTCCTTAGAGAGTGTTAACATTAGGTAAATACAACCTCAGATGAACAACAACACATGAGAAAATACACCGTGTCATCATTTATTTAACAAAAACTGGGCCAAAGTGCAGTGTGTGAAAATGAAGCACATTCCATGAATCAATAGCTTGTAGAACTACTTTTAGTAGTAATAACTTAAAGTCATACAGAAAATGATTACTTCATCAGTCTCTCATATCTTCTGAAGGAACTTTTTGCACACTCTTCTTTACAACGTTGCTTCAGCTCATTGAGGTTTGTGGGCATTCGTTTATGCACGTCTCTCTTAAAGGGGTTGTCCCGCGCCAAAACGGGTTTTTTTTTTTTCAATAGGCCCCCCGTTCGGCGCGAGACAAAACCAATGCATGTGTTAAAAAAAAAAAACGTTTAGTACTTACCCGAATCCCCGCGCTGCGGCGACTTCTTCCTTACCTTAGCAAGATGGCCGCCGGGATCTTCACCCACGATGCACCGCGGGTCTTCTCCCATGGTGCACCGTGGGCTCTGTGCGGTCCATTGCCGATTCCAGCCTCCTGATTGGCTGGAATCGGCACACGTGACGGGGCGGAGCTACGAGGACCAGCTCTCCGGCACGAGTGGCCCCATTCACCAGGGAGAAGACCGGACTGCGCAAGCGCGTCTAATCGGGCGATTAGACGCTGAAATTAGACGGCACCATGGAGACGAGGACGCTAGCAACGGAACAGGTAAGTGAATAACTTTTGTATGGCTCATAATTAATGCACGATGTACATTACAAAGTGCATTAATATGGCCATACAGAAGTGTATAACCCCACTTGCTTTCACGGGACAACCCCTTTAAGGTCACAGCGCAGCATTTCAATTGGGTTGAGGTTTGGACTTTCACTGGGCCGTTGCAGCACCTTGATCTAAGGTTGTGCTTCTGAGATCTGGGGTTCTACAGGTTTCCTTGTGCACACCTTCACAGGTAGGGGTTAATTGAGCCCGCTGGGTGTGGTATTCTCCACCAGCCAACCCCCTTGTCTGATTTTAATTTAGTTTACAGTGAGATGGTGTAGGTTCTGACGGAAGCGGTGTAGCCTTTGCTTCAGCCCTTCAGCTTATGCGTCTTGGCCAAAATGCTAAACTAACACCCACATTTTATTAGTGTGTATCAATATTTCCTTTATGCAGTTTGCTATAGACTTCTGGGGGAGCCCAAGATGTCAGCCAGTGCGGCCCACTGTTGAGATACAGGGCAACCCACTGCTATGTGAGTGTGAGTTGTAATCCTGTATTGTGGGACGCACCCATCCATTGGCTGGCTTCTATGGTATCGTTCACATTGCAGATTAGGTTGTCTGCAGTCGCTCCTCCCCAATCTGGGCTGGATTGAGTGGGTGACTGCATATAAATCTGCAGTGGACAATTTAGCTCCCTCAGTTTATAGTCTGGCTTGCTGCATATTGCTAGGGTCCACGGCCATTGTACCTACCCTACGGCCATTGTGCCGGCCTTATGGCGATTGTGCCTGCTCTGCACTTTATCAGGTATTGCATTTTTGGCTCTTTTCCAGTGAAATATGTTTTTCATTTTCAGCCATTCTGATGTAGATTTGCTGGTGTGCTTGAGATTATTGTTCTGTTGCATTACCCAGTTTTGGCCAAGCTTTGACTTTTGGATATGCAGTGTCTGAGCAGGGCGCGCTAAAGTGGGGGAGACCACGAGTAGGAAAGATGGTTGTCACAAGTGGCTCTGTAATCTCTCCCGACAATGGTGGCAAAGGTGCCTGGCTCGGTCACTGCACAGCGGCACAAAAGGCTTTGTAATTTATGGTTTCTAACAAAGGTTTGTTATGTGACACCAGCACTTCATCAGGGATTCTGATACTTAAGGACATAATAAAAGACACGAGTCCTGGTAGCTTTGTTTCAGTAAACTGGAAGTGCACAGGTTTACTTAAGCTTTGCATTCATCAGAAAACACAATAGTAGTCTTGTAGTAATTTGGCAGAGGTTAAGACATGGTAGAGAGATGACACGTTACTTGACAGTTGAAAACAGTAGAACACAATTTACTCTTCAACGCTCTCTCTCTATTTTGACTCTAGAGGTTTCCCCGGTATAACTCCCACAGTCCTAGTTATCTGTTGGGCTTACTGGACGATTTTAAGGCAGTAGCGAAGTAGAATACAAATGGCCTCTTTAGTTTCCCTGGCTTTGACTTCACCAGGTATTTTAGTAACTCACTGTTTTAGTGGAAAACGGCCTTGAATTCTCTTCTCCACACTGCTGGTTGATAAGGAAGCTGGAGAATCCTGACTTCCTTGCTCAGAACACGCTTTGTCTTTTCTCACTCCGCAAAATTACTCACACGTGTTCCTCTGACTACCTCCTCCCAACTCCAACTGCCTACTAACTTCTCCTTCACTTCCTGTCCCGTCTGGTATTTTCCCGCTCCAGACCATCACACTATACCCCTCCACCAATCAATGATAGCATGACAAGCAGCCAGCTGTTGACAAGCAGTTTAGCTTTAGTTTAGAGAAGAAAGGGGAAAAATAGCGTTTTTTCAATGTACAGCACCTTTTATATCTCTTAGGAATCCATAGCCGAAGGAAAATAGACACTTTTGAAAAGTGGTGTTGGAGGAAAATTCTATGAATGCCTTGGACCGCAAGAAGATCAAACCAGTCCATACTCCAGGAAATAAAGCCTGACTGCTCACTGGAGGGAACGATACTATCGGCAAAACTGAAGTACTTTGGCCACATAATGAGAAAACAGGATACCTTGGAGAAGATGCTGATATTGGGGAAAGTGGAAGGCAAAAAAAAGAGGGGCCGACCAAGATAGAGGAATGATATCCTTCAGGTGTCGGACTGGACCCTGGTGGAGTTGGGGGTGGCGACAGCCGACAGGAAGCTCTGGCTTTGGCTGGTCCACGAGGTCACAAAGAGTCGGAAGCAACTGAACGAATAAACAACAAGGAACCTATAGCAAGGTGTTACAGGACAAATGATTGTGACTATTCTGGAGGACCCTCTGGCCACTACAGATAGATGGCCTCAAATTTGACTCTAAAATACTTTGGTATACAGAGGAGTTCATGGTGGACTCGATGACTGCAAGGTGCCCAGATCCTAAGGTTGCAAAAGAAGCCTAAATCATCCACCACCAGCTTGAGAGTTGGTATGAGGTGTTTATGCTGATATGCTGTGTTTGGTTTTCGCCAAACAAGGCGCTGCACATTATGGCCAAACATCTCCTTTTTGGTCTCGTCTGTCCAATAGACATTGTTCCAGAAATTTTATAGTTTGTTCAGATGCTCCTTTGCAAAGGTTAGCCGTGCTGCCATGTTCTATTTAGAAAAAAAAGTGTTTGTCTCCTGGCAACCCTTCCAAACATGCTGTACTTGTTCCGTCCTTTTTTAATTGTACTGTCACGATCATTTAATATGCGGAGGCCTTTAGAGTCTGAGATGTAGCTCTTTGTTTGTTTTTTTAAAATTCCTCTTAGCATTCCACGGTCTGATCTCGGGGTGCATTTGCTGGGATGTTCACTCCTGGGAAGATTGTCAACTGACTTGAACATTTTTCGCTAGTGAATAATCTCTGTCACTGTAGGATGATGGACTCCAAATGGTTTGCTAATGATTGGCAGCAACAATATCTTCTCTAAGATCATTGCTGAGGTCTTTCCTTCTTGGCATCATGGTAACAGATGCCTGAATGCTGCAAACCAGCAAACTGGCAAAACATTTGCTTTTATAGAGGTGGTCACACTTGCTGATGATCAATTAATCAAGGACATTTAATTAGCTGCACCTGGCTGCTACTTACCCCCTTAATTCCTATGGAAGCAGTAAGGGTGTAATTAATTTTTCACACTGCTTCTGCATTTTGGCCTAGTTTTTGTTAAATAAATAATGTGTAATTTGTCATATGTTGTTGTTTATCTGAGATTGTATTTACCTAGTTTTAAGATCTTTTAGGGCCAGTTGTTGTTTTTTTTTAATTATGTGCAAACCAGCAAACTGGCAAAACATTTGCTTTTATAGAGGTGGTCACACTTGCTGATGATCAATTAATCAAGGACATTTAATTAGCTGCACCTGGCTGCTACTTACCCTCTTAATTCCTATGGAAGGAGTAAGGGTGTAATTAATTTTTCACACACTGCTTCTGCATTTTGGCCTAGTTTTTGTTAAATAAATAATGTGTAATTTGTCATATGTTGTTGTTTATCTGAGATTGTATTTACCTAGTTTTAAGATCTTTTAGGGCCAGTTGTTGTTTTTTTAAATTATGTCCTCATATGTAAAACCATAGAATTCAAAGAAGGTGTAATTAGTTGTCCTTCTGACTGTAAGTATGGGCTAATCTCCTCACCACCTCCTAGAGCATTGATATCAGGACATATACTTTTTACATCATCCACTAATACACAGATATAAGAATATATATATATCCTTCCCAGACTCCAATAAGACTTTCCATCTCAATATTTCTCCTATTACACAAACATCAGCTATCAGAACATGTAACTCTCGCCTCGACCTAATACGCAGAAATGAGAAAACATGACACTCCACTCATCCTTTTAAGCAAAACAGCTTCTCATGTAGACCTCTACCTCTTATCTTCACTTAATACAATCCACATCAGCACAGATACTCCTTGAATCCTAAAACAGAGACCAGGGACCTAATTTGTGTCTAGCAATACACACATGAGATAATTTAGAAAGCTATGGACCCCTTTAGGGACAATTTGTTTTTACTTAAATGCATGTATTTTGGGCTGATGATCATTTTTGCAATGCAGTTTCATTAAAAATTTTTGCACTGTTTGGCTTCTGCAGCTTCTACATATGACTGTATAGAGTAACTGCAGACTGATTTCCAATAGGAGATCTGTCAGTGAGGCTGCCAGCTTGGTTTTCACCCTTTATGACTCCTCTCTTGACTGTTCTTATCAGCTAATTTATGACTACAACAAAGATAAACTTTGCTGAGGTCATAAATGAACTCATAAGAAAGATCAAGAGAGAAACTAAGAAGTCATTTCAGCCTCATTGACAGATTTACTATTAAAAGTCAGTCTGCAGTTTCTATATACAATGATGTGTAAAAGCTGCAGAATACAAATGGTGCAAAATACTTAAAGAAATCCTATTGTAAAAATGAATGTCAGCCCAAAATACACGCATTTAGGTAAAAAGAAATACATTGCCACTCAAAGGTTTCCATAGCCTTTAAAGTGATTGTACTAATATTTAAAGTTATCCCTATATTGATCAGTGGGGTGTGACTGCCAAAACATGCAGTGATCATGTGAACAGGGTCCCCTGTCCCCCTGTGTAAACAGAACAATGCCTGAGCATTCTCAGCGCTGCTCCATTAATTTCATTGGGACTGCTGGAGATGGCCCAGCGCTTGACCTCAGCTAATTCTGGCATTCCAATTGACATGAATGTAGGGGCAATGCATGTGCTTGCCAACCCTCCAATTATTCAGGGACAATTGAGACCCTATTATCATGATTGGTGGGGGTCCTAATGGTTGGCCCTCCACTGATTAGTCATCCCCAATTCTGTAGATAAGGCATAACTTTAAGGCCAGATTCACATGAGCATACGCATATTTGTGCAAGTTTTTGCGGAATGAAAGTTGCGTATTTGCACGTGCAACTGCGTTTTTTTTACTGTACCTTTTGCAAGTCATGCATGATTGCGTGCGCGCAAAAATACGCACTGATGCTCCATGCCATTGAAAAGGCCAAATTTGTGTGCCAATTGAGTGCCAGATGTGTTCTTTTCCTGAGCAAATATGTATGAAAATAGAGCATGCTGCATTTTTTTTTTGCACAATGCAATTGCACACGCAAAATACGCTATTGCGAACGAACCCCTTTAAATCAATGGGTTCTATTTTCTATGTATTTCGCAAAGAAAAAGTCATGCGCAAATACGCCCAGGTGAATCCAGCCTAAATTTTGGCACAAGTCCTTTAACGGTTAGTTGTCGGCTCCCATGGTTTGTATATTTTAGTAAATACTTGTATCTCCCATACAATAACAAATTCTTGAACATCTTCTCTTAGAAGTCTATGCTGTGCCGTTGCTCTGTTATTCCTCCTGTTAATGTATGTATAAATGACCAACTGGGTGTTACCATTCCCCTTATCAGTAAGGTGAGTCTCTACACTGTTTGCCACTGTCTACTCTGATTGGACAATGCCAGACTGTGCAGAGACACGCCCCACTGACAAGTTACACCCAGTTGTACATTTATTCTTACATTTCCAGGAGGATTCATAAAGGAATGGTAGAATTCTAAGAAAACATGCTTCAAAATGATGATTTCATAGGGAATGTAAGCGTTTACTAACCCAGACATATAAGAAGAGCTGACAGGCCTTCTTTAATCTGTCCGACACAGATAAGGGAATGTCATCTTCTCACCCTCTTCCATTACATTAAATAATCGCTCTTCCTGCACTTGTCATGAATCCCGACAAGACACATGCAGATGACGTTCTCTCTATCTTGATTTAACTAGACAAGTTTTTGCTGGGGACAGCAGAAGCTACATAGTTTTGCCACCAGCGGCAAAATGCCAGCATGATTATGCAGAGGTTGGATGCCTATTACATAACCAGGACCACTGCCTTACAAAATCTGCTTTCTGACAAATAAGGACAAATCCGAGGCTTATACAATATGGGGCGTCTTCGAGGAAGACTGAGGTATGTCCTTTGTAGTTTCTACAGCAGCATATCACAAGTCAGCGTGTACAGAATACTAATGGCAGCACTAAATACCAGTTACAACCAGGTTTAAAGGGGATTTCAAGGGCTGAGGCTGTGTTCATATCTGCACTAGAGGTTCCGTTCAGGGCAAATGGAGCAAATCCAGTATGAAATGCCGAACAAATATCTTGCATGCAGAATGTTTTTGTCCGGTAAAAATGCAGGAACCAAATGGATTCCATTATAGTTAATGGGTCTGTTGAATGCCATTAGGTTCTGTTATGGGACGGATCTGTTCGGCCAGGGGATCCCGTTTTCCTGCTCCCATAACAGAGCAGGAAACCAGAACTTTACCTTAAATATTTACCCAAGCACTCTGAATTTCTGAATGTGTCAAATGGGAAGATGGAACAATGGCTCTACAGCACCCCCTATGGGAAGGCAGAATTCCTGAAAGATAATGTCTGACCTTTTACCAAGGCTTCCAACAATGACTAGGAATTTCAGCCGAAGTCAGTGTCTTCTCCAGAAGAAAATCACAGTGTGATGAGGACAGCGCCTTGATGGAGTGCAATAGGTGACTATATTCGTCTAATCATGCAATAAAAAAGGGACCTTACCTGGTGCCAATCGGGGCTCCTGTAGAAAAAACAAAAGCCTCCCGCTAGCACCTCAAGTACTGCCAGGCTCAAATGTTAGGTACTCTTTCAAATCCGCAGGTGATTTATGGGTACAGAGAGCAGCAAAAAGGAAAAGGACCCCAAAATTATAGAAAATGGGGTAAAAATACAAGGAGCGAGTTGCTTGTATAACTTATGCGCTCATGCAGTAGGAACAAAACAATATGCTTTGCCACTTACTTAGAAAGGGGGGGGGGGGGGTCTCCTCCAGATAAAAGTTGAGAGAGAACCCCCTTCCTCAGGCCCAAGGAATCTGTTCGTGGTCCAAAAGAAAAGTTTCTAAGTACTTTTATTTTCATAGACAGGACATTAAGAGCAAATACAAAGCGGCACTATAGAGGCATTGTTGTAGAATGACAGCCTTTTTACAAGGGCATTTCTCCAAACATTTGTTTACACAACGATCAGGCCATGTAAAGGGACAAACGATCAGCCGACGAATGAGTGAGCGCTTGTTAATCGGCTGATCAACTCGTTTTAGCTTAGTAGTACATGTGCCTATGTGAACAGGCGGATGTACAGCCAACCTATGGGGATAAACGATCACATTAGCAATTTTGTGTTCCCATAAGCTAATTCTTGGACCATGTAAAAAAAAAAAAAAACGCTGATCGACATAAGTGCTGATCAGCACTCCCTTCATCAGGCCAATGGTCGTGTAAAAAGACCGTGAGTGAATGTGCCTGAACTACACCTGCATAAACAATGAGATCCACAGCTTATTCATCCTGCCGAACACCAGGTGGCAGCCCCACAATTAAGGATTAATAGTGTATCCCGAGTATAGGTCATGAGCATTTAAGAGACTCAGCACTCAAATTGCACAGGTTGGATCACGTACAACTAAACTGTTGTCTGCCACCAATACATTTGAGCTCCCCAGGTAATCCGGGGATTACAATAGTTGGTTGCCAAGATCCCCGAGACCATATTCTATGAGAGAAATCTTATCTGCGGCTTTTAATTAACAAATGCTTAATAATTAAGAATGACCGATTTTGTATCCTAACCAATATTTACCAAATTTGAGAATCTAAAGGGTGTTTTTGACTTATTTGTGACAATGGGAGGAATGGTGGAAATTAAAGCAATGCTCTGATCTCGGGCCAAAAATTGTACAGGGACTAGAAGGAAAATAAATTTACCTGGCACTCTTTCTTGTGCTGTTTTCCCCAGGATTTGCTGGTTGCCATGGCCTGTCTTCCAAAATGGCCACCACCACTTGTTAGACTACCTGATGTAGACCGAGCACTGGTGGAGCATTAGTAGTCTAAGACACTACACGCTGCTCTAATTGGCCAGCGCTGCTTACGTGAGCAGCATTGCCAATCAGAGCAGCATAAAGTGCCTGAGACTACTAATGCATAGTGTGTAGTGGGTGGTTATAGCAGCAGGGCCACCATTTTGAAGTAGGGGTCATGGGAACTGGGGAAGAATGATACAAATTGAATGTACCAAGTAAGATTACTCTATCCAGCTGTGGTCCTGAGACAAATTTTGTACTAGGACTGGAGGTGTAAGGAGGGAGCACCTGCTTGGCCCCTTATAGGTTGTAGCGTTTCAGAGTAGCTCGCAGCTTGGACTGAAGGAGAAAGACAGGTGCTGGATAGAGCCAGTTGTTGAGGCTTACTAGGCACCGTTTTGTGACCCTCTTCTCTGACAAACATAGGCAAGAGGAGGAAGGGATTATTGTCACCATCGAGCTGACTGCATTCTATCATAGGGAAGAATAGAGATCAAGTCCCCCAGCAGAATGGTCCCAAACCTTCTGGGGCTGTATAAAAGGAAATGAATCTGCTCCACAGAGGAGTGCAGGGTCATGTAAGTGGATCATAGAAGCTCTGCTGACAGCTGTCAACAGAAGTGTAATAATCTGCGGAAAAGAGAGTGAGTTCGGAACTGCGCCACCAAGCCCTGCATCCAGACTCACGGAGGACATTGAGGATTTCATTCACAACGGGTTGTAAGTGAGGCTGGCCTCATTAAAAACCGAACCATGTGCACCCCAATAGCAACCTTTTAGGGACTACAAAAGGCCTGCTAGCAGCATAGCAGATGAGCACTAATCCTTGGGATGCTGGTAAATCGAAGAAGACTCCAATACTTAGCAAACAACTGTGACTGAGACTTTTACCAGGATCGAGCTTAGAAACTTATGGACACTATTATTGGAGTTTCTGCAAACTGTATCAGTGTTCTGCAGGGCGTGAATAGTATTGCAATTATTCACGAACTGTGTGCATGAAGTTGTGATTTATTGTTCCACTAGCCTGTGATAAAGTTCAAGTTGCCTTAGTAAGATTCTGTGTCGCCGGCATTATAATTGTTTTATGCAAAGTCTGAAACGTTATTATTGATGTTTGTGCATAAGGTAATATTATTACTTAGTCATAGTCAGGGTCCAGTGCCGCTACCGTTATTTTTGGATTTCTGGACTGTTCTCTAAGCTGCTTGTTTAGAACTAAAGTTTCCTATTCTTTTGTAACTGTCGTCTGCATTCTGTGACTTCTGTCGTATGCCATCTGCCGTGACAGAGGGTGACTTAAAAAAAACGAAACATTACTCACCTTGCAATGCCTGCTGCTCCCCTGTGGCTGCGCCATCCACTTCCTTTACATTAGCTGCAGCATTGATGTGTTTGTACTGTATATTCACATGGCTGCCACAACCATTGCCCTCCAAGCTCAAAGATCCCAACGTAATGCCATCAGTAAGGTTCTGTATACAGAGCTAGAACAATCAACTCCGTATTACTGTAGATGGGGCATCCTTGGACCAGGAGCCAGTGGTACGTTCTGCGTAGACCAGCGCAGCACGGGACGCCATTCTGCGATACCTATTAATAACACAGCCCAACATACAAGACATTTAGCCTTGTGGCCTATCCTCATGTCACTCAGGTGGGTTCACCCTCTCTTAGGACCGCTGATTTGCCAGTAATCTTACACAGAATTATGAAACCAATGATTTCCTTCACATTTGAGATGATTTCACTCGTGTCATGTTCTTTCTGCGTTTTTTTTTTTTTTAAATCTCCCATGTTTCCCTATGAGAGCTCCTGCACACTGTCGGGGTCGATATCAGTATTGGTTTTTACAATAGCTACTTACTAGATGTGTTTTTTGACAACAGGCAGATCGCAAAGAGTCCCCCTGCTGGGATCCCCCTGCAATCAGCTGCAAGCCCTCATTTAGAGGCGAGTGCAAAACTGACCGATTTCACTGCAGGTGCATATGCAATGGCATGGCACGAGTGGGGAGCCGTTTTTTTACACATGGTTTCAATGGTTTTGTTACGACTCTCGCGATTCTCACGCGTTAATGCTACGTGCAAGAAGAATAGGCAGGACATTTCTCCCTTTTTTTTTAAATCGTGCACACTAGCGTGGAATAGTTTGAATAGTCAATTAAAAAAAAAACAACTTGGTTCATGCGCTAATACACTCCGTAGCGGTGAGCGTATTAGCGAATGCGCCCATGTGTTTTTACCCTATTATGTGGTAAATAGAGTCAGGAGTTTGAAAAAAGCCGTGGGAACATAGTTGCTGCCCAAAATATTCCCCGCAAAATGTATTCACTACATGCAGAAAAGATTGGCGCAGTCCTATCTTTTCTTGCCCGTATAATGAACGGCCAAGAATCCTAATAGTAAAAACGAAGCCACAGTTTCCATTTTTCTATTTTGAGAGGCGATTTTTTTTTTTTTGAGAGGCTATCTGAGCGATAGTTGCTCCATCTACATGGGCATCTGGATTTTCAGTCTGTGAGGAGTGCACCGTTGTCACTGCATGTGGATGTACACGTGTTTTTGCTGCGTGTGCGCGATTCTTACATCTGCTCAGCATCCGTATTTACTGCATTATTCATGCACAAAGAAAAACCACAAAAAGCCCCAATTTAGGTCACTTTTTTGCACTGTCTTCTGGCTACTTGTCCAAAAAATGCTAAGAACATGCATGCAACTGTGTATTGGCTTCGTTTTTATGCAATCCCGTAGACTTTAATGGTTGCCCTTCCCCCAGAAAATCAGAGTAGGGCTTATTTTCGGAGAAACGTGGCAGGTCTGTAAAAAATATAGAAGTTAATACAGACAGAAAATATACCTGTGTTGAATGAGCCCCTAGAGAACTTTAGGGAGTATTCAGACGACCGTATACAGTGCAACTTATTTGCGCAGTGGATAAGGTTGATTTGCGCACATATTGGTGCATAGAACTATTCACATGTGTGTGCAGAACCCCCCCTCCCCCCCCCCGATTTAAAAGGCTATTTTGCTTAATGAGGTCCAGATATATGTGTTGTTGTCTTTTTCATGGAATTGTTCAGCGTATTACACATTTGCGCACCTCCCATAGACTTCTATGGGAGCCTTTGCTGCGCAGTATACAGAATGATAGAGCTGGTCCTATGCGAACAAAATGCACACGCAAAACACTTTCATGCTAATGAATCATTAACATCCATGGGTTCTACTCTCTGCGCATTGTGCGTGCATAATATACACGTGCGGAACACGTGCAAATATGGTCCTGTGAGGACCGCAGCCCCGGAGAGTTCCTCCAGAGCGACAGACGTGCTTTGCGGACCATTTTCCTCTAAACTCATAGGCTCCTATTGGAGCTGAAAAAAGGGGAGGTGGAGGGAGTTCACCTGCGTCCGGCGCTCGGAGAAGAAGACAGCTGGCTCTATTTAAGCATTAGAAGTTATTACGAGGATTTCTGTTGACCGACGGAATTTTGCGCTGCAGCGTTTTTTTCATGTGATATGCCTGTGTGGATGAGGGCTTACAATTAGGGCTTATTTACACTACTGTGTTTACGCGGGCATGTAGCGGTGTTAAAAAAAGCACATAAAATGCAACCATGCAAAGCACTGGATTCCAATGGGTTCACGTGAGCGCCTGGAAAAATACGGCATACGTGAGCGTTTGCGGACGCATATTTTAGATGCTGCGCAAAAAGATAGGTCTTGCCCTGTCGTTTGCCGAAATACACCGCAAGCTCCCAAAGACTTCTATGGAAACTTGAAAAAGGGAGGGGGAGAGAGTTACCTGATGTACATGGATGGGAAAAGAAGACAGCTGGCCCTAATTAGGCTTTAATTGGCATTCCAAGCATTTTATAGCGATTGGTAACCCACAGAAGGTGCCGAGCAGCAAACAGCAGAATGTTTTATGTCACTTTAGCTGTGGATGAAGAAGAAAACTAGTAACTGATAGTAAAGAGCTCTGTGTGTAGTCAGGGATGGTTCTAGACTAAGGCTTCATGCACACGGGCGCATTTTTGCTGCGGGATCTGGAGTGGGTGTCCGCCTCCGGATTCCGCAGTAATACCCCTCCTTAGCATGCAATGGAAAAACGATTGCACACGAGTGAAAACCAAGTGCGGTTTCCGCTCGCGGATAAAAAAAAAAGCGCCGCTTGCTCCATTTTAATCCGGTTCTCGCATGGACTGCTTCCATTGAGGTCAATGGAAGCCAACTGACCCGCAGCCCGTCCACAATTGACATTGCGAACAGACCGCGGATTCCGGGAAGGCAGGAGATTTTAAAAAAAAAAAATCTGTACTGTGCGCCGGCTGGCATGTCCGCACACATCCACGGTGCAAAAGAAAGAAGACACGGACAGGTACATAGGGTCGCCGACCGCGGGCATGGGCAGATTTCGTACGAGAGTTCCCACGTGGAATCCATGCGTACATGAGGCCTAAGTTTGGCCATGGGCTAAGTTAAAAGTGGGGCCCCCAAATTCTGAAATATTGCACCAACAGTCACATTTAGTCAACTCAGTAAGGACTCCTGATGTAAAATATATGTGTGCAATACAGAGACTAGAACCATTGATGCGTCTGCAGCGCCTTTAAGCCGGTAATTGCATAGCGCATCGCTGCCATTAACTTTGGACAGCGGCTGTACTATTCAAATAGCGTAGCCACGCTGAGTTGTAACTCATTACAGCAGTAACCCGCTAACACGAGACTCGCTAGCGGGGTTACATCGGTATGCTATAGATTTTCACTGCAGGTTTCAATCAGTGGGTAATATTTGTGGAGAATCCAACCAAACATAGAGGGATTTTGATGCAGACTTTGCTGCGGAATCGCACAAAATCCATAGTACATAGTGAATACAGTGGAGACAGGGGCGTAACTATAGAGGATGCAGGGGATGTGGTTGCTCCCGGGCCCAGGAGCCTTAGGGGGCCCATAAGGCCTCTCTTCTCCATATAGGGAGCCCAGTACTATGAATAAAGCATTATAGTTGGGGGCCCTGTTACAGGTTTTGCATTGGGGCCCGGGAGCTTCAAGTTACGCCTCTGAGTGGAGAATACATAGTGCGGAGGTATCCTCATACACACATACAGGCATAGGGCCCGTTCTCATCAGGGATTTTCGTTGCTCGGTTTTATTTTTGGAGTGGAAATCAGAATTAAGCGTTTTCATTTTTTCCCGACTGCATTCAATGAGTTTTCAGAAAACTAGATTGCTGTCTGTTTGCGTCCCTTCTGTTATGTTTCAGTTCATTTTAACTGAAACGAATAGTACAGTCTGCAGCAACGCGATTTCTTGAATACTCATTGAAAGCAATGGGGGGGGGGATGAAACAAAGAGACGGAACGCACTAACGCAGGTGAGAATGGGCCCTACAGACACTCCACATACACACAGGCATACTTTTTAACATACACTCATATTGTGGTACGGGGACTTAGAAAAAGTAATACTGTAACAACTGCTATTGCTTTCTGTTATCGGCCAGAAAGCTGAAGTATACTATAGACTTTCCTGCTATTTCTAAATGTTTCTCTACACATAGGATGTAGCTACTGCATACTAACTTATGCCTTATTAACTTCGCTACCTCTTATGTAAAATGCAGTTAACTAGAATGTTTTCTTCTAAAGTACCATACGCTGCTGTTAGCTGTGTAAACTGTATGATGCCGAGAAAACTCTACATCCCCCCCCCCCCCTCCAAGTGTTCCTTTGTCCTAAGTGAAAGTAGAATTTTCCATTCTATTTCTTTGTTAAAAGTGAAAGTAGATGTTCTTGGTATTAGTGTACCTTGACGCCACCAGGAAACCAGGGGTTTGACAGCCCCTGTCACACCCCTAGCTCCCTGTTGGGTGACTTATTCAAGGTCCGAGCAGCACGCTGTGTCTTCACTGTTGGCTGCCATGGACTCTTAGGGTTAGGGATGTTTCCCCAGGACAGTGTCTCTGGGTATGAGCTTCTGCAGCGGCAAGCGGCGACGAACACACTGCTGCAGCCTCAGGCGCCTAGAGGAGCCGCGACAGCAGTTGAGAACTTGGCACGCAGGGGAGATGAGGAGCTTCAGCGGCAAACGTTAGGTGAATAGTCTGCAGGAGCGGGGAGCTGTGCGGCAGGGACTAAGGAGCAAGAGCGGGGAGCACTGCCCCGATGGGGATTACAGCGCAGGTATATAACCAACATCAGATGCTTGTCAAGAGGGGCGGCAAGGCTACTGCACTAGCGGGGATCACTGCCCTGGGGACAAGACTGCCGGTGCCGCTACCACAGCGCCGCTCATAAAGCTCAAACACATGGGAGCAGAGCGACGGAGAGGCAACAGTAGGAGGCCTCAGCAGACCGACAGGGACGAAGAAACACGGCGTCGGGTAACCAAGTACTGTAGCTCGCAGCAGAGAGACGGGGAGAACATTTAAGGGCTTGGGAACCAGCACAAAACAGTTATACACGGCAGCCAGGACCTGCAGCCAAGCCATGTTTTTAAACCAATCAGCCACAGGGGGCGTCACCCCCTGTCACTCTTGTCTCCACCAGGACTTCCTGGTGGCGTCAAGATACACTAATACCAATGTTTTCGTCTGATTCTTTGCTTAAAGTGTTAACCAAGAGTCATGAAGCAGTGGCTGTGAATAAGCCATATTTATATATATATATATATATATATATATATATATATATATATATATAAAAAACAGGCATACTTTTACATACATACTCAGACATATATATATATACATATATATATATATATATATATGTATATATATATGTGTGTGTGTATGTATGTATATATATATATACTTAAACCAGGAGCATTCAGGCTTGGAGAAGTGGCAGGTCATTCCTTTCTCATCTCAGCTGTGGCAGCTCACGGTGGAATATGGCATGGAGTCTGTGGGATGTTTGGGCAGCCATGGGCCCTCTGTTGGCCAATTTAGCAACTTTTAGTGGTCCTAGGTGGCACGCACTCCCCTGGGCAGCAAAAGAGAAGAGGAGGCATAGTTTTTGTTTTCACCACCTTTTTTCCCGGACGTGATTTTTACAGCTGGGAAAATATAGAACCTGCCCTATCTTTCACACACGCATCGGGTGGCACTTGTCTTCCCACAGTAGTTTTCAAATTCCTGCGCTCTGGCGTGGAGTTTGCACAGCTGGCGAAGGGGAAGGGATTCCCCTCATGCAGGCGACACTATGCTCCGTGCTGCCAAGCACAGTTGCGCCCACCACAGCAGGAATCTGCTCTAAGGGCAGTTTCAAACTACTGTATGTGCAAGTGTGCTCCCCTCAGCGCAACACATATGCTCAGTGAACAAGGTTTGACAAGGTAGATTTGTGCTCGTTTGGTGCATAGTACTGTACTTTTTGTGCACGCAGGGTCAGTTCACAAGTACTTGTGATACACCCCCTCCGTGATTTAAAAGGATATTTAACGTAATGAGGTCCAGATGTGTTGTTTTGCCCCATGGGATTGCGCAGTGTATTGGCATTTGCACACATATTGAGTACATATTTGCGCATCTCCCAATAGATTTCTATGAGGCTCTTGGTGCACAAATACGCAGGATAATAGAGCAGGACATTTTTTTTTTACGCGCCTACAAAATGCGTGCACAAAACACTGATGAGAACGAACCCATAGATATCAATGGGCTCTATTCTCTGCACGTTGCGCGCCTATTTTTTACGTGTACAAAAACAAATACAGTCGTCTTAAAACCACCTAAAAGCATATAACAGCATGCCGCAGCGCTACTGCTTCCTCCTTTACCGTTGTGCTGCTGCAAGTGCCTCCCCGGCCTCCTGTTTTGTTGTGCTTTTTAGCAGTGCCACTGCCTGATCGCTATCTTTGGGGAAGGATAGCGCCTGCTGAACAGCAACGACAGCACGGAAGTCACGGGTCCCTATGGGGATGGGGGCTCTGGGCAACTGCCCGGTTTGCCCACCTCCTAACGCTGGCCCTGTGTAGATTTTATCTGTATATCATAGATTTGTTTTAAAGGCATCTTATCTTGAACAGATGCCTGAAAGTAGTAACACAGGGGCGTAACTATAGGAGAGGCAGGGGATGTGGCTTCACCCAGGCCCAGCAGCCTTAGGGGGCCCATAAGGCCTCTCTTCTCCATATAGGGAGCTCAGTACTATGAGTAAAGCATTATAATTGGGGACCTATTACAGATTTTGCATTGGGGCCCCGGAGCTTCAAGTTACGCCTCTGGGTATAGGTACAGATGGAGGGGGGGGGGGGGGGGGGCAGCTGAACTTTTGCACCCAGGCCCCTGAGCCTTTAGTTATGCCCCTGAGTAACACTATAATTTTCCCTTCTAAAAACCTACTAAAAGGAAGTATTTTATGGATGAAATACTTAGCACATGACAGGCTGCGTGCTAACAGCGTTTCTAGCACTGCTGCACTGAGAATGCATGAGGGTCAGCACAGAAGGAAAGTTGTTAAAGGGGGGCTGTACTGGAATAGACTTTTACCACTTAACCGAGAACAGGGGTCCTGTGTCCTCCCCTTCACTGCAGGCTCACTGCACCACCTCCAGTGTCGTCAGACTGAATGGAGCAGTGGTCATGCATACGAGACACTGCTTCATTCACTTCAATGGCATTGATGGAAATAGTTGAGTACAAGCATTGAGTTATCTCCAACAGTCCCATTGAAAATGTATGGAGTCACACTGCGCTTGCGCGACAGCTGCTTAATTTAATCTTAATCCTTACTACAGGGGTGCAGTAAATCCGCAGTGAGGAGGAGAGGGGGACACAGGCTGCCCATTCTCAAGATCATGGGGTCTCAGTGGTATCGGGGTACAACCTTTATAAGCAGCTGATCCCAAGGAACTGGCCCATCTCAATGATTTCAGACATAGCTGTGACCTTCCCTGTCTCGGGTGATGAAACATATACAGTCAGACTAATACATGTATGTGCTGGGAGGATACAACACTTGCGGTATGGAAATCTCATTCAGGCCTGAGTCACATGACCATATTTGCATGGGCATTTGTGGATTGGGCGTTGCATATTTGCATGCGCAACAACAGTTTAAATTTACTTTTATTGCTCAAGCAAAAAAAACATGCACCAATGCTCCCAGCCATGGAACGGCCAATTAGTTTAATGAGTTCAATATGTGTTCTTTAGCTGTGCAATGCGCAGGAAAATAAAGCATGCGCATTCAAAATACACGCTTGTGAACAAACCCATCGAAATCAGCAGGTTCTATTTTGTGAGTATTGTGTCCGTGTGACACGGGCTTAAAAAAAGCTTGGAATTTAACAACTCCTATCAAAATGGAAATGGTTTGTTAAAAGGTAGAACTCCCTTTGTCTGTAATTACAAAAAAAGGCTAGTTTTGGTTTTTTTTTAAACAGCGCCACTTGTCTGCATAGGCAGTGGTTGGTACTGCAGTTCTGCCCCATTTACATGAATGCTGGAATACTACACACAACCCATGAATAAGAGTGGCACAGCTTCTGGAGAATTTTCTTTTTTAATCTCAGCAAGAGCTATAAAGTGAGAGGAACAGAGACTCAATTCACATTAAGGCCAGTTCTACACAAGTGTAATGTCGCATGTCCGTAATACAGATGCATTACACTGCGTGTAAAAATACGCTTGTCTGAAACCGGCCTAATTGTAGAAAGTCTACGGCACACTAGGTCATTATCTACCGTTAATTAGTATTTCCGCCTCCATTGTGATTTGTGCTCCGTCCAACCTTCCCACCTGACTTCCTATCGCAGAACATCCAATTATTTACATTCTGTTGGAAATGACCTTTTCTCATCAATGAATCAATCTGTCACCGCTACTGTAATTACCATATAAATATTAATTGGCAGTTTTAGAAAAGAGCATTTGGAATTGGGCAGTATGGTGGCTCAGTGGTTAGCACTGTTGCCTTGCAGCTCTGGGGTTCAATTCTGACCAAAGACAACATCTACATGCAGTTAGTATGTTATCCCCATGTGTGGGTATCGTCTGGGTGCTCCAGTTACCTCCCACACTCCAAAAACATACTAAGGGTATCTTCACACGGTGATTTCTGTCTCTAAAAACCATGGCTTTTGGCGAAGACTCACATACGGAATTTGCCCTCTCAATGAGTAAATTCCTCATGCGAAATCCGACGCGGTCATGTGACTTTGCAAACATTGGGCTGTATGAACGAGGCCTGAAGTCTGCCAACTGCATGTTCGCCCAACTTCTATATAGGAAGAGGAGGAATAGCTGCTGCCAAAACCCTTCTAGGACGATAAAGGAGGTGATGAAATCCAGCATACATATGATGTTTGTTTCGACCATTGTACTGCCCTCATTCACATGGCAGATCCCACCAACATTCATCTGTTGTGTATGACCAGCATTGGGGTCCTTTTACACAGGACGACTGTTTGGCGCTTGCAGTTGTGCCAACAATATCGGTCCTGTGCTATCATTCTGTGAGTGGAGGTGGAGCGGGCCAGAGATCTCTTCTGGCCGTCCGCCTCCATTCACAGTAAACAGGCAGTCGTTCATAGTTGAACGACTGCCTGTTTACATGGCACAATCGTTTTTGATTTTTATGCCTGCATGAACCGAACGGTGAACTAATCAAATTAATTATAGCTTGTCGTTTAGTCGCTGCTGTGATTACACTGAAGGATTCCCTTTCGGAGGATCCAGCAATAAACTGAACAGTCATTGTTCTGTGTAAAAGGGGCCCTAAGGCCGGCCTCATGCGAGCATATTCGCGTGCGCAATACACATGGAATAGTGCCCATTGATTTCAATGTTTTTTTTACATTTCTCTAATTTAACGCACGCGTTTCGGTCACGGGAAAGAAAAATAGAACATGCTCTATTTTTCTGTATATTTGCGCGCCCAATGCCCCCTTAATAGCCTATGAAGGGGTGCGCAAATGCACGCAATACGCAAGGAGATGCGTCAAACACTGTGTAATTGCGCACATCCGGCATAAAATGGCGGAAGAAATAGCGCTGCATTCAGCGTACTTTCTTACGATAAAATGCCAGGCTGCTGGAAAATTGAACAGACCCCATTATATTCAATGGGGTCCATTTGACGTTGTTTGGTTCTGTCAGAAGACAGACCCATTCGGCCAGGGGATTCCCCTTTCCCAAACGGAGCAGAAAAATGGAACCCCTAATACAGATGTGAAAGCAGCCATAAACATGTTGATTCTGAGCGAGTGACCGACGGTACCTATACATGGTCTTGATATGGAGAACACATGCTTGATTGCAACTTAACTGCTAGATCGTGGCTGCAACAGCTCAACAGGTAGTACCTGTGCCACATGACAACACTGCCTGCATCGCCTAATGATCCGTTTGGTGGAGATTATAATGATTAGGTATAATTTCCAAGGAGTTGCATGGGAGTTTTAAAATGTAATACCCTGAAAACAAGCATAAGGTAGGTGGCTTCCTGACATGGACTTACGTGAGTGATTGCATGGTGTGTAGAGCGCTGCACAATATGTTGGAGTGATATGATTAGCGTAAAGCGTACGCAATAATTGGGGCCATACTACAGAGAAGTTAGGGCAGTCATTGGAATAAAATCATCTTGGTCTGCCACTCGTCTTGTTATATACAGATGTAGCAAATGTTAGCTTGACGTTTAGCGCATTCCGCAAACTACAGTGTACTACAATTTTGTAAAGCAAGTTATCACAAGGCGCCGGTCATGTTAACGATCGCTACATCTGTACGCAGACGGATTGCACAGATCACAGAGTTTGCCTAAAGTATTACATTAACGTTCCAGACGTCCGGACATTTCTTTTTTTTCTTTCACTATTACAGAAGGGAATAGCCTCGAATGCGATGGTTCATCACCGTGATTTGTAACAGGAACCACTGACAGGTTGATGGATTCATTAATGTATAATTGGATATTTAGTGGTTCGATGGCTTCTTGCCGTTTTCCTGACTGAGTGGTGGAATTAACCCTTTCAATTCTCGCTAAATATCCAGCCAAGCCCTTACACAGTATTAGATCATTTGTAGAAACCCTCCTTAAATTTTCTTGTGTCCCTTCTAGAAAGAAATCTGACGGTAGGGTTGAAGGCTTAGAGGGCACACCCTGGGGAAAATAGTTTACGACAAAAGCGAAGAATTATCTTAGGCAGTCACGGGGAGTCCTTTTAACCTCTTAAAGACAAGTCACGTCTAAGAAACCCTGGAACAATCCTTAAGGGAGTTCCCTCTTGTAGGAACACTCCTAGGGAGAGCCCATCTAGTGTGCAGCAGAGCAAGAAGATCTATTATATGAACCGTGAGAATTGCCCATGACTGCAATTACAACAAGTCATATCTGTAAGATTCCAACATACTAAGAGTTAACCCTCATTACGCAATCAATTTCTTAGAATATAAAGATTTAGGAAAATGAGCATTACCTGCATCTCCGCTGGTGGCGCTGACCTGTCTTGGATAGGTTAGGGACAGGGTCTGGTGGTTCGATTCAGCCGAGGGTCTCCAGAACTGGTCACCTAGACACTAGATTCATTCATTCATAAGCAACAGGCGTCTTGTACCTTACAAGCCTTCAACAGATAGAAAGTTGGTGTGATGATACAGGAGCCTCCGCCGGGCATAGTCATGGAGATGGTAGGAGAACAGAAGCTCGCCTGTTATTCCCAGGTCCTGCTGGGATTATTAGAGTGGTGAAGGGAAGTCACAGATCTCTCAGCTGTGGCCCATCCTCACCTCTTCCTAACAAGCTCTCTGTGTATTTTCCAGCACGAGAATGAGGTCTCTCAGCTGGGGATTGGAAACTCCGCCTGATGTGAAAGAAGGAAAGGAGGGAGGGAGAGAGGTGGATAAAGAGAGAAGACAGTAGATACTGGATAGGAGTATTGGGGGGGAAGGAGAATAGGAAGGTGGAAAGGATAAAAAATGTTCCAGAAGAAGCAACTGAACTGTTTTTAAAGAAAATGAACATATCTAAGGGTGTGCAGGGTCTAGAATGGATGCCCATGCCCTTTAATTCTTGGTGCGGGGAACCTTGTGCCAGCAATAGACTTCACAAGTCAAATATAACACATAGTATGAATGCCAGGCCAACCATGGTGATGATTAACCATTTTAGATGCTGTAAAACAACATATCAGGTCCTGTCCAGGTAGACGATCAATAGATTCTGGGAATGGCTGAATGACATTTAGAACGCAGGGGTTACAGGGTTATTAAACATACACGGCAATATAACTGACGGTGGTAAAAATGGAGGGGAGGCCTAAGAGCTTTTCCTGATCTGCTTTGATTAAACCTGACATTAAAGCAGAGCAACTGTCCTGAAAAGGGCAACCACACTTCTATAATCTAACTAGATTGCCTGTATGTCTCTTTTTCTTTATTTTTAAAGGAACGTTTATTTAGCCAAAATAGACAAATGTACAAAAGCAGCAGGCACCAAAGAAAATACACATTTTGCTGGTACATCACACTACATAAGAACTGAACAGAAAAAAATCAAAAGGGAAAATGACAAATTTCTTGCATACTTGTGTGCATTTCTCATAAAACATTATATTTGGTTGTTTATTTTCACTTTTGTTTTATCAATTACCTGTAATAGAGCAAACCAAAGAGGGCTCCTCATCTTGGAGACCAAAACAACAGGAAGCAAAGAAAAAAGGGCAGAGAATAGGAAGAACCCCCACTATTCCCCACGAGAACCCCAACTACCCCCCCCCAAAACAACAACCCAGCATGACTCTTAAAGAAAAAAGAAAGATTAGGCTAAATGGTAGATCGGTTCAAGCGGGTATGCCTGTATGCCTCTAGATGTATAATGAAAGAAAGGGTATGTCAAGACCAAATGGGACAGAGAAGACAAAAGAAGCAGACGAAGTCAGAGTCCAAGAGCAACAATAGTTTCAACAGTCTCAGTCCGAAGTTCATAAAAGGAGGGGACAAAAGAAACACTCAGAAGCTCTAAGGCAAAAACCCCTAACCACTGAGAAGGACCAGTATACAAATGTATTACTGGCATACTCTGTAGAGATGAGCGAGCATACTTGCTAAGGGCAATTGCTCGAGCGAGCATTGCCCTTAGCGAGTACCTGCCCGCTCGAGAGAAAAGGTTCGGGTGACGGCATGGGGGAGCGGTGAGTTGCGGCAGTCAGCCGGGGGGGAAAGAGATCTCCCCTCCATTCCTCATGCTCTCCCCCGCAGCTCCCTGTCCGCCGCTGGCACCCGAACCTTTTCTCTCGAGCGGGCAGGTACTCGCTAAGGGCAATGCTCTCTCGAGCAATTGCCCTTAGCAAGTATGCTCGCTCATCACTAGTACTCTGCAAAGAAGAGCCGGAATAAATACCCAAAGGAAGACACTGATAGGGTGACTGAGACAATAGACTGCTCAGCCGGCCTAACAATACTATAACATAAGGGAGATGCTTCTTCCCTGGCATCCAGCACCAAATGCCACTGTGAATGTGTCAGCGAGGACATCATGTGGTTCAGCGCCAATGCTGGACTTGTGCATGCGCCGCAGCTTCGGAAGCACCAGCAGTGCCGTTCATTTGTGGCTTACCATAATGGAAGATGTAGTTAAACACATAACTGACTCATTGAAATCTCACTGATATTCAGATATGTTTTAAGACTGATACATTTCTCTGCATTATCGACCTCCGCAGGTATTACAGCCCATCTGCCGCAATGCTCCTTAGGTAAGGAATATTAGAGAAATTGCCCAGTTCTTGATCACACTCTATTTTCGGTATATAACAGAAAAACAGAAATGCAGATTTCCCGAAGGAGATCAGGTTAGTGAGACTGTACATTGAATGGAGACATTATTAGAGACCCCAGACCTTTCACGCTTCCCTGTATGGAAATTAGACCTGTGACCTCTGAGTGCAGCATAAAATTGCAAGACAAGTTTATCATGGATCAGTTTTAGAGTGAATGCACGTTATATGAGAAAATCCAGCGATCTGACCGATTTCCAACGAGGCTCGGTCATCGGTGCTAGACTAGCCGGAGCCAGGATTTCATATATTACCAGCCTTGTGGGATTTCCTCATTTAGTGGTGTGGAGAGTATACCGAGAATGGTGTGATTGAGGAAAAACATCCAGGAAAAGAGAGTCCTGTGGAGACAGCTCCTCCATGAAAGGTGTCAGAGGAGGATGTCAAGAATTGTTCTGATGAGCAGGTGGTTCACAGTCAAGCAAATTGCAGCCCAATGGAACGCTGATGCTCCAACTATTACATACAAATGCACAACTCGTCATTCCTAAGCATGAATGGGCTATAATGGCAGATGACCAGTGGGCAAAATTGTATCACTCAGCAGTGGAAAAATGGCACTTTATCAGATGGATCCAGAGTTCTGTTGCACCATGCAGATGGTAGATTTAGAAATCTGCACAAGAAGCATGAATTGATGAACCCTTCCTGTCAGTTTATCAGAGCATGTCAGCACCTCAGTCTAATTTGCAGCATTAAGTTCCAGGTGGTCTTTGGTGTTTAGGGTCTAGTTAGCAATCTCACAAGCCCAGGTGAGGCGCTGTGTCCGGTGTTACGGTGTTAACAGAGGCTCTCTGGTGGGTCTTCTGCTCCCATCTCCCATGGAGGGTAAAGACCGCTGCACTGACCTGCAGGATATGTCTGTATTGGGCCTCCTGCACTGGATGTAGATGTCATTTCTGTTGGGAATGCTTTTCTGTTCACACAGACAATTCCAGCCAAATGCTTCCGGTCACGATTATTATGCACACATGGGTGGCCACAGTGCTGTCCACTCTGGGTGGTAATGCCTTCTATGATGTATTCTTGGTACACACGTGACTTTGTGGATTAGGGAATGTTAAATGTCCACATAACTTTGGAAATGGAATTTCCCATCCATCTTGTACCCGCTATTATGCCTCGGTCACCTACCTTCGATAATTCTCATTGCCTTGCCAAGATAACACCTCATAACTCATACAGGTGTGGGCGTTCTCAAGATGTCACCTGAGATCACTCCACTTCATAATCCACATACCGCTATCCCGTAACTTTTGGCACGTAATTGCATAGACCCACCTGTATTTGTAATTTTAACATAGAGTTACATTAAATACTTCCAAGACACAATGATTAGAACTCATAACCATTGACAGATGGGTTGTAATGTCTTTTCGACATCTTGGTACAGAATTTATGCAATCAAGTAGCAATAAATATAACAGTTTTTTGATTTCTTTATCCGTTGCATCAGTGATAGGGGCATAAATTTGTATTACAGACAATGGTGCAAGGTTTTCCGTAGATGCGGGTTCTATCGCTTATGGCAAGGAAACCATGGTCAGCTTTACTAATCTTTATGTTCGCAATAAAGGCGACACACGTTGGGCGACTATGTTAAGGATTTTTTTTTCCTTCCTCTGGATCAACAAAGGGAGTGGAAACATTTTGAACCAGATGGACATTGTCTCCCTTCAGCCTAACCTACTATGTTACTATGTTGCCATTACATCGGATATTTTAATTTCCTGACTAGTAAACTGGGAAATCGCTGCTAGTAAAGCATCCCTTCCACTATCCAACCTATAGGCAAAGGTGATCTTCAGGCAATGCAATTTAGACAAATCCAACATCAGGGCTCAGTCACACGGGCGCCGATCCGCCCGTGTTCCTGCACAATAACACGGCCTCACCGCATGCGGACGACTCTGCATGACGGGCTCCATTGCCGGCCATGTGTTCAATCTTCCGGGCGGGCACATGCAGTGCAGCCGTCTTATCAGACAGAAACAAATGGCGGATCGGCGCCCGTATGACTGAGCCCTCAGAGTCAAGATCGGTGGAAGAAACCTTAACCTTCTCAGATATGCAGATGATACAACCTTGCTGGCAGAAAGTCAGGAAGATCTTGAACAACTGATACAAAAAAGTTCAAGAAGAAAGTGAAGAAGCTGGCCTAGACTTGAATAATCAACAAAACTAAGATCATGACAACAGCCGGTAACAGTAAAGGAAAAATCAAAATTAACAATGAAGAAATCGAAGCAGTTCAAGACTTCATCTTCCTCGGATTGAAACATGACTGCATGGAGATTTAGGAGATTTAGGACCCAATATAAAACAACCGATAGGTCGCAGCAGAATGTTAAGTATAGATAAGATCTGGAAAAACAAAGATATAAGCATTGCAATGAAATGCAAGGTAGTCAACACAATTGTCTTCCCAATCACAACTTACGGCTGCAAAAGTTGGATACTGAAGACAATGGAAGATTAATGCCTTCAAACTTTGGTGCTGGAGGAAACTCCTATGAATTCCTTTGGCCGCCAAAGTCACAAAACAAAAAAGTCCTAGGCCGCATGAAACCAAAGTTTTCTTTGGAGGACAAACTAAACAGATAGGAAAAAAACTAGATCACTTCCAGATGAATGCATTCAGTAAAATGGTCCTTATGTGTATGGCAGGAACATCATGGTCAATACCGAACACAAGCCGCCGTCTCAAGTAGTGCTGTCAATGTAAGATCACAGCGGTCTCCAGCATGAGAGTGAGCTCATAGACAGGCACTTCATTTAAAGTACATCTTGTGTGACCTGCTCAGTCCATTGGGATAATTCAGGCCTCATCTACAGCTACAGGGCTACATGGTCAAGTAATTAGTATTCACAGTGAGCCTATCAGTATTCAGCGGAAAGCGCGGTATGTCGTGTGAATACTCTGTGTTTTATTATATACAGCCTATCCTGCTCCACTGCCAGCAGGGAGTGTTACACGTATCACCGCAGGGCACACGGCTATAGATGTCTGTGGGCGGCCGCGATCAGCTGAGTCATAAAGGAATATTACATTTGTACTACTTCGGAGGATTTACACTGGGGAATACACAATACATGAGAAATGGAATTACTCCATGTAAAAGTACATTTACACCGCGGAATCACCGTCGGGTTTTTCCATGAGGATTCACCTCAAAATCCACAGAAGAAATCTGCAGCTTAAGACGTGGATGTCTTCTGTGGAAATTCAATTTAGTATACTTCAGAGCCGCATGCAAATGTAGCCCTTTTCAGTGGGTGAAGCCGTGTGTGGATCTCCAGATGCGATTCTACATCCACATCTTTTTTTCCCACGTGTCTTTTTTCTTTCCATATACACTGTCTTGCCAGAAGTAATTGGCCACCCACGCAAGAATCAATACTAGTATTTATCTCCATATCTTAATACTTAGTAGGGCTTCTTTGGCCCTAATGACTTCGGATACTCTCCGTAGCATACTTTCTACTAACAGCTTATAAACTTCACTTTCTATTTCCCTCCATTCATCCTATAAACATCTGTCGAGTTCTCTCAAAGAAAATAGATGTTGTTCATATTTCCTGACCTGATGTTCCAGTTCCATCTTTAATGGGAGTACAGGACATGAATATACAGTAACATACCTGTATTCTTTCTGGCCATTTTTGAAGATGGGGCAGCATCATTAGTTCTTATAGAAGCGCGTTCTGTGCACGCCTGTACTGCGCACAGACAGCGCTTGTGTGAACAAGCCCTGTCGCTCAGAACCCCAACCGATCAGCTGTGTGGGTGCATACTGTCAGCGCCGCAATAACAAAGGTCGGAGCGGAAGCCTCCGCGCCGACCTTCTATGTAGTAGCCGGTGCTGGCGTAGTGGCCCAGAGTTAACGGAGCCCCTCTATAAGTATGCATGTGCTTGTCTCATGTCATTGTATTGTCAGTGTCTTCAATGTGTTTGCATTTGATGTGTATTGCACCTCTGCAGCACTGAATGGGTTAATATCTCAGTTAGCTCTGAAAAATATATCTTGTTGTGTGTCACGTGATCGTGTAATATATATGTGTTTTTTAAGGTGTAGTGAGGGAGTTGTCTTCTTCTTGCAAGAGAGATAGTTGGTTTTGTCTGGTGTCAGAGTTGGAGTTTTGGGAGGAGAGAGACTGGGCCTTATCCTACGAGGTTCCCAAGATGGAAGAGGCTGAGCAATGGCCTAATGTCTGCCATAAGAGCAAATCACCCAGGCTTTCTCAGCATTAAAATGGAGAACTGAGAGAGAGGCAGCGCTGAGTGTAACAACTAACTGTGAGTGTGTACAAGTATAGAGAGCTGGAGAGAGTAAAGAGAGTAGCCGGGAGCATAACCCCACAAATAACTGGGACTGTGGACTCGTCTGCCATCCTATAAATCCTCCCTGTCACATCACTACTGTGTTCGCACCAGTGTCCTGCTGGCTGATGTAAAGTTTGTGAACTGTTGACCGTTTATTCAAGTAAACGAGATCTACTGACCGTTCCTGGTTTTACTTGGAAAGTTATCCCTATGTGTGGACTATTTTATTTCAACGTCTGGATTCACTGCAGACGATGGAACAGTGGCGTCATAAGTGACAAAGAGAACTCTAAGGTAAACTGCGGATTGGGTTTTCCCTGTGAAACTCCCCCAGCAGTAACTTGATCGGGCCCATGCTAAGCCCAGAGGAGGAGATGGTAGAGCCCCATGACAAGGCCTCAATCTACTCCACTATCTCCCCGGCTGTGGGCCCGCTCCTCAGACGTTGCACTGGTAACTGCAGGCACGGATCTCATTGAAATCAATGAGAGCCGTGCCTGCAGTTACAAGTGCCGGACACTACATGGGAGGTCGGTGCAGAGACTTCCGCTCTAAATTCACAGAGGTCTGAGTGGAAGCCCCCATGCCGACCTCCTATGTAGTGGCCGGCGCTGGTAACTGCAGGATTGATTTCAATGAGAGCTGTGCCTGCAGTTACCAGCGTCGGCCACTACATGGGAGGTCGGCGCGGAGGCTTCCGCACTGACCCCTGTTATTGCGGCGCTGACAGCATGCGCCCGCACAGCTGATTGGCCTAGTCCCAAATGACAGACCCTAGCCGATCAACTATTAATGACCTATCCTGATGATAGGTCATTAAAAGTATTTTTGACCAGAAAACCTCTTTAACTCTGTTTCTAGGCAGGGGATTTGGAGCTCTGCGTCAGAAAGACAGTGCTCTGATCATTGTAAAAACATGTAATAAAATTAACCGGTATCGCATTCTGGACCTAAAAATGCCATGATATTAAAAGGTGGATGTTCACATTACACTTTCTTCACTGAGCAAATAGAAAGAAGCCTATTAACCCCTTAGTCTCTGCAAGCAGCGCTCTTGCTTAAAAGATGCTTTTGCCTGTAAGTAGACTAAGCTGAATAAAATATTTATGGGATTAAATTTGTGGCTGTTCTAGGTAGATTTGAAAGCGCAGAATCCAGTCTGTTCATATTGAGGGTGTAATTAATTTAGCTGGTTGTTGGTTGGCTGGGCTGGATCAGGAACTTGCTGCATCTGCTGGCTGGGTCAGCTCGGAGCAGCCATTAGCAGGACTACCTTTGATTGCCATAACAAGAGCATCCGGACTGCAATTAGGATGTTAATTACAATGCGCCGTTGTTTTTTTTAATTATGGGTTACTGGAGAGAGGAGCAAAATTAAATAAATGAGTGTTGAAGGGGGAAAATTGCAAGGCATGAATCTTGGCAGTTGCCATCCTTTAAAAAAAAAAGAATGCTGGACCGGTTGGCTGTAAGAAACCTTTCCGCTAATGGAGCTTTTTATTTATTGAACACGTAACTTCACATTCACTTACTGCAGTTTATCACATGGTTGTGTCAATCACTACATTTGCTGAGATTTTACTGTAGAGTAGAGCTATGTACAGGATCATGAAGCTCTATAGCAGCACAACGAGTCGCCTCCGCACTCCGGAGCTTCAGGGACTTTGTGCCACCATATCATTGTCTATGTCAAAGGTAACCTTCCTTATATGTATTACTTCTAGGGAAGAATATGCTGTAATAAAGTATCCAATGTAGCTAAATTAAAGGGATACAGATGTACAGTAAAGCCCCATACACTTCTATGGGTGCCTTATTACTACTCCGTACAACCCAGAGTTTGCACAGAGCCATAAGAAGCCCATGATTACGATCATTTGCAGTCTATTTAACACAGTCAGGACTCTAGATTTAAAAAGTCACAGTGAGCCCCCTTAGTCATTTATAGGTCCCACTGTGTCCCATGAGTCATTTATAGGTCCAACTGTGCCCTCTGAGTCATTAGTAAGTCCTTACTGTGCCCCCCATTAGTCATTTATAGGCCCCCTGTGCCTCCTGGATTATTTATAGGCCCCACTGTGCCCCTGAGCAGTTTGTAAGGCCCCACTGTGCCACAGGAATAAAATAATAAACTCACTCACATCCGTCATGCTCCCATAGCATCTTCCATCTTCTGCTGTGGTCTCTACTGGTCAGGATCATGTGAAAGGACGCAGGAAGAGCTATGACCTCATCGCTCCACCTGCGTGACAGAGAAGGCACTTGGCTTGCTGCAGTGCCGCTGTCATAGTCAATTGTATCAATGTCTTTAAGATGTGGATACAATTCATTTCAAAGAGTGAGAACTGGATAGATCAACCCCAAGTGGGCTCCAGTGACATAGCAAAGTCACGTGGTACCCGGTGCAGAAAACATTTTTGTCACCCCCCCCCCTTCCTTCACCCCCTTCCAATTTTGAAAGTATTAAAAGAGGGAAAAATCAAGATACTTACAGTTGCAAGTATAATTTTCTGGTTTATTTACTTAACATTGTGGCTATAAACACTTAAAACCTTTGTCTCCTAACTTTGATCTCTGCAAATTTTAAAATCACAAGAGGGTTGGGGAGGAGGGAAGGGGGTGAAACACGCCAAACTGAATGGATATTTTTTGACCTAGTGAGACTATGTTACTATGTATAAATATCTATATACATATACATTTGGTATGTTATATGGATTTTCCAACATGTGTCCAGTGCTAAATATCAGAGACAGAGTATACCATGTATTTCTACCATCCATTTACCATGGATACACAATTTTATTAAGACTACCTACAGCAACAGGAAGCAGCAATGACACATAATACCCTCTAATAATTGTTAAACACGCCTTGCGGGCAATAACTCAGTATGTAGTACATAGCTAAATTGTTATATCCCCATGGTTACTGGATTGTCGCGTCTTATTGGTCGCGAAAGCGTCGTGGCATGGTGGCCTCAATGCAGGCCAAGACCTGTCACCTTGTAATGCAGGACAAGGGTTAATGCACCATATGCAGAGACTGCTGGGTGCTGTCTCTCTTTGGTGCATGGATGCATGCTGGATTAGTCATGCCTGGGAGAAGGTTGAAGGTGTGGTTCTCTAATTGCTCTGCCAGTCCTCAGGTGTGGAGTAGTTTTATATTCTCACCCCTCCCTTTGCTCATTGCTGCTTATTCTGTTCCATAGAGGAGTAGTTGGAGTGTGGAGCTCCTCTGTGCTGGGTGTATTGCTACTTTCAGATAAGTGCTGCAGTTTCCTTTTCCGTTGTATTTCTGTTTTCATTTCCGTATTGGTTTGCTGTGTCAGTTCACCTATCCAGGGGCTCCTAAAGAGACCGTGGGGCCGCCTTTATCAAGGCCATGACTTCGCTTCTAGGCAGGGACCCTTCACCCCCTGCTAGGTTAGGGCCAGGCTTCCATCTCCCTGGAGTGGTGTTACTGTTCAGCAAAGCGTGGTGTGCTTCTATTTCGAGCAGTGGGAACGTGATCTTATGCCGTGCTTAGCATAGTACACTTGTGTCGCACGGACTTTACACTCTGCTTTACATACTCCTGTTGTGGTGCGCAATGCCCTACAGTGCATAGTATTTTCAACTGCAGTAGTTGTGCACATCACCCTGCATCCATGCTGAGCGTGGTGCTCCTGTGCCGCACAGGCGTGACACTGATGTGCTAACCACGCCCCCCCCGGAGACAGGCAACATGGCAATGACAACAAATTCGGAACTGTACTGTGTAGTGGCCCAGAACAACATCCTGGTCCCCTCCAGAAATGTCATACATGTTTTGTCTTATGTAGATGCACTGTGCAAAGCTTGTCTTGTCATATCCAGTTTGTGTGTTGCACAGCAGCGGCACTTGAGAGGTTAACAGCAATAAAATCACTGCCTGCATGTAGATGTATCAGTTTGTCTTGTCATGTGGTACAAGTGAGGTTATAAATGTGAATGCTTGAGAGCGGGAAGAGGTCTTCCATCTTGTCTACCTGAGAGAGTGCTAACAGAGACCCATGGAAGCACCTTCAGCTTCCATGTAGGTGAAGATGGAGGAAGAAGAGCGATTTCCCATAGCGTTTGGAGTGTGGATGTGAATGGAGTGAGTCCCACCATCAGAGAGAGAGAGAACCTTACAAAAAGTTCTGAACAGGTACCAGTTCACACTAAAGGCTTTTCATGTAGTTAGGGTCACCGCACAGAGGTACTTTACAGAGTTACACCCATGTGCCTGCTATGCGGGGTGTTTATTGTTTAAGTCTTCCTGTCAATAATTGTCTGGCAGAGAGACTGTGGAGTGTCCCTTACCCCCCTTCCTCCTCTGGAGTGCTCCCAGTCCAGGAGCGCTGCCGTACAAATAACATGGACTGTTGTCACTTAAATAGAACTGTACGTGCATTTCTTTGAATACCTGTTGTAAAAGTTTATTATTAAGTAAAAGTTATACCGGGCTCTAACCATTCCTAGGGGCCCAAGGTACTATACACAAGTCTCTGTGTTCTTTTCTCCACTGCGTAGCATTCGGTGTGTGGGAATGGTGGCGTCACGAGTAATAAGTACTACTACCCCCATCAACCCGTTTATTGGCATTCCCTATCCAAGGGGTGTCGAAGCTGGCCTGCAATCCTCCTCTGGCCTTGGCTGCGTGTCATCCCTCTGTGAGCAGAGCCTGGTAAGTGCCGCGTGATAAGCCAGCACTTATCCCTCCCAGCTCCTCATGTTAGCCAGGTGACCAGGGTTATCCCTCTGGGGTGTTGCATACTGCGCATGCGTACATTGATGATTCTTATACCTCAACACTCATTAGCTCCCTTTCAATTCAACACAACAATGTCGGTGGGCTCACGACGCCCTGCTCAGCCAATCGCAACCGCCATGAGGCTGGATGCCCATCTTCCTATTGGTTCGTTGTTCTCAGTTCATACAGTCAGTCACAGCAGGTTTCTGTTAGGGCTCCTGCACACTTGCGTTTTTTTTGCACGTTTTTTTCACGCAATATCGCTGCATTTTTTTTTTTTACGTGATTCTCAATGGGACTTTCTAATGTTAAAAACGCATCGCAAGTTGGTGCTTTGCAATTTTTGTGCGATGCGTCTTTAACATTAGAAAGTCCCATTGACAATTGCGTGAAAAAACGTGTGAGAGAAACGTAAGTGTGCAGGAGCCCTCACTATATTTGTTGCACCCCTGCATTTATTTGCTGTTGGAGGTGCTGACTTTTCGTGGCATTACAATGTCCATCAGCCCTCAACTTTGGCAATTAAAACGGTATTCCAGAATCTGGTTTGGAGGTTCCTTAAACCTTATTAATTACTAGTAATTCCATTGGAATCTATAATAAAGTATCTCTATAGGGAATCACATTGTGATGAATGTTTGGGTTCTAGATTAATGCATGAAATAAAACCTGATTGATCGCTCTGTGTTGCAAATTGTAATCACGGTTGCACATTGTCTCGGATATACTATGCAGTTGCAGACGTCTTGTATTGAGCTGTGCTTCATTTTCATATTTGATTGTGTGTCTTGTAAGAGTCTGAATACATTTATCACAAGGAGATGTCACTATCTGTCATCTCATCACATTCTACATACCAGCATGCTGAGCCCTATACTGTGTGGACCCTTCAGTATTCCCGCCCTTTACTGTCCTCTCCAAGGACACAGCGGCCAAGTACAGAACAATAGCTTGTCACCGTGCCGCTGCTGTGGTAGAATTACTTATTTTACTGATTTATATAGCACATACATATTGTGCAGCGCTGTAGATATTGCCATCACTTACATCAGTCCCTATACCCATTGGGGCTCACAATCTAAATTCCAGATTCATCTGTTAGTATGCTTGCTGAATGTGGGACGAAATTGGAAGGAGGAAACCCAAAGCAACACGAAGAACATACAAACTCCATTTAAATATCATTCAGCTTTGAAGCTAGTGCTAACCACCGAGCCACCGTGCTACCATACATGTGGTGTCATTCCTATAGTCTCCATTTTTCAGGGTACTATACTATAGATTGTTAATGAGGTATTCTCGGCACAGTACTACTATTCCTTATCAAAGCCATGCATTAAAAGTTTATGGAATACATGTGCGTTACTTAGGCCTCTTTCACATAGGTGACAGCTATATCACGGCAAGAAAATCGCAGCAATATCACAACGGGGTCCTTTGCGATATCACTGCATTTTCTCATGGGAATATCGCAATTCTGTGTCGCTACAAAGTCATGGGTGGTTGGTGCTACAAAGTCGTGCGACGTTTTAGCTTGAAATATAAGCCCAACCCTGAAAATAAGCCCAGCTGCATCACCTAAGAGGCGCTGTCTGGCTTCGTCACACATCTCCTCTGTATCTCCAGGACTTGTTTGAAGTCCTCTGGCAGAGCTTCCTGGTCGGGAGTTTGAAAAATCTCGCCTCTAGGAAGCACTGCCTCTGATTGATGAATGAATGGCTGTGATTGGTTTATTGAACGCTGGCTCTGATTGGCTGATCCATGGTGTTCGATAACCAATCAGAGGCAGCACTTCCTGTAGGCGGGGTTTTTCAAACACGTGACCAGGAAGCTCTGCCGGAGGACTTCAAACAAGTGCCAGAGATGTAGAGATTTTTTTTTCATGCAGCTAGGGCTTATTTTAGGGGAAATAGTACGATTTCCTACTGTAAAAGTTGCATCACGCCGCACGAAAACCACATTTTCGTGTGATGCAACACAAAGGAAAGGTCCATGGGGAAACATGGGCTCCAAAACCTTGCAAATCCTGGCAATGTTCAGCAACTCGCAATTTTTGTGTCTTGCAATGTAGCAGGCTACAAAACTTCGCTAATGTGAAGGAACCCATAGGAAAGCGTGGGCTTCCCATACTTGCGATTTGTAGCACTGTTGCATCACGACAAAATCGTGCGATTTTCTCACCTGTGTGATACCAGCCTTATTGCTCCTTATTGTATTTTTACAGCCCATTACATGACCGGCCACCTGTGAAACTGTGATGCCTCTGCTGACATCCCGTCTGTATAAGAGTTTTCTTACCTGTCCATTGCTACTGACATCCCGCGATGTCAGTGGCGGTCGGATGGGGAGGAAGCAGCTTCATATTTCAGAGCATGTCGTGCTAAGCTTCCCAGCTTACAGCGCACATGCCTAGTTCAGGATGTCCTACTGGCAGCTTCGGCAATGTTTCTATGGCACTCTGAAGTCTGTGCTAAAGTGCATGGCCAATGACTGACCATTCAGAGCGCCAGATTGCAATTATAGAAGTTTATCATGTATGTTTGGCCAGGATCCAGAGAGGTAGCGATAATGGCTGCAAAGGGTGGCGCCTATAGGTATGATAAAAGCCTGCGGTGGGTAGGTGAGCGGATGTAGAGCACTGCCCAGGAGGCCACCTCTTGGTATATTGAGACTTGTAGGACAGATGCTGCCTGTATTTACAGCGGAAATGATGCTTGTAAACACAGAAACAGATTGGCGGTTGCACCATGAGCGTGAAAATGTTCCTGGTCGACGATTACAAGGTAATGGGTGGTGCTCCTTGCTGTAGGGCCAAGATTAAAGTTACTGTGAAATCTTCATTTCCAGTCCAGAAAACCCCTTTAAAGGGTCTATAATATTTTTTTCTAATAAAGGGTGACTACCCACTAGCGTTTTTTTTCCGCCGCGAATTCGCCGCGTTTTTTTTTCCAGATGCATATGGGACTTCCCAATGTTAAAAATGTAATGCGACGCAACGCAACTTTGCGTTTTTAACATTGGAAAGTCCCATAGGCAATTGGGAAAAAAACGCAGCGAATTCGCAGCGGAAAAAAACCTCTAGTGAGTAGTCACCCAAACACAGTTATTGAAAAAGTGCAGTTGTAATATTAACACTTTTTTTCTATTACATAGTATTTTCCAGTTCTCTGATGCAATCAGCACTGCAAAAAATAGGGACATCTATAGTGGCTTAAAGTCACTGAGGCCCCTCCAGAATGAATGCTATATGTAGATTGTATTGTCTGGTATAGCGTCTTAAATGTGGAATGAATCAGCTAAATGTACTAATGTTTGCAGGAATGAGAGGGTTAACGTCCGCAAACGTGTTACCTGTGTCTGGAAATGTATCAATTTATGTTGTGAGTTGAAAGTCATGTGATCGTGCTTCATATATGTGTTTGCTAGGTGGAATGCAGGAGAGTTGTTGGTCAGTCAGTGAGAGAAGGTAGTCTAGTCTGCAAGAGAGAGAGGCAGATGGTTTTGGACCCCCACAGACACTGATCGGTCTGTGCGTGGATAATGGAAGAGGATGAGTGATTTCCCGAGAGTGGCCCTGGGACTACTACCCCCAGGAGTTCTTCCCACTAAGCAGAGGAGAGGAGATCACGACACAACGCTGAAAGCAGCTGAAAGTGTGAGTGTTGACAGGTTGAGAGTCCAGTGGAGTGAGAAGTGTATTTTCCAGGAGCGGAGCTGCACAGATAACTGGGACTGTGGGCCCGATATTCATTCTGAGTTTTGCCTCCCTGTCTCACCCGCAACTTTGCGTGTACCGGTGTTTTGCTCTGGCCTATGTACTGTTGGACTGTTTAGTGTTGGCATTTACAAGTCAAGCAACATTGCTGACCGTTCCGGGATTTGTTTTCAACTATACTCTGTGTGTGTGTGGACTATCATTCCATCATCCAGCTTCACAAAAGAGGAAGGAATGGTGGCATCACGAGACATCGAACTGTAAGTTCTGAACCGCAACTTGGTTCATTGTTCCCCTTGAAGCCTCCCCCTAAGCAGTGGCCTGGATGGGTCTGATTCATCCCTTACAGGGGAGGAGATGGTAATGTCACCGTAACAAGTGACATCTCTACCCCTGCCATCTCCTCAGCCGCGGGCCCACTCCTTGCCAGCTGCAGGGCGGAGCTATCTGGCGGTCACGAACAGGATGAGTTTGATGTGCCTGTTTAAAAAGATTGGAGAGAAAGTTCCTCTGCCACCTTTCCAGACACGGAGAAGAATTGTGTGCCCACGTCTGAGCTTCCACGGACATTCCAGTTTTCCAGCCACAGAAGTTCATGCCTGCGTCTGAGGTCAAAAAGGACTGTTTAATTGTGTCTAGTACCAGTCAAATTTTCACGTCAAGACTGAGTTGCCTGCAGAAGAAAAACGCAGAGAGAAAAAGAAAATTCTCCACCTGAGTCCCGTTCATATATTGCCAGGATGCGTTCCGCCCTGAGAAGAGGACATGTGGAACTGTTAGACCCTGTTATATTGCCAAGAGGAAGAGGCTAATATGGATGCACAAGATGGCGCCCAGTTTTGTAGTTGTTCTTCACTACCACAAGAACCCACGAAAACTTCCCACCAAGAAGTTCCCGCCAAGGCTGCAGAAAAAGTAGGGGGAAGGGGAGGGGTCCCCCTCCCCCCCCACGACGGAGCAGAGATAATGACCAATTACAGCTCAACAAGTAGAGGAAAACCCAGGGGAGGAGTCATCCACTTTGCTGAGTAAAGCTCTGAACTTGTCTTCTCAGACTCACCATGGCAGCACCAAAGAAGACATGTCTGCTTATTCTACCATGCGGTACGTGACAGCCGGGTATCCCCCCATGCAACCCAGATTTTACTGGGCTGATGAGCGTTGCATGAATTGATGAAGAGTGTTCCGTCTTCCCCACCTGACAAAAATAAATTTGGGGGATTGCGGCCAAAGGCCTTACTGTCAGCAAGGAAAAGATCTCTTCCAATATCCATATTGTGGGGGGTCTGGAACGCAGACCGACATGCGAATGTTGCCTGTATCCAAATTAAGAGGAAATATTATATAGAGTACTCATAGTTGAGAACCATAATGACCCACTATACACAGACTTAGTAAATCAGAATGAATTCTGTTTATTGTTGTACATTGCTAGTTTATATGCAAGTTGTAAAGAAGGCGTTTCCAAATGTTACCTGATGCCTGGTTACAAAGTACTTTTGGCAACTGTAAATCAACAAGCTTTTCTAAACAAAAGGTATCAACAAAAGTGTTTGAAGTAGACATGGAAACAGTTACAGTGTGATAATACAGGTTTTGTTAATTACATTTCTTGTTTGGGAAGAACTGTAATCTTCAAAGTTCATCAGCAATTTGCACATCAAAAGAGGGGACATTGTTTCTAATTTTCACATAGACAAAACTGGTTCAGCCACCTACTCGGAAGTCAGCACAAAGTTGGTAAGTTGGTATTCAGTAAGATAACTGAATAAAATCTAATTAGTCATACATTTAGTATTTTAAAATCAATATTCAAATAAACGCTTGAATATACCTTTTTACATATGATTCTATATCCAAATTCTACTAGCAACTTCCGGAATGTTTTACATATAATACATAACATTATATAACCAAATAACTAATGTCACATTCATTACACTGTTTCCTTATCTTTCTTATGTTAGGTTATTGATTAATATTGATTGACCCCTATCATTCCCCCATTTGGACATCAGAGCCACCATTATCTCCTGGTTCTGTCACCCATAGGTGCCGGGTTCCCAGGTAGGAATGGTGCACTCTATGTCCATCAAGATATGAAGACATAATATCAAATATTGCAAGTCAATCAAGTTCACAATACAGTAATCTTAGATTTATCAACATCAATATCGTCATCGTCATATTAGACACTTAAAGGGGTGTAGAAAATCGGCATTCAGTACATTTAGCTATTCATAAAATTATTACCTTAATTGCAATATATATATATATATATATATATATATACACATAAGATTATACTAGTCGGACGATTGCAGAGTAGCTGTTACTTCTGTTGCCTTAATTCGTTGGCATTTCCCGATTTCATTAGAGTCACAAGTAAAATTACAACATTCTTCAGCCAAGCAACATTTCTCACCTAAAACCGAGTTATATTCGTCCAATGTATATATTCAATGGTATCGCAATGGGAACAATATTCAAATAAATTAAGGAAGGTGTTTTCCTGAACAACATTGTCATCTACTACATCACTATCATTGTGAACTATTGAGCGTATGTCTCGAAGAGTCTCTACAGGAGTGGGGACAGATAATAGAAAAGTCCGCAAAATTTCCTCTCCACTCCTGAGGTTGGGCATACATGTGTGGGAAATATTTGCCCATCCAGTCCATCGCTTGTCCATGTGGATCGTTCGTAGTGGTGTTTCCCAATAAGAAGACAGTCCAATAAGACAAAATGTAGATGTCAAAGTCAAAATGTCCATTACCTCCCCCACCCAAACAACGCCGGGATCCCACCCATCACTTTTCCTCTGGCTCGGGAACTTTCTTGCAGTGGGAGGCATGTATCCACTTTTACAGAAGTAGGTGTTGACAACAGAACTTGGTATTGTCCGTCAAACCTTGGGTCCAAGGCCTTTATTACGTGTCTTTTTGCGACCACCCAATCTCCAGGTGGCAAGAAATGAGTCCCCTCTAGGTTGTCAGGGTCTGGAATTGGGGAAAACACTAGATCGGGTGTTATTTTCAGTTTACGACATAGTTCTTGTACATATTCAATAACCTTATCACACCCCTGCTGTAGGGCCTGTGGATGGTACAGGCCTAATCTTGGCATAGAGCCAAACAACACTTCTTTTAACTTAAGCATATAATTTTAGTTCTTTCAACTTTGTCTAAACTCTGCGGGTGGTATGGAGTGTAAAACGCTTGTTCCACTCCCAGGCTGACATCACCTCTCGCATCACTTAACCTGTAAATTGTGTACCTCTGTCACTCTCAATTGTCTCTAGTACCCCAAATCTACATACAAGTTCTGACACAAGTTTAGCCACTGTACATTGTGCGGTGGCTTTGAACAGGTCCACGCACACAAGGACGTACTCATACCTGCCTTGATTTGGGAAGCTGGATGTAATCGATTTGTAATCTCTGAATAGGATACAGTGGTCACTTCACATGCCTTCACATATGCCTTCGCCAACCTGTCCAACCCTGGAGCATACCATACCTTGTCCATAACAGAAACCATGGCATTCCGAGAGGCATGCACTTTCCCGTGAGCTAGGACGGCGAGGTGGGGGTAGGCAGCCGCTGGTACATCATCTACGTCCCGTAGGACGCCAAATCCCAAATCAACAAGAGTGGTGGGACCAAGATCCAACTTACAGCACAAGGGGTCTTGCGTCCTGTCCTAGGAGAGCTGCAGCCTTGGCTGCCCTATCCCCTTGTTCTTTGGTGACTGCCCCTGCGTGTGTGCTTTAACCTTTATTATGGCCACCTGTCCTGGCAACATGATAGCTTAATGGGCTTGCCTTGTGCCGTGAGAAAGCTCCTGGACCGCCAAATGGGTCCATAATCGTGTGCAGTACCAAAGGCGTACCTGGAATCAGTGTAGATGTTAGCAGTGGTACCTTTCGCAATCGTACAGGCCTCAGTTCCTGCGCTGACATGTGTGGCGGCAGTGGCTTTTGTACAAGCATCTCATTCAGTGTGACTACTTCAAAACCTGTTACAAACCTTCCTTTGTCATTCAGGTATCTAGATCCATCCACGAACATTTCAAGGTGGGGGTTTAGGAGGGGTTTGTCAGTGACATGTGCGAACCCAGCTGTCACAATCATGCTGGTGTTCTGCGTCAAAAGGCCTCCTCTTCATCAGTCAGAGAATTTGCAAAAAGCAACGCTGGTTCTCTGTACTTACTCCCCCATTTGAATCAGTGTCACCTAATGGCAATAAGGTGGCCGGATTCAAAGTGGTGCAACGTTGAAATGAGACATTGGATGAAGAGTGTAAATGCAAGTTCCATTTTGATCCGTCTAGCAAGAGACAGATGTCTACGGCTTACCTGTGTCAGGATACCATGTATGTCATGTGGAGTGTAGATCACCATGGTGTGATCTAAGAAGTTTCTCTTTGCTGGCTTTGCAGCCATTCTACTCTGATGGAGGAAACACAAAAGGCTTAGTGATGCATTGAGGTAACTATTTGTGTCAGCAGTACATAAAAGAAAATAAAAACAAATCATCAACATATTACAAGAGGGCGGTGCCCTCGCGAATTGGCCAGGCGTCTAATACCAGTTTCATGAATCTGGTGAACTAGTATTGGGCTATACTGTGCCCCTTGTGGCAGCACTATCCAACAGTACTGCTTTCCTCTGAAATTAAATACAAACAAATACAGACAGTCTGTCGAGGTCAGTCTGACTGGTAGCCCAAAGGCTCAAAGGAACGACACTAAGAACTTGTTTCTCTGCGTGCGTAAAAGTGAAGACAGGGAGAGGTGTCGCTAGGTCTGCTGCCATCCGACCGAAGGTCGGGTGACTTTCAGACCTGGGGTGTATACGAGCCTCACCGGACGAGTGAAGTTCGATACAAGATCCCAAGGATCCCATCATTTCGGTTCCCAATATGCTTTCAGGACTTTCCAGCACAAGGAAGCGCATGAGGCATCGTGACCCTTTAAACATTACCTCTAGTGGTTCAGTTTCTGCCAGCTGAATTGGCATTCCTGAAACCCCTTGCACCAATTACTGTTAGATAATCAAGCTGGTATTCTATTAAAATAGATCAGAACCTTGTTGCAAAAAAAAAAAAAAAAATATATAAAAATTAAATTTAAAAATTTTGAAATGGCTGACCTGCAATACCTGGATCACCTATGTCAGATATCCAGTTCCTTGTGCTAAGCAATGACTCAGGAATTGGAGTTTGTCTTGGAGGTGGCTTACTATTTGTCAGGACCTGCGGAAAGCTGAGTTTCTGCAGTAGCTATCAAGACAAATGCATGAGCCGGATCTACCAAGAGAGCAGTTAGTTTACAAAACCTCCTCTGAACTGTCATTTGAGGTCTCAACCCGTATCGATCCATCCGATGAAAATTTGATGGATGCAGATAAGGCTTGTAAGATATTAGTACAAATAACAGACATGAATTACAACAAGGCAGAATAATCCACAAACATGTATTCATATTGGAATATGATATTCTTTAAGCAAATTCATTATTAATCTGATCCTGCCTGCAATGTCTCATCAAATTTGAGAAGGGAAAAAAAAAAAAAAACTTCCTAACTGCCCAAGCTCCTCACCCCCTCCTTTGTAGACAAAAGAAGGATGAAACATTACCTACTTTTACATTATCTAGCTCCACCCCTTCGATGCTGGTCGTCTGCATGTCTCTCCTACAGAACATTCTCTCAGAGACAGTGCAGTACTAACAGCATTTAGCAGTGATATAGACGTCCAACCAATCACAGAACTGACATTTACCAAAAAAGCAAAAATATATATATATATATATCTTAAAATCCTTATGTTCTCTATTTTTAAGACCGTATAATTCACATAATTCATTACAAGTTTCTTATTTCATCAGCGTCTGTCTTCCTTTCTATGACACTGAATTTTATCTCTATGAAACAGAACAATAGCTAAGATATTAATAAGCAACTAAAACATTCAGACTTTAAACAGCATTAATTATTAGTAATTACAAAACGTATACTTCTCTCCTAGGCTGGTCTGTGTTGAGGGTGGAAGACCTCTTCCTATTGTTCTTCCCTCCCATCTCCTTACATTACCTAGCTCCACCCCCTGTGGTCTGGCTCAGTGTTTGGTCTTTCTTGCCTCATTTAGTTTCTAGCCACCGGACAGTATACACCATATAACACAATCTAACTCTCATACGGGCCCTTCATTAATACACACACATAAAGACAAAAACATTTGCATGTCAGTTACTACTTTTTAAGTGTCAGTACTTCCTCACTTGTCTAAAAGTGTCGGTACTTCCCAACCATGCTTATTTCCCTCGTCTCTACTACTTCTCTTATGTTTATTTTTATCCCAATCTGTGCCACAATAGTCTTTCACATAATTTTAGATTATAGTTCCCACTGCCTTCCCTGTTTTACATCTGCTTCTATATCACCCTCCGCTCCCTGCGTCTCTTTCTTGTCCTCATGCTTCCACTCACTAGCCTAGGATCTAGTGAGCATAGGCATAACCGGTTTGCACCGAGGAGCTCCGCAAGCAGGGCAGCTCTCTCTCCAATCCGGGTTCTGTTGTCCACAATGCCAGCAGGTCCATCCCTCCAGTCCAATGTTTGACCTTGGAGTGGATGACTTGGCATAGGGTGGGGAGGAGACGGTTGGAATTGAGATGAAGGAGGGGGTGAAGATGGAAGAGGGAACTGACCCCACAATGAGAGAACATTATATACCTGTGCTTTGAATTCTTTTCTCATTTCATTTTTAGCTATTGAACAGTATATATATAATACAACATACTTCCTGTGTAGCCAAATATAACCAATTCTTAATTCACATTTCTTTGCAAAGACAAGTAGGTCTTCTAAAGCCCAGTACTCCCCACCCTTTGAAATGTATCTTATCTTCTATAGAACACAGAAACTTCTCCAGACAAATAGCTGTATAACTGGTTCCACTGCCTGTAAACATCTTCTAAACTGCAAATTCACACTCACTAAGGGGTTTTTTTTTTTTTTCATTCCTATACGGACTGATAATATGTGAAGTAGAAATTGGGATTGTATTTACTGTACACCAGACTTCCAATAATGAGCGAATTATGTATAGATAAGAAAAACTCTTAGTACCGCGGTTTTTACACGATTCGCTCAGAATAGGCTACCCAATGACAAACACAATACAACTTATGCCCATTTCTACCCACATACTGATATTCACCACTCCAGATAGCAACTATTATCACCGTTCATTGTTAAACCTTCTACCTTTCCTTAATTCATTGACTTGCTTTTTTCTTTACTATAACCTTCAGCTAAAATTGCTTACATCAACTTTACACTCAGGAAAAAAAAAAAACCAAAAAAAAAAACACCACCCAGTATATATATACTTCATTGTTCTTTTGAACCCCCACAGATGTGAGTGGGGTATAACTTTCTTACACTTAGAAATTAGACATTACAAGAACACTAAGACGTACAACAAAGATTAGTTTACATAACAACAAGACTTACAAGACAAACAATAGTGGTTATTTGTCACATAATTGTCCACAGATTTTGCATGAACTTACTTTATGTCCCAGAGGGACACAAACTATAAGAGGATTCCCTTTCTCTGATAACCCCTTACTGCCGTATCTATACTTGCCTTAATCCATCTGTCTAACATATTTTTATACAACCTTTTGACTATCTCTGAATCTTTTCCCCAAACTTGCTGGTCTAAGACTCCCAAAATTCTAAACACCTTACTACATTCTTCTTCCCACAGCTAACGTGCCTTCTTTGTCTTTTACTATTTCTCTAGCTGATTTCCATATAGGCATACTACTTGCCCTGTACGTTTCCCATATTGTCTGTTTCTTTATCTAAACCGGCGTCTCTGATATCTTTCATATGCTTTTTCCCGTACTATTGCCAGAACCCATAGTTAAAGGTTCCCGCTTTTCTAAGTCCTATCTGTCTATATATTTTATACGTTTGTCTGCATACGTCTCCCCCTTCCCTTTCTCTTATGGACTTACCTCTTGATTTACCACTGTAACACAGCATTGAGGATGCATACGGCTTTCCTCAGATAAATCTGGCGGTCCCTTCTGCCAAGTCCGAAACTGGCAGGATAACTATTTATTTTATTTCCCACTATTCATCACTAAGTAAACAGGACCTGATATCACCTAGTAAACTAAGGACCCCTGGTCCCTGGTCCTGGAATAGTTTTACGGACTCCTTAAGGGGGGGTTTAGGGGACTTCTGGTGATATTATAACAGACTCAGTAAAAGCAAATTATGGCTAACATGACACAGACAATCAACGTACAGATTTCAACAATTACTACAGGCAACATGGCAATATACACACAAGGGTTCTTCCGTCTAGCACGGTTACTAAGAACACCGTAAATAACAGGCAGAAGCGTCCTATATAACATACAGCAACTCACCCCCTGTCGACACGAGGACTGAATGAAGCCAGGAGAGCCCAGAGCTTGAGTGGCAAGTCAAGAGCTTACCGTATACCGGTGTTTTGTAGATCTGGGGTCCCGTGGCCTCTCGTCCGGCTGGTCGGCAGGTAGTGTCGTCAGGTATCGGCTGCAGGTAAGGAGTTAGCTTCTGCCCCACGTTGGGCGCCAAATAAACTGTGGGGGGTCTGGAACGCAGACCGACATGCGAATGTTGCCTGTATCCAAATTAAGAGGAAATATTATATAGAGTACTCATAGTTGAGAACCATAATGACCCACTATACACAGACTTAGTAAATCAGAATGAATTCTGTTTATTGTTGTACATTGCTAGTTTATATGCAAGTTGTAAAGAAGGCGTTTCCAAATGTTACCTGATGCCTGGTTACAAAGTACTTTTGGCAACTGTAAATCAACAAGCTTTTCTAAACAAAAGGTATCAACAAAAGTGTTTGAAGTAGACATGGAAACAGTTACAGTGTGATAATACAGGTTTTGTTAATTACATTTCTTGTTTGGGAAGAACTGTAATCTTCAAAGTTCATCAGCAATTTGCACATCAAAAGAGGGGACATTGTTTCTAATTTTCACATAGACAAAACTGGTTCAGCCACCTACTCGGAAGTCAGCACAAAGTTGGTAAGTTGGTATTCAGTAAGATAACTGAATAAAATCTAATTAGTCATACATTTAGTATTTTAAAATCAATATTCAAATAAACGCTTGAATATACCTTTTTACATATGATTCTATATCCAAATTCTACTAGCAACTTCCGGAATGTTTTACATATAATACATAACATTATATAACCAAATAACTAATGTCACATTCATTACACTGTTTCCTTATCTTTCTTATGTTAGGTTATTGATTAATATTGATTGACCCCTATCATTATCCTCAGAGGAGGAACAGTCACCTGTGTCCCTAGAGGACACCCATCGGAACAGGAAAGATCCGCTATATGTGCCATGGATTGTCATCCACAAAGAAAACCAGGATGCAAGAATAGCCCTCCCTCCAGAGATGCGTCCCTTTATTCGGGACTTTGAGGACCCTGGAGTATGGCTGTACTTGAATACCAGGCATCAGAGAGAACCTCCATCAGAGTTACACCGACCCATTTAGTGGACCACCTGCAGTGACCCTTTGTACAGAGGTTGAAAGCACCGCACAAGACTTGTTTGTGACACAGCAGCAGCTGGACTTGAGCTGTTTTAAGCCGCAAGCCCAAAAACCGGACTCCAGTGATCGAGACTGTGACGTAAGGCTAAGAGACCCTGACAGCCCATCTCACAGTGCCTTTAAAGGAGTGAGTTCGTGGAGTAGCATGGCAACACCCACCAGACTCAGTTCCAGTTCGGAATCTGAAGAGTCTACTGCTACCCATCGTGTGCATTTTTGGACTTTGTTTTATTCCTTTTTAGCCCCAAAAAGGACTTGAAAATTAATGTTTCCTTTTCATAGCAAAGTTGTGCATTTTTACAAATGTGATTTCTATTGCATTTATTGTTGAAAAAAATGTTAATGTAACGTTATACTGTTTAACACAGGTGCAGGAATGTAATGCAAGCTTGAAGATGCTTTTATCGTGGCTCTTCAGTTTGGAACAATGATGCTTGAGACAGGGTGCCATATTTAATTAAATGTTTAGTCATGGACCATCAATACCGTTAAAGCCCATTTACACACACGGATATCTTTCAAAAGATTGAAAGATCAGCGATCCTTTTGCATAAAGTACTAATAGGCACTAATTGCTATTAGTACTTTATTAGCTTCATTTGCTTGCAAATGAGCTTCTGGGAGCTGCCTGCAGAACTCAGCAGGAGGTCTGAGCTCCCCCGTGGAGAATTCAGCACCATGGACAGCAGACACAGCATGAGGTCCTGCTTATCAATTGTTCTGCTGGTGGGGCTGAGAACTGAGAACAGCTGTAACAATGTTATCAGCTGTAATCAGCTCTCCACAGGCAGAACACAATGTGCAGTCCTGCTTATCAGCTGTTCTGCTGAATGACAGTTTTCAAGCAGAACTGAAAACCGTTGTTTGGCTGAATAGTAAAAGATGGGCCCATTTAGACACAACGATTGTTGCTCAAAAGACGGCTTTTGAGCGCTAATCGTTGTATCTAAATGGGCCTTTAGTGTTTCTCCCTATGTAAATTCCACTGCTTGTAGGGACCCCTGAGGTGCGTAAGTTATAAGATGAAACATGCCTTGCAGTACACAGTAACAATCCTAACTTGACTGCAGAATTGGCACACAGAGAAATTTACTAAGCCTGACATTCCCGACACAATTATACATAAATCTGTCGGTCTGAGGCGACCACGCCCACTCCCAACAAGCCCAACCATTTTTGGAAACGTGACCGGGCCGACACAAAAAGCTAAAAAGTCGCAAATTTTTGCGCAAATACCCGTTTAAAGGCCTAAAAGCTTTTAGAAATGTGCTCAAAGTCTTAAGAATTTGGCAACACTTTTACAATTTTTCAGCCCTTGTGGAATCAAATTACTGTCTCTTTACATACACAGCAGGCCTGGCGTGGTTCCAGGGTCACACTCGTTAGCACTAGGAGATATGCACTCTGTGGGGTTTCAGGACATTTCGTTCAATTTCTTTCATCCAATCCACATTTCGTCCAATAGCTTTTCTCCTCCAGTAAGACATTTGACATTTCGCCATTGATAATTTATACCCCTAAAAATATTGCCTCTGAGTGGTCTGTCCAGTTCCAGGGTCACCTTTTAAAGGGCCAGTCCCCTCACAATGTTGCCTCCTCAAGGCTCTGTCCACTTCTATGGTTGCCTCTTAAAGGGCTAGTCCCCTAAAAATGTTCCCTCTTCAAGAGTCTGTCCACTTCCAGGGTCACCTCTTAAAGGGCCAGTCCCCCCACAATGTCGCCTTTTCAAGAACCTGTCCACTTCCAGAGTCAACTTCTTAAAGGGACAGTTCCCTTATAATGTCACCTGTTCAACGGTCTGTCCACTTCCATAAAGAAGCGACATTCTAGGGGGGCTGTCCCTTAGAACAGATAGCTCAGAATCACTTTTGCGTTTCCAATGCTAAGTGGATAAAAGCTAGGTTGGACATAGTGATATATAGGACAAATTGTGATTAGATGAATTGCCTGCCTGGACAAGTTTTTCCTTCAACAAACTTATGAAAGGACAACACATTTTGGACCAACTGCCCTCAAACCCCTTTATGGTGTTAAGGCTTCTAACCTCTGGGCAATACAGCAGGTTGTTGAGCGGAGCTCCTTCAGCTCAAGCGCTGAGGTCTGTGATTGGCTGCAGCAGCCTGTGAACAAAGACTAGGCACAGAGGATGGAGTTTGGGAACTTTAAAAGTGGACACACTTGTTTTCACCCAGCTTTCCCACATGACTAAGAAACAGTTGGACTAAATATTTGTATTTTCCCTGTATCAGGCTTCACATGACTTGTGAATCATGTAATCCTACAGCCAGTAGGCTGGTAGGTATAATTTATCCTCTCAGTACTGTATAATAATAGACTTAAACTCTACATAATTATACTAATAGGCATCTGATTATGCTCCGACAGCATTATAGTTAGTCATTACATAAAAGCTATTAAATATAAGGTGATCTGTCTGGATCCTATAAATGATCATCTAATATAGTATTCTGTGTGCTCTATAGTGTACAGATGTAAATCACAGGGCTGTTTAGTATTGGCAGCCTCATAGGATGTGCTATATATATCTGGATCTCGCATGTCCTGTCATTTTTGTACACCGTCCGTGACAGGAGAGTTGTTGAGAGTGACATTCCCTATGCCTAGTCGCTGCTGCTATGAAATGAGACCGGAGAAGAAGGGGCTTTTAGTCCAAAATGACGTCTTGCCCAAACTCAACCATTCTTCATCCCAGGAAAGTAAAAATGTGCTTAGTATACAGACTCCTATACACATTATTGATTGATATTTGCCCTTTAGAAACTACAGGTCAAAAGAAAAATGTTGCCCTCCCTCACCCCTTCTAGGAGTAGGCACAGACATCAGAGGGCACCTATGCAAGAATAGCCTGTGCACCACGGGGCCAAGGAGTGAGGTGTTCACTATTGAGTGCTTGCCTTTGTAGTGGCCCAGAGTTAACAGGGCCCCCCCCCCCCATGAGTGTGAATGCATTTGTCTTCTGCCTATGTGTTATCAGTGTCTTCTATGTTGCATGAATATGATGTGTATTGCATAACTGCAGCAGTGAATGGGTTAACTGTCTGGTATGTGAGATGTCTGGAAAATGTATCATGTTGTATATCATGTGATCGTGCTTGGTATATGTGTTATGTCTGGAAGAGAGAGATCTGTTCTGGGCTTGCAAGAGAGAGGAGAGTGCTGTTCTACGAGTGAGCCACACAGACACCATCTGCTATGTCGGGTCCGGAATGAAAGGGGCTGAAAGGTATCCACCAGCCTGCCCTGGGCCTGCTTTACCCAGGAGATGCCAGTGTTACCCCTAAATACTGTGAGAAAGAGGAGCTGCCATGCAGTGTGGAGTGCCTGTCATCCAAACATGAGTGTTGACCGGTAGAGAGTTGGAGAGCGAGAAAGAGAGTGCCCAGGAGCAGAACCCCATGCATAACGTAGATTGCACACTCGTCTGTCATCCCATGAATCCTCCCTGTCACACCACTTTGTGTTTTGCACTATTTTTCCTACTGGCATGTGCATACTACTGTTGGGCTGTTGAACCGTTATATTCAAGTAAAGGAACACTGCCAATCATTTCCGGCTTTGCTTTAAACATTTCCCTGTGTGTGGACTACTTATTTCTCTACAATCTGGATTCACCACAGAGGAAAGAATGTTGGTGTCACGAGTGACAAAAGAACCTTCAGGTAATCCTCATCTTGGGTTACCCCCGTGAAACTCATTGCTGGAATGCTGTCTTCTAATAGGTGGTGCCGCAGAGTTATTGTTCCAGCTCCCTTATTTGCATATTACCCAGAGGAGCATGAATGGCCTCTCCTCACTCACTCACCTTCTAGGTGCTCTCCCTAAGGAGAAAAGATAGCGTCCCTGACTCAGTTGTGATATAAACATTTTCAAGTTCTTATATACCCAGTTAGTCATACAATATACCCCATGGTATTTCCTATACTATTTTAGTATTAATCAGCTATCACTGCAGAATTACTTCTAATAAACCTACATAATATTCAGGTTCTTCGTAAACGCCACTGTAAGAATCCATAAGTAAGTATTATGTATAGTTTGAAACAAGTAGACTAAACAGGATGTCCTGATTTTACTATTTTTAAACTCATGGAATAAAGCTTTGGTTTTATATTTTTTCACTGGACCGAGTGCTGAGCTCAGCCACTTGGAATTTAATTACTGGAAAGGTTTCCACTGTCTATAGGGAGGAGAGATGGGGCCATTATGAGTTCATGAACCCCTCTTCAGAGAACACATAGCAGCTACCTAAAATCAGGCCCTCACCTGTAATTGCTTAAATGTTTAAGTGGGTGATATGGGCAATGTGAGGCTTCTGTGCCAAAAGCCTTAGACTGAAAAACTTACTAAATTTTTGATAATGCTCCTTAGTTACGGTTTGTTGAAATTTCATATATGACAGAACAGGAGATGGATGACCCATTGTTGTGGGAGCATCACAACGATCAATCCCTATAAAGAGGTTTTCCAACATTAACTATTGATGATCTATCCTAAGATTAGGTCATTAATTAATCTTGATTGGTGGTTCCTCCTCTTGATTGAAGTGACAGTGGTGCTGGGGTGAGCACTGCTATCGCTTCAGTGAGGGTGAGCTGGGGTGAGCACTGCTATCGCTTCAGTGAGGGTGAGCTGGGGTGAGCACTGCTATCGCTACAGGCACAATGTCCTGTATTGTATTGTGTAACAGTCCTTCAGGGGGGAGGGGGGGGGGCGGCACAGACTCTCTGGACTTAGAAGTACATAAAACTTACAGTAGTCTTTATTTAGACGTATGCTTACAGTCAGCAAAACGGCAATACAAAAGTCCAAGCGGTATAACAAAATGAAATGCTGTACCACGCAGGGTGCTCAGAGGCTTCCTCCTCAGACTTTCAGGCTGCAAGATATTGCTCTCTCCTCAGTTTGTCAGACACTGACCCCATGGACCTGCAGCCTTTTATGCCCTTAGTAACGGGGTCAGTGCCTACAGCTGAGTCAAGAGCCAGGGTGAAGCTATGGACTGGCTCTCCACCCTGTCCAGACTAAGAGCCTGGGAGGGAGATATACTCCATCCACAACCTCACCCTTCACCTGCCTACAAGTGGTATTGCAGCTTAATCCTATTGCTTTGAATTGGAGAGAGATGCACTCAGGCGATGTGACCGATGTATGTAACGTCATATTCCTGAGAAGATGCTGCAGTGCTCACCTGAGTACCATGGCCTCTTTAAACAGCTGATCCGCAGGAATCCAAAGTGGCAGAGCCCCACCAATCAGATATTGATGTCTTATCCTATGGATATGCAAATAATAGATTAGTTCTGGAAAACCCCTTTAAATTATAATATCATATGATATTTAATATAAATGTATTCAATTCTGCATTGTAGTATGTTGGGGGTCCCGTTTTTACCCTCATTGATACACATTGTTTTATTAGACTGTATCCATATTTATTGTACTCATTGTGCTGTGCGTTACTCTTGTTGGTTACTTGGGGTGTTTTCTGGTTCCATTGGTGGGTATTACTTTTCATATGTTTTGACACAGCGTGTTTATATTCAGTTACTTCTGTGTTCTTCTCACCATTCATACAATTGTTATTTTGTTGTGTTATTCCCACATGTGCATGAGAATATATAACTAGAGACTCAGTGATTTCTATAGAATCTTTGTATATCCTTCTTATAAGTGGAACATTCCCGAGACCTGTTACACATTTTAATCCCATATCCATTGCATCCGTGGTTTTATTATGGTCTTCCTGTGTTGTGGTGTTATATATCTTTCATGTACGTCTTTAATAAAGTAATTGTTTGGCATTATACTCCTTTTTGTGTTGACACACAGGTTGAAGTAGCCTTACACTGGATTTGATTACCATTGGGGGGGCATTGATATATAATGGAGGATATGCCCAGGCCCTATATCACGAAATCCTGCATGCTCTTTTGGTTACTTAGTTTAACCGCTAGTTTCTCCCTAAACTAAATGAATGGATACATAAAGGCAGATCAGGCCTGTTAAGGATCCCATTTTGTTAATGACTAAGCCTTTTATATTATTTCTAAAGGTTAGGCTAATCCTAGTTTAAAGGAGATGTCCCGAGGCAGCAAGTGGGTCTATACACTTCTGTATGGCCATAATAATGCACTTTGTAATGTACATTGTGCATTAATTATGAGCCATACAGAAGTTATAAAAAGTTTTATACTTACCTGCTCCGTTGCTAGCGTCCTCGTCTCCATGGAGCCGACTAATTTTTGGCCTCCGATGGCCAAATTAGCCGCGCTTGCGCAGTCCGGGTCTTCTGCAGTCTTCTATGGGGCTCCGTGTAGCTCCGTGTAGCTCCGCCCCGTCACGTGCCGATTCCAGCCAATCAGGAGGCTGGAATCGGCAGTGGACCGCACAGAAGAGCTGCGGTCCACGGAGGAAGAGGCCATCTTCAGCGGTGAGTAGAGAAGTCACCGGAGCGCGGGGATTAAGGTAAGCGCTCCGGTGAGCTTTCTTTACCTCCCTGCATCGGGGTTGTCTCGCGCCGAACGGGGGGGGGGGTTGAAAAAAAAAAAAACCCGTTTCGGCGCGGGACAACCCCTTTAATCCTTTTCCTCAACCTCTCCAGCTATAGTGTAGCAATTATCTAGACAAAGGGATAATATAATCAGCGTGAAGAGACCTATGCAATGTGGAATCAAAGCAAAATAATGCCAAGGAATCCAGGCTCCAGCCACGGGTGTGTGTACTATAGAAGCAGAATGTGCAGCCATTATGGGACCTTGGAGGTAGGGGCCCCAGCTTTGGCTGGTCCCCTACCTTTGCTATTGGATGGCAAGAACGTGTGCAGGACTCCCAAAGTGGTCTCGGTTTGACTCGTGAAAGCCTACCATGCCATCCAGGGTTCCGTCTGAGTGCAGTTTTTGGTGACTCAGAAGGTCCCTTGAAGAAAAGGCTAGGTGTACACTGAAACACATAGGATGTGAAACGCTGAGCGAGAAGCCCATGATCCCATGAAGTCTTATGGTCTAAACACTCTGCACAAGCGCTAACGACCTTAGCGGCAAAGTCAGCGCTTGTCAGTCATTTAACCAACTATCGTCCTGTGTAAAAGGGCCATAACGCTACAGTCTGCCTTTAAAGGACTGTTTTAATTAGTCTTGGACCTGCATATATTAACCAGCTGAACTGCAAAAAGGGGCAGGTGCATGCATCCCATGTGTCTATCCGTGTACATAGGACAGTAACCGGTACACTGACACAGCGCAATGGCATGTATTACTCTATTCTATTTGTCATCTGTGTAAAAAAAAAACATAACTGTGCTTAGGCTTTAAAGGGGCGGCATGCTGCCCGTAAATTAACACAAACCGCACACGGCCCTAAATACACTAATGTCCCGACAACCTAAGTGTCCAATGAAGAGCACAGCTGGCATCCTGTTATTATGGACGCTCATTTATTTATATGGGCTCTATATAATGCCTCAATTCTCCTGAAGTGTTGGGACCCCCATGGTGATAATGGCAGAATATGGTGTGTGCCAGCCACAATGCCCGCATACACAACATCCTCCCACTATGAGATCAACTAGTTGCAGGGAGCTTGCTCAATTGACTGGGTATACAAAACCTCTAACAAAAGATATATTGACCTTAAAGGGGTTTTGTCATTAGAAAGAAAACCGCCCGCTGGAAGTCAGGCGATGCTTTGGCCAATCAGAGGCAACGGCATCACCGTCCCAAACCCAAAGCTTCATGTACAGTAGGAACAGCTTTATTATTAATGTCAACATATAGTTGTTACGGCACTCTGCCCCCCGAGCGCCAAGTGGGGTGCCCTGATCTTCCCGCACCCCACTGTCCCTGCCTACTTGCCTCGGCCCTGGCTAACCCCAGGCGGACAACTGGACGGCGGTCCCTGCCCTGGCTAGGGACCTGGCGGCTGACAAGCAGGAAACTACCTAATGGGGGGAACAGAGTGCCGACAGGGGAGGCAGATGAATCAGACCAACAAAACTTACAAGGCTGGAGATGGAACTCACAGGCAAACTGGCAGGGTGCTGGATAGCAACTAGTGCTGACTGGGCCAGACCAGATTAGAGGCAAACAGAACCAACAAAAACAGACTTAGTAATAGGGGACCAGAGGGAGCTGACCGACAACTAGGGACTGGCTGAGGAGAACCGCAGACAGACTGGCTAGGTGCATGCAGAACCAATAACTGGCAGTGAGCTCAGTTCACTGCCAGTCTTTTAACCACAAGGTTCCGCCCAGGGGCGGAGAGTGGGAGGAGGCAACTCCACCCACTGCTGTATAAGAAGCACAGAGGAGTGCGGGCGGCACCCTACGGGCGGGCACGCCCACGCCGCCGCCCACTGGCCAACCCAAGCTGCTGGGATGACCTCGAAACAGGGCTCCAGGCTGCTGGAGCCGACGCCGGAGCGACGCGTGCCGACCGCGGGACCCCGTGCCGCACTGTATGGTAACATTACCCCCCCTCTGACGGGGGACCTCCGGGCCCCCGGAAACTCGACCAGGCTTATCCAGGCAACGGCTGTGAAAACGCTGTACCAACCCGAGAATGTGACCCTCCTGAGCGGACACCATGGACTGATCCTCAGGTCCATGACTTCGGTAGTCTGTGGCTGCCCCATTTCCTTCAGGGCCAACCGTTGACATATCGTCATGTTTCAGGTCGTCTTCCGAGTCAATGTCCAACCATTCGCCACTGTCTTTTGACCCATCCTCGCTACCAATGACGCTGCCTTCAAAATCTGAGGCATCTCTAACTTTAAAATCACTGTCATCTGAGCTATCATACTCCAAAAAACTCTTCCGGGCCCCCAAATATTGTACGGTTCCTGGACCCCGGCAAGAATCCAGGACCTCCTGGGCCTTGTGTTCAACTTCATCACAGACCAGGGTGGGCGGCGGGGGACCGGAGGTGGGCATCACCGAAGAGACAACAGGTTTCGACAAAGACTTATGGCACCCCGTGCGACCCCTCCTTTTGCGATTTCCAGAGGACCGGTACCCCTTCTGTCCCACCCTGTACGGCTCAAATACCGACCGACTCTCCTCACAATGCAACTGCATACGAGACCCCACCCCTTTCTTCCGTCCCCCCTGCAGCGCACCGGCGGCGACATCAGCAGCAGGACGGGCGGACGGGGTGTGAGGGTAAGTGATACCTCGGGGACTGAGTGCGGTATCGTGAGCAGGGAGGAGGGGGAGCGCGATGGCTATGGCAGGACGGCCCCCACTGGGTTAGCTCCCCAGTGGCCCAATCGAATTGGGGGTTGTGCAACGCCAGCCACGGCATCCCTAGTACCATGTCTACCGACATTTTCTCCATCACCAGGAATGATAGACCTTCCGAATGGCGACCCCCCACCGTGAGTTGTAACACTGGGGTCCTCCATCGTACCAAGCCCGAAGCAAGAGGAGTAGCATCAATGCTAGCAAAACGAATTGGCGTCTTCAGCGCCACAAATTCAGCCCTCAGGGGCTCAACGAGGCGCATGCTTATCAGGTTAGCAGCTGCTCCGGAATCAATAAACGCCTGCCCTAGGCGGGAGAATTTCCGGAATCTAACCTGGCAGGGTATCAGAAGTCTAGGACGTACCTGAGGTCCTAGGCGACCCTCCCTGCAATCGCCTAGGACTGGAAGTCTTTCTGACGATTCAGACTGTGGACGCTGAGGCCTCCCGGGGTAAGTTATCACCCGATGTCCAGCTTTCCCGCAGTAGAGACAGAGATGATGTAATAACCGAATCCGGCGTCGCTCCTTGGGGTCCAGCGGGTCCAGTTCCATAGGTTCGGGAACAGAGACTGGTACGGACGGGGAGGGAACAGGACAAATGACCTCCCTGACTCTATGGGTCGGTCTATCTTGCTTCCCAGCCCTGAGCCTCCTGTCTGCCTTCACTGCTAACTCCATAGCCACCTTTAAGGACCCGGGAACGGGATGGGAGATCAACAGTTCTTTGACCGCGTCCGAGAGACCTTGCATAAAAACGTCTTTCAGGGCGCTATCGTTCCATGCAGTATCGCCCGCATAGCGTCTGAAATTGGAGCAATAATCCTCCACACAAAGCGACCCCTGGTGCAGCGTCAGCAACCGCGAAACCGCCAACCCCACTCGGTCCGGTTCATCGAAGATACCCCCGAGTTCCTGAAAAAAGGAGTCCACCGACTGTAGGGAGGGGGAACCCTCGGGAATGGAAAAGGCCCAGGTCTGGGCAGAGCCCCGCAGCAGGGACATTATAAGCCCGACCCTCTGGACCTCCGAGCCGGAAGAATGGGGACGCATCCGAAAAAACAGGCGACACGCCTGTTGAAAAACAAAAAACTTGTTCCTCTCCCCAGAGAACACCTCAGGAAGAGGGCACTTGGGTTCGGGACTGGTAAAGGCGTTCTGCCCCTGCGACAACGCCCACTGCTCCTGGGCCACCATGCGAGCTGACAAATCCCGGATCACCGGCACCAGGTCTTGCAGCTGGTTTGCAAGGGCGCTGATCGCCGCCATGAAAAGAAAAACAATATTTTAAGGGCCAGTTATTATGTTACGGCACTCTGCCCCCCGAGCGCCAAGTGGGGTGCCCTGATCTTCCCGCACCCCACTGTCCCTGCCTACTTGCCTCGGCCCTGGCTAACCCCAGGCGGACAACTGGACGGCGGTCCCTGCCCTGGCTAGGGACCTGGCGGCTGACAAGCAGGAAACTACCTAATGGGGGGAACAGAGTGCCGACAGGGGAGGCAGATGAATCAGACCAACAAAACTTACAAGGCTGGAGATGGAACTCACAGGCAAACTGGCAGGGTGCTGGATAGCAACTAGTGCTGACTGGGCCAGACCAGATTAGAGGCAAACAGAACCAACAAAAACAGACTTAGTAATAGGGGACCAGAGGGAGCTGACCGACAACTAGGGACTGGCTGAGGAGAACCGCAGACAGACTGGCTAGGTGCATGCAGAACCAATAACTGGCAGTGAGCTCAGTTCACTGCCAGTCTTTTAACCACAAGGTTCCGCCCAGGGGCGGAGAGTGGGAGGAGGCAACTCCACCCACTGCTGTATAAGAAGCACAGAGGAGTGCGGGCGGCACCCTACGGGCGGGCACGCCCACGCCGCCGCCCACTGGCCAACCCAAGCTGCTGGGATGACCTCGACACAGGGCTCCAGGCTGCTGGAGCCGACGCCGGAGCGACGCGCGCCGACCGCGGGACCCCGTGCCGCACTGTATGGTAACAATAGTCCTCTCATGTTCTTAGCCTTTTTGCTTAATTTTCTTATATTGGTTACTATTTCAGAATCTTAATGGCCTTAGGAATTGATTAGCTAAATATATAGTTATCTATTATGACACAGTGATAGTTTTGCCTTTTGCTTTGGGTTTTGTCTTTTGAAACTTTATATATATGAATGGCCGGGCTGGGATGGAGGTTGGGGTGAAACCCCTCTTCTTCTTGGAATCCTCTGCAGTCACCGGACGGGCACATGCTGGTATGATAGGGGCCAGTTCAGCCTAGACTACAACTGGGGTTTGCCTAGGGATCATCATGGCCTTCTTGGCTGCAGAGGGATGCAGGGCCAACATTGTCTCATGCCCAGGGTCCGGCCAACATAACACAGGCTGAGGGGGGAGAAAAACTTCTTTGAACTGTGCCTGGGACATGATGGGTGGCCATGAACTCCTAAAGTCAGTGGTATAGACTTGGTCATGGTGGGTGCATCAGCACTAATACAGAACTGTGTCCGTCAAAATTGCTATCATAGCAATATTAAGGCTGTTTCCGGCCACAGTTCTTTATACAAGTAGTTTTCTCGCGTGGCTAGTATCATCAAGTAAGCAAATTCTTTGGCGCAGCCATGCTTGTTGCCAATGTTTGTAGTCTGAGAGATCGTAGTCCAGCGGCCTAAATTCTGTGAACTTCAGGCCTTGCACCAGCCTCCACCAAAGAGGACTCCGAAGTGTGATCACTCCCAAACGATATGCCGATGCAGCGTAGCCTCTTCCATTATGCCTGTGGGGCTGATCAACCGTTGGGCCCAATTTGCAGTACTGCTAGTTTTGCTTCTTACTTAACCTGAAGCCCACTCAACTCTGCCCCCCTTCCAGACACCGGTCAGAGATGGCAGGGACAGAAAGTAGAGCGGACACATCCAGAGACCCTCCGCACAGTTATTCTTCTATCATCACTTATTATTATGGGGTATTAACCAATAGTATCAAACCATACAGACAATGACATTCAACATATTACCGCCTTACACATATATATTAACCTGTTGTAATAACATTTGTTCTTATTTTAACCCTTGTGGTCTGATTGTGAACTCGACTTTATTCTCCTTTATTTTGTGTCTTTTTTTGATCCTATATAATACGTCACCATTTTTAATCAGGGACATCCACACGGCCGATGACCGCTGCACTGGACTATATGGGTAGAAAGTATATTACATTTGCAACTGGCTGGAAAAAACGGACAACCCCTTTAACCCTTTCATTGTCTGCTTTGCTCGAGAGGACAATGTTCAGGTTGCCCTAGTAACACGCTTCCATTACAACAGAAAGTGATGAATGACATGAGTAATACAAATGGTCTTGCTGAACCCCTATAATTGGATATAGCTCAGAACCAGAGCTGCGGCTGATGATTTTCTACATTATACCTGATGCTGATGTTAGCCAAAAAAAACTAAATAATTCTTACAGAACAAAAAGCCATGGCCTCAGGCTCAGGAGCCGAGCTTGTGTTATCCAGAGGGGTTGCCGGCTGTATCTGACAGCTAGGGTTCTGCTGCAACGCCAGTGATCAGACATAAGTCTAATCCCCGTTGCTAACCCCATACATGCCATGATCAATGTTGATTGCAGGATGTAAGTGGTTAGAAGAGGGAGTGAGCTTCCTCTGCAATGTCTTTGGGCCTCTGCCATCTAATAGCCTCCAGGTCTCCAGAAGTACTGCAGTGTATTATCTCTGCAATCATAGAATCAAAAGGTCTAAGTCCCCTATTGGGGTATAAAAAAGGTTTAAAAAAAACTAACTAAAAGTAGTAAAAAAAAAAAACCCAAGTAAAAAGATACAAAAATTTCTTTTTTTGCATGTTTTCTGTATTGTTTTTTGAATAAAACAAACATACATGTTTGATATTGCTGCGTTTATAGTGTACAATAAACTGAACACACTCCCAAAAGCACGATAAGGTCGCTTCAACACAGGCGATGGGATATTGCCGCCAGAAAATCACAGCAATATCACATCGGTGGTCTGTGAGATATCGCTGTAATATGTGCCGCAAAATAGTAATAAAGAAAACTACAGCTCGTCATGCGAAAAACAAGAAAATCACACAGTTCAGTCAATAGAAAAATAAGAGTTCCGTGTCTTTGAATGCAGCGATGCCAAAAACAAATTAATTTCCCCCCAAAAAGTTTATTTTATTTAAAAATGAAAAAACCTAAAAAAGCTATTGAATGACAGCTGAGAGCTGCCTCTGATTGGTCCCTGCGCTCAGCCAATCAGAGGCAGCACTCACTCACCCATTCATGAATTCATGAATGGGTGAGTGAGAGCTGCCTCTGATTGGTGAGGGCTGTGACCAATCAGAGGCAGCCCATTCAGCAGGCGGGGATTTAAAATCCCCGCCTGCTGAATACTACACAGAGCGGTTCAGGAGAACTGCCGGCCGGACGCGGCTGAACTCCGGCTGCAGGAAAAAGGTTAGTATACTTTTTATTTTTACACATTTTAGGATGGTTTTCAGGGAAGGGCTTATATTTTTAAGCCCTTCCCGAAAATTCATCCAGCGCTCGCCGGCAGCCCATTGCTTTCAATGGAGCCGGCTGTATTGCCGGCTCCATTGAATTCAATGGGCGAACATCGTTCTCTCTGCCACAGCTGTGGCAGAGGATAGCGGGCAGTGCTGGGCTGTTTCGCCGAAAACGCTGCTAGCTGCAGATTTTTCAGCGAATCGTCGGCCCCGGTCACGCAATTTGCGGATGCGCATCCGTCATGCGATCCGCAAATCGCGCGAAAACACGCCTGTGTGACCGAGGCCTTAAGACGTTAAAGTGGGTATTGAACTTCTGAAAAAAAAAAATATAAGCAGCCCCAAATGTTCTTAAAAAAATACAATTTCCTCTCGATCCAGCGCAGACATTCCAGCCGCCCCCCATTCTTTGTTTATAAGTAGTGAGCACATTATCACTACAGCCTACCTCTTCTTGCATATTGTAGCACCCAAATTCCCTCTCTCTCTCCTTGTTCCATACTACAGCTTCGTCGGGAATCTATAGAGCAGTGGTGGTGGACTTAGTTATGTGTTCTGTCTCCCTAAACTGCTGAATGTGTGACGTGTGTGATGAGTCAGCAAAAGGAGGGATATTCACAGAAGAAGTACCCTAAAATCAATACTTTATTAAATGCTAAATTAAAATTCTGGGCCATAGACTAACAAAGCAGACAAACCTAGAGTGTCGGTATAGTGTCGATATATTCGTATCCAAACATATCACACAGAGTTTTGTAGAATATATCTCTCTTTACTAGAGGTAACCCTTATAACAAGGTGCCTCAGTTATACTAATACCCCCAATTATTCAAGTTCCCTCTGCCTCAGTGAATTTGTTAGAAAAAGGAGGGAGGATTTAAAGAGGTTGATTGTCGTCGGGAAGAGAGGGAGAGGAGTGTGATGCAAGGGAACAGCAGCTAAGGTTGCTCAAGCACAACTGGAGATGCAATCAGAGAAGGAGACCGTGAGAGGAGACCGGAGATCTGGAGCTTACCCGTACCGAGTCCCGGGCTTACTCCTGCGGCGATGGGAGGCCTTTCCCTCAGGGAGTGTGAGGAGAAGATCGTGTTCTCCTGGAGTCGGTGGTGGCGAGTACATGGTTCCTCTGTTCATCTACCACAGAAGAAAGTGCAACAGAGAAACTAAGTAGCCAGATGGATGAATATGATTGTAATGGAGACAAGTGAAGTATATGCTTTATGTGCCCAACAACTAATGGGAGCACCCTAGTAACTGTCCGTCAGATAACTTAGACTGCGAATATTCAGAGTGGAGAGTGACTTCTGGATACAAAGTTGTTGAGAGAAGAATCTGCACAGGAGTGTTTGCATTGTAATGCCTAAGACTGTTACATGCTGTTTTTTGGAAACCTTTGCCTTGACCGTACGAGTAAAAGAAAATCGTGTGCCTGTGGTTTAAAAACTATGTCTTTGACTGTGGACTTTATTATTTGTTTTACATCACTGCGAAGGGCACTGGCGTCACGAGGTCCTGAGAAATCGGTGTGTGCATATTTTGTGGCACTTCTCAGAAGGCTCTTTGCACCTGCACTGAGAGAGCGCATGCATTGCTATTAATCCATCATTTTTAGGGAGATGAACAGCAAGACTGCCAACTTATGCAGCAATATGGGAGCAACAAACATATACACAGAATGACAGATTAGAGTCCCCCATCTAGTAGAGTGTTGGATATGCTTTGGCCTTCAGAAGTGCAGCAATTTGTCATGGCATCCTTCCTCAGGTATCAGAGGACCCAGGGTGTGCCAAGAAAACCTTCCCCACACTATTACTGTACCTCCACCAGCCTGCACTGTTGTCACTTGACAGAAAGGGTTCATCGACTCATGCTGCTTGCACCAAATTCTTCCGATCAGCACGGTGCAACAGAAATCTGGATTCATCTGAATAGGTGATGTTTTTCCACTACTCAGTGAGAATAATAATCTTAATAATAATCTTTATTTATATAGCGCCAAGATATTCCACAGTGCTTACAATACAGGGGAAATAACACAAGATAACGGTTACATAAAGTAATCAATTGATGGAAACAGTAGGGGTGAGGGTGCTGCTCCAACGAGCTTACATACTACAGATAATGGGGTGATACAGAAGGTAAAGGGGCTGGAGATGTGTACGGTATGGCGAGGTGGAGAGTGAGGGATGCTATACACATAGACAATGGTCAGGCCATATAGTGGCGGAATCGGGATGACTGCAGGTGCCGGTTGATTATGGCTAGCAGGGATTGCAGTCTGTGGGATAGGAAGCATGTTATCAGACGGAGTACAGAGGGGTTTGGTTTAGGGGATATGGTATGCCTCTCTGACGAGGTGCGTTTTTAGATCACGCCTGAAGTTTAGTGTGTCAGTGATTGCCCGGATATTTTTTGGTAGCACGTTCCACAGGACAGTGATCCAATTTTGTGTTCTTTTCCTCACTGAAGTCTTGTCTTTCTGTTTCTTTCATACAGCAATGTCGCTGAAACTGGTTGTTTGCTGGTATGGCCCATCTGTGCTAAGGAATGATGAGTAGCACGTTCGGACCTGTTAGTTGGAGCACCAGCATTGTATTTAGCTGCAATTTCCTTGAGTGTGCAGCACCTGTTTATCGAAAGGATTCTTGACTTCCTCCTATGACCCTTTTTGTAGAGTTGTTTCTGTCCACAAGATTCCCTTTCACTGGATGTTTTTACTAGATTACACCTTTTTCTCTGTATTCTCACTACCCTACTACACAAGAAAACCTCACAAGGTTAGGAGTATATAATATCCTGGCCTCAGTTAAGCTAGCACCGATGACAAGGGCCTTGTTGGAAGTCGCTCAGGTCGCTGGATTATGTGGATTTGTAGTACCTCAGAGTTGGGCACTCCAGCACTTTCTGTGTTGACTATATTCTTACAATCAGGTCTTAATTTGATGTATAGGTGTGAAAAGTTATAACATTGTTGTTCATATTCCTTACTATAATGTGTGTTCTGGCAATATTCTCCAGCCCCAGTACAGGTCACCTAGCAACAGTCAGGGGAATGTTTAGCCAGGCTTAGCAAGGAGTAGGTAGCCTCGGATTGGTAGCTGAGATCCCCCTTACCAGTTGAGCTACTGTAGCAGTATAAAAGAGAGTAGTGGGCAGAGTTAAGTTAGTCTTCCAGGTTCAGAGCTAAGCTTCAGAGAGGCTGAGGAAGAACAAGGAGTAAGCCAATGCAGTGGGAAGTGGAACATCAAAGTGTGAGTAACCAAGGACAAGTTGTTCTGAAGAGTTAGCAGTGGAAGAGATAGATAGAGAGAAGGAAAAGAGTTTGGTCCAGAGAAAGCTGCAGCAAGAAGCTAGTACAGACAAGCAAGTGAGAAACAGTTAGGTCTTTGTAATCCCAGCCAGAGAAGCAACACTGGAGTGTAAAGTCACGAGGTCAAGAAAGGGAAAATTTAACCCTCAGCTCTCAAGTCTAAACAAAGTGTTCTTCTTATGTCAAGTTGTCTTCTTCTACCTCAAGTAAATGTAACTCAAGTTGTGTAACTGCTGCCAAGTAAAGAACTCTCTCTCGCTGCCAATGAAGGGTTAGTGTTTTACCAACTAAATCCTGCTTTCTGGAGTAACTTCCCACCATCTACACCATCTGTACTGAGGTACCACACTAAACATTCCAGGCAAGCACTACTATCCCCCTTTTTTGTTTAGCGTTCCACTTTTTATATTTATTATTTTTGTTTGGAATGGGTCCCCACCCATATACAGACTGGTGTCATGACAAAGCAACATCTTCCCCTACCTGACTCCACCGGTAGAGCCCGAATGGGGCATCACCATCTTACCCTGCCTGACACGTAGTGAGAACTGCCAACATTTTGCCATTGTTGAAGCACCATGTCCAGGCCACATTTACCACCTTGCCAGTTGGAGTAGCAGGGCCACCGTGACTACCATCTCAATTTCCCTCGTTGCATAACCCCTCCTAGGTCTGGCTCACTCCAGAGTCACATTAAAATTGATAAGCAGCAAACTTGCTGACGTGATTTTATGCTGCACTGCAGGGTCACTGCTCTAATTTCTATACAGGAAAGTGTCCCTTAACATAACCAGACAGATTTGCCATTCAAGACTATGGGGAAGCTAGGCGACAATCCCTGCTAGCCTTAACTAAGTTTACTATAACTATGAAGTGAAGTGTGACACTATAGATCTAAGTAGGATTGGCCCATTGAGATGTGCAGTAACTTCCCCTCCTCCGGCTTCACGTTCCAGGTACCAGGAACAGGCTGGATACATGTTTATGACAGTAAGAAGCATGAAGCAGAGTCCAGCACGGCGCGGGTTATTACTACACAGAACTGGGGATTACATCTGGATTGTGAGTTGGATTGGTGTATTAACAGACAATCTGTTCCGTGACCCCATTTGACAGGGTTTACCTACACTGAAACGCCTTTGATATTATTGGAGCCGTCCAGCAGCTGTAGAACTATTATTCCCAGTCATGCTGAGACTTGTAGTGTTTTGTTTTTTTTAAGAAGTATTGTATGTATAAATTGTCCATAGTTTCTGTCATTGTACATTGTATTCCCTGATTACAAATTGCTTAAGACATATGTTCTCATGGTCAGGATTTCTGCTTGCCGTCAGGGAATTGAAATATTTTAGTTTTCGCTCAGAGGCTATGATATCATCCAGACCTGGCCCTCTTTAGGCCACCTGCACACGGGCAGATTAACATTGCGGAATCTGGAGCAGGCGCCGGCCTCCGGATACCGCAGCAAATGCAGCCCATAGCGTGTTATGGCAAATCGGAATTTCATCTCCACAAGTGGAAATCGATTGTGATTTTCCACTTATGGAGAAGAAATCAAAGCATGCTGCACAGGCAGCTTCCATTGGAATCAATGTAAGCCGCCTGATCCGTGGCCCTTCCGCAATGACATTATGGAAAGGTCTCCGATTCAGCATCATCACTAGGCGATAATACAGGAAAGGCAGTGATTTGAAAAAAAAATCTGTATTGCGCATGTACAATGGCTCGCTGTGCGGACAATCCACAGTACAGTAAAATGACTTCCACGTGGACACCAGTCGGGCACGGGGTCAGATTCCGGTGCAGGATTTCGCATGCGGAATCAGACCTGTCCATGTGCAGGCGGCCTTAGGCTGGTTCCATATGTCTGGCTATTAAAGGTGTTTTCCTGGCAAATACTATTGATGAGCCTATGTCCCAAGCGGTGGACCCCCGCTAATCAACTATTGATGACCTATACTGAGAAAACGTCATTAATAGTGTTCGCCCTTTAAAGTTTTTTTCTCTCCTGCATGGTAGTGAGTACCGCGATTTTTGAGTACTTCCGTACTCGGGCGAAAAGATTCGGGGGCGCCGTGGGTGAGTGGGGGTTTGCAGCGGGGAGTGGGGGGGGAGAGAGAGAGGGCTCCCCCCTGTTCCCCGCTGCTACCCCCCGCTCTGCCACGCCTCCCCCCGCCCCCAGGCGCCCCCCGAATCTTTTCACCCGAGTACGGAAGTACTCAAAAATCACGGCGCTCGATCGAATAATTACTCGAAATGAGTATATCCGCTCATCTCTACTTATTATTGTTTTACTGTTTAAGGGCGAGCACCCACTGGCGTTTTTTTACCTGCGTTTTGCGTTTTGCGTTTTTCCTGCACAGGCATAGAGATAACATGTGTTCCTGTCCACTGGCGTTTTTTTTGCGTTGCGTTTGCGTTTTTAACATAGGAACTGTCAGTTGCATATGTGTCCTTATTTTTCTCCTAATGCACCCATGAAAGTCAATGGAAATTAATGGAAAAGCCGCAAAAACGCCGCGAAAAACGCGCGGAAAAATCGCGGGAAACGCAGCGTTTTTTTTCCCGCGGAAAACGCAAACGCCAGTGGGTGCTCGCCCTAACTCTTTAATTACGCTGCCTTTTTTTTTCTTTCATTTTTTGGTTTTTCCTTCCCAATCTCAAAAAATCTCTTTTACTTATCCATCAACGTAGCTGTCTGGGGGCTGTTTTTGTGAGGCGAGTTGTAATTTTCCATGTCCCCATTTAATATACCATGTAATGTGCTGAAACCCTTTAAAAAATTTCCAACTGAAGTGAAATGGAAAAAAATGCAATTCCGTTATCTTTGCGGGGAAGGAGTCTTGTTTCTACAGTGTATACACTAAGGCTAATATGACATGTTAACCTTATTGTATGAGTCAGGACAATTACAAATATACTAATTTTATATACCGTAGTATATAAATAGCTGCACTACTTTTAAAAAATAAAATATATTTGGAAAACATTAAAATTATTTCATGCCACCATCTTCTGACCGCCATAACTTTTTTTATTTTTCCGTCAACATACTTGTGCGAGGGCTCATTTTATATGGGATGTCCTGTAGGTTCTATTGGTGCCATTTTGAAGTTAATGTGGCTTTTTGATCGCTTTTTATTACATTTTTTTAGAGATGAGGGGACTAAAAAAGCCAATAGTGTATTTTTTTTTCTAATGACTTTCATCATGAGAGATAAATAATGTGTTACTTTAATAGATCAGACTTACAGATGCAGCTAAGACATATATGTGTGTTTTTTTGCATTGATTTTTTATTCTAAATATTGGGAAAGTTTTTTTTCTACTTTTAGTACCTTTTTTTTTCTAATAAAGAATTAAAAAATGTTTCCTTATTTCTGTTAGTTTCCATAGGAGACTTGAACTTGCGATTGTTTGATCATTCATACAATATAATGCAATACCATAGTACTGCATTTTGACACGTAGTCTTATCAAGACGTGCATGTCTTGATAGGCAATCAGTCATGGCAGCCCTTGGGACTTTCAGAAGGCCCCAAGCTGCCATCGCAGCTAAACGACACCTTGCGATCACATTGCGGGGGGTCGTTCAGGACCCTCAATTATCAATCAAGGCACTTGACAGAGGCCTTTAACAAAGGGTTCACAGCTGCTATCAGCATTTAAAGACAGCCCGCACCCACCATGCATGAAGCAAGACTGTACGCCCTAGGGCGTGAAAGGGTTATTCACGGTTTCAGTTCCTTTAAGAAAACACTGGTCAGGCAGAAGTAGCGGGGCCTCGGGCTCTCTCGCAGGACTGGGAGGTTTTTATTTAAGGCTTTCATCTAGGTTTTGTTGGTGACACAGCAAGGACAAACTAATGAATGGACGGTATCTGCTCTGGTGGCGGCTAATGAGATTCTACGCCAACCAGCTAACACTTTGGCCTTTGAGCTGTGATGTGATCATGAGTCTGACCATTAACATCTTCATTGCACCAGCCCCATGTTTGCCACCTCTACTCCAGGGACTTCTGCATGACCATCATATGACCTACCAGCCTACGAAGGCCTCGGGCGGCAAATTCCCCAAACCCAAAGCCTTCTGTCGCTGCACCTGTTAAACCAGAACTGACCCCATAGTTTTCTATAGGATTGCTTATGACATCCAGCACATCTGTTGTGACACCAAATACCTCCCTGTGCTCCTGTAACTGCTGCATGGACTATTTGTATGTCCTGCTATGGTCGCTGGAGCTTCGCCCAAGAATATCAGCAGCTGTGTATGGCTTTGGAATAAAACAACTGACCAGACACAACCGATCTATGTGCCTAAGGAGGGTTGCGAACGATTGTCGCGTGATGTGAGAGTCAGTAAGAAAGCAGATTATGAATCCAATCCAATGATTTACAATGGTTTCCTTCCCATTAGTGTTTTTTTTCACTCATGCGATGTTGCGAGAGCAAAAAATCACAGCATGCTCTATCTTTCTGCAATGTGTGTGTGTGTTTTGTTTTTTTTTAACTTCCACGTTTCCCTATGGAGCCTCCCTTTTTATCGCATCGCTACGCAACAAACTTCCATTGTGATGCGATTTTAATATTAGAAAAGTCCTATTGACTTTCACAAAAAAATCGCCTCAAAATCACGAGACAAAAACGCATGAAAAAATTCACGAGCGGGAACGGTAATTTTGCGAGAAAAAGCAGCGCTGATGCTCAAAAATTGTGGGAAAAAAAGACACGATTTTACAGCGATTTCTCAAAGCAAAATCGCGATCGCCCATGTGGAATTAGCCTAAGGTAACCTTTACACGGAGCAACCAATGTTCAGATAGTTGCTCAGTCGCTGAAGTGTACGGACAGCAGTTGTGTGAAAGCCTTTACACGGAGCACTCATTGTTCATGAGTTGTATGCTGAGATATCATCCATAGAGGGGGATCTCCATGCAACTTCGTTTATAAGTTGTTAAAATATTTACGATTGTGACTTTACGCTGGATGACTTTCGATCAACCAGCAGCTATGTAGTGTCTGAGGAGCAGCCCACAGTCGAGGAGATGTTGGGGTAGATAAGGATAATTATGTCATGGTGGCTTTACCATCTCCTCCCCTGGGGGTAGCTCGGGACCCGTCCAAGTTACTGCTGGGGGAGGTCATAGGGAAAAGTAACCAGGAGTTACCTTAAAGTTTTTTATGTTCAAAATGTATTTTTATTAGAGACTTTGCAATACACCCAATATACCAGCATCAACTCCAAGGCAAACAAAGATACATTGTCAACAGGACTTAGACTCTTTTCTCCATAGGTCCTTAATACATTTCTCACCAGATCATAGCTATTCAGTATGTCTCTTGGTTTTATCAATATTGCCCTCTAATAGGGTTACTCTAGAAATCTAAGAATCCGTTCTCAATTTTTATCTTGTAAGAAACAAAATTGAATTAAAACAATTATGAAACAATTTTTGAAACCCATAATCATTATTCCGTTTTCGGGTGCGATCCCCAAGACGTATTGCCTAATGCAATCGGAAAAATGCTATAAGGAAACCATAAGAAATTGGTAAAGCGAGGGGAAAAGAATATGAAGAGGAGAGGGAGAAACTTAGAGGAGAAATGAAGAAAAGAAAAAAGGAGGAAAAAGAAAAAAGGAGGAAACCTTGAAGTTTTTCGTCACTCGCTACGCCACCATTCCATCCTCTGCCGTGAATCTCGATGAAGCAAATAACCTAGTCCACACACAAGGAAACTTTCTGGACAAACCGGGAATGGTCGGTAGTGTCTGTTTTCTGGAACTTCGGCAAATCCCAATTTACAACAGTAGTTTGGAACAATTACATGCATAGAAGGTGGTGTGACAGGGTGGACTCTCGAGGTAATCTGGACAATCCACAGTCCTAGTTATCTGTGTGATCCCACTCCCGGCGACTCTCTCTCTCTCCAACACTCTATCGGTCAACACTCACGTTTCTGGTGCCTTTTCTCTCTCAAGCAGCGGTCCTTCTTTCTCTCTCTCAGTGCTTAATGGTAGCACCAGCACATCCTGGGTAGGGTAGGCCCAGGCCAAGCAGAAGGGAATCGCTCAGTATCCTCCATTCTCCACACACAGACTGGTCAATGTCTGTGGGGTTCAATCAGCAGACTTGTCAGAAACACTGCTTGCACTGACTCAGACTGGAATGCACTCTTCCTTCTCCTTTCTCCTCTCTTCTTTCACTATTTTTCCTCCCTCTCTGCCTAGAATCCTTACTATATAACATAGTCACATGACACCGAACATGATACATTTTCCAGACATAACTCAGGCATTAACCCATTCAGTGCTGCGGAGGTGCAATACACATACCAAATGCCCACTACACATAAGACACTGACAAGACAATGGCATGAGACAGACATATAACATTATAGAGGGGCCCCACTAACTTTGCGCCACTACAACTATCTTTTAGGTGAGCTGAAATGAAACAACTAGCGAGCGAATTATCATTCGTCACCCAGTTGGTGGCTGTGTTCATACAGAACGACTGTCTTTGCAGTCACTCTTTCATACAGATGTGCATTTTTTTAGACATGTTGCGAAAAAAAAGCAATATGAAAAGATGGACCGCACAGAGACATAAAAAACACACATACACAACAAAAAAGCACGCAACACACACATACACGTGCAATGAAACCAGTCCGGTTTTTCTGGACTGAAATAGCATACGCCTGTGTGAATGAGCCCGTGTATGGTGGACTCCCAATTCTCCCCCTGACTGATGATGGTCAGAGGAACGAAGGAATGGCATGTTGAATTTCAACCCCTGATTGCTTTGGTCTCCCAGACATACGTCATCGACAGACCTTTCCTCCCCTGTTCCCATGTAAAACACATGAACGCTGGGTCAAAACTGTATGGGGGAGTTAGGGAAATAGTAGTAGGCCGAACTCTCAGTTGTGTATGGTTCCTGGGCACCTTTATTATAGGGTAGCTTCAGACGAGCGTATGCGCAAATACGCTCACCATGGTGCTACATATTTGCAAAGTGTACGAGGCTTCTTTGCGTGCGTGCCTATGTGCTTTATTATACAATACTGTGCAGGCGCAGCATGTTCTCATGGGTGGGGCACACCATCAGCCCTGATGTAAATGGCTATAAAGCCTAAAGTGCTCCTGGTGTGGGCTTTTTCTGGCAGGTTTTGCATATTGCACATTTCGTTGTGTATTGCGTACACATTTGTGCACCGCCCACAAATTTCTATGGTGCGCCAATACGCAGATAAATAGAGGATGTTCTATTTTTTTGCGTGCAAACAAAATGTGAGCAAAAAGTCATTAATGAGAACAAACCCACTGACATCAATGGCTTCTATTTTCTGCGTATTGCACACATGTATTTTGTCTCACCTCTTAGTCTCGTCTGCCCCTTCCCCGTAGATAAAGAGAACCACTGCAGAGACAAAACGGAAGAAGACCGCGGGAAACATCTGCTCTGCTTTCTGCATACTTGGCTCTGCAGTAGAGGAAGCCATTCTGCGGCTGACCAATACTTATGCCGAATCAATGAGCACTCTGTCTTAATGTTTTCTTCTGCATCCATGGCCGGCGCTGAAAACCACATCGACTCCCAGCGCCTCGTGTCGTAATAGATACTAATAAACCTAAAGGAGAAATACAGGTTTGGCCTTCATGATGGCGGCTCCCACCATATGCTGGGGCCACATCTTAGATTAAATGAGATGTTCGATGACAGCTAATAAATACTTGAAGGTGACAAATGGTGACATAAATCAGCGATGCCAGGAGGGATGCTTTATTTATGGGTCATTCTATATCTTATTCGGGTCCTAGTTGCTATTAAATATTTTTACCACCCAGCTGCTGCCTATTAAATAATTCATTAGTGTCTGTTCTTGTATAGTGAGCGCTATTAGTCCAGCAGATGCCACACACAGCGATTGCTCTCCATACTTCCTAGGTTATCAGCATTTATCAGCAGCGGGAAAAACAATCCGCCCTTATAGGACTTGTGTCGTCTTCTGTATCATTGCAGAACTAAGCATATTTGCCATTCAGGAGACACGGAAAGCAGGGTGACCACAAGAGCGAGATTTACTTATGGCACAGTAGGACCCTGGTAAAGGATGCCCGCTGGAGGATTAATGTAGATATCAATATACCGAACAAATGGAAAACATTTGTCTGTACCTGTCAGGTGATGCGAGGAGGAAACCCAGAAAGGGCATTAGTTATTATATAGTCTGTACATGACTATGGGGCGGCTGCCTGAGCTGCAGTCAATAGTATTCAAAGTAGCCTCACGAGACAATGCACAGGTGGCAAACCATTGACCTCTATTGGAAAGTGTTGTGGTCTGTGCAGGGAGGGGAAGAGGTGAGCTGTGACCATCACCTACTGTAATTGGCAAATACTGTGTTAGCTATACGCTGACATGCCAAAATTAATGGGATAGCAGTATGTAGATTGATTATGAAGTGGTGCTACCTCTGGAGAGGACTTAACGCCTACACCTGTATAGGTTGTGGGGTGTTATCTTATGAGTGAGGTTGAACACTGACCAGCATGCTCATGGCAAGGCAATGAGGGATGATAGTAGGTGCCAGACAGATGGGACGTTCCATTTCTGACGTTCTGTAGGCATTTAACATTCCTCAATCCATAGTGTCATGATAATATGTCATTGAAGGCATTACCACCCACAGTGGGCAGCACAGTGGTCATCTATGGGTGCCTAATAGTTGTGACCGGCAGCATCTTGCTAGAATTGTCCATGCAAACAGAAAAGCGACGCAGGCAGAAATCACATCCACATTCAATGCAGGAGTCCCCGCAGACACATATCGCAGGCCAGTGCAGGGTACTTTACCCTTCATGGGATATGGGGGCAGAAGACCCACCAGAGGGTTTCTGTTAACACCATGACATCGGACATAGCGCCTTACCTGACTGGACCCTAGCAGACTGGCAACATATGTGGTCCGATGAGTCACAGTACGAATTGTTTTGGGCTGATGGTAGGGTTCATGTGTGGCATAGACCTCCAAAAAGCCATGGTCAACAGTTGTCAGCAAGGCACGGTGCAGACTGGTGGTGGTTCATACTGATGAAGGGTTATCATTGGATGGGTTGGCTCTACTGGTCTGCCTAAACATGTAATTGACCAGCGCTTACTATGCTCTACTACAATGGTGGGATGTTCTAGCAGGTTAATGCACCATCACCAGGGCCATGTCATCCAAAATTGGTTTGAGGAACATTCTGGACAGTTCCTATGAATGGTGCGGCCTGCACATTAACCCAACATGCGCCCCATCAAGCATTTATGGGATATGGTGGAGAGATCCATTCACGGTCCTACATTCACATTCCTACACCTACAAATACCACAGAGCTGCGTGTGCCTACAGGCTCAACATCCTCCCAGATGTCTTCCATCTACTTGTGGAATCATTGCCATATTGAGTTGCTGCCCTTCGCTGGGCTAGAGGGGGTTCTACATGATTTTAGTTCCTGTCCTACGACTTTTGGCATGTCAGTGTATATAGATGTTACCTGTCCTTGTAATCCTCGCTGTAATGATAATGAGATGACTGCTGAGAAGTTTCCTCTACAGAACAGGAAGAGTCAGATTATTATTAGGGTTAGCGGTCCGTGTGAGATCTGTAATGCCCCATTTAACGGGACGACTGTTGGCTAAACATTTGCACAAGCGCTGATGTCACCGCTAGTTGTTCGCGCTCGTGCAGAGCATTTAGACAGGCAGATCACCGCTGAGTATCCCTGACTACTTGTTGGCTTCTCACTCCGTGCTTCACATTCTATAGCTGAGCGAGGAGCGTTTACACGCAGCGAGAAGTCAGCGATCCAGCGATGATGATGATGCTGGTTGAAAGTGAGCGATAATGAAAAGCAAACAATATTTTGTATTTTGACGTAATGATTATCATACATTTACGTTTGTTTGAACAATACTTGCGCAATAATCGTCCCGTGTAAATGGCCCTTAAGACACCAGGATATTTTTTAAATATACATAGTGACATAGAAAATAAAAGAGTCACCAGAATAAAAAAAACATGTGTCTAACATGAATACTTGGATTATTTACTGATGACATTGTCCCTTTAAGGGCTCAGTCACACGGGCGTTTGTACGCACGTCTGACAGCTGCGTTTGCGATCCGCATCTATATAGACCCAATGCTTTGCAATGGGAGCGGTGACATGTGCGAATATTTCATGCGCACAAATGCATGCGGTGAAAATTATAGGACACAACGATTTGCAGAACGCATGTAACCACGTTCTGCGCAAATCGGTGTTCTGTGTATGTGCGCTCAATGGGGCCGGCGGCAGCAGCGCCAACCCCATTGAGAACATATACTGAAGATCGTGATCCTCTGCCACCGCTGTCACAGAGGAGCGCGATGTTCTCCCACTGAATTCAATGGAGCTGGCATTACAGCCGGCTCCATTGAAAGCAATGGGCTGCCGGCAAGCGCTGTAGTAATTTTCGGGGAAGGGCTTAAAATATAATCCCTTTCCTGAAAACCATCCTAAAAAAGTGTAAAAAATAACAAAAAATCTATTTATGAATGGGTGAGTCCTGCCTCTGATTGACTAAGCGCAGTGACCAATCAGAGGCAGCTCTCAGCTGTCATTCAATAACTGAGAGCTGCCTTTGATTGGTTACAGTGCTCAGCCAATCAGAGGCAGCCCATTCAGCAGGCTGAATACTACTGAGAGCAGTTTAGGAGAAGAGCTGGCTGGACGCGGCTGAGCCCCGGCAGCTGCAGAGAGGTGAGTATACTTTTTTTTTTAACACTTTTTTACACAATACAGCCGGCTCCATTGAATTCAATGGGAGAACATCGCACTCCTCTGTGACAGCTGTGGTAGAGGATAGCGGGCAGCGCTCTTTTTGAGCATCAAAACGCCCGTGTGACTGAGCCCTTGTGTGTGGATAAACGCTGCTAGCAGCGTTTTTTCCCGCTGTGCCGCTGGCTTCAGTAATGCGATTTTTTTGAGCGCATCAGTTATGCGCACAAAAAAATTTGTGAAAAAACGCCGGTGTGACTGAGCCCTAAAACAAATGGTTAAGAGACCCATAAAAATTTTTGAAAGAAGAGGCAAAAAACCTACATAAGCACATAAATCTAATATAAAAGGGCACAAAAATACAGGTAGAAGCTGCTATATTTTTAAATGATGCAATATGCTACAACAGGTAGATCTACTGCAAATCATGACACTTTTTTCCACCTATATACTATTTAAATGGACATGTTCTGGTTCCTTCATGGGGTCTCTAGATGGTTTGGGGTTCTGCGGCATAAAACTGTTTGGGAGTCACAGAGTGCATGTCAAGAATAGGAAAATGTGCATAGACCTGTAGTGGATGTGTTGTAAGCCTTATTAATTCAGTCCCAACGAACCCCTGTAATATGCATCATCCTGTCACTTGACTGGGTTTAGGCTGAATGCAATACTGTGGATTAGTGTAATTCCTTGTCAGTTTACTGGCTTCTCTGTATGATATTTGGTGATCTTACAAATCTCCATACAGGAGAGACGTGTACTTCATAATGGTCAGATCAATTTCTATTTCAACAACTCGGCAGTATGTCAACAGCACTAATAATTTACTCAAGTGCATATTGCATAGCTTATCAGGGCTGTATTTCATTTCTTATGGCAACCTATTGCTTTTTCATATAGCCACTGTTAAAGTCTTTTCCTGACTCAAAAGAGAGGTCACAAGTACAAACTGGCAACACAAAAAAAATTATTATTGATTGCCATTAACTAAGAAATTGTTAAAGGGTCCTCTGAAAATATGCAAGTAACATGATGACCCCCTGCTAGGCCCTCTGCGATTAGTTGCAATCTGCAGAAGAACCTAGATACAAGTATTTCATTTCCCAGGGTTCGCAGAAAAGTGTACTGTCTTTAGCATTAAAATATAACCTGTATTAATATCTAAAAAAGCCTAATTTCACTCTAAGCTGTCCCAAACACTAGTCTAAAGAGGAGAAAGTGGAGTAACTGCCCCGAAAAGGGCGACCCCACACAGGAATCTAACCTCACCCTACAAAATTGCAATATTGTTGTGAGAAAACGCAGCGATATTACACAGAACGTAACTGCGATATCACTGCGATTTTCTCACGGCAATATCACTGTCACCCGTGGGAAAGAGGTCCTACACTAAAAGATTCGGGGGGCGGGGGGCAGCGTGGTGGAGTGGTGGGTAGCAGTGGGGAACAGGGGGGAGCTCTCTCTCTCCCCCCCACTCCCCTCTGCAACCCCCCGCTCACCCCCGGCGCCCCCCGAATCTTTTCGTCCGAGTAGTCAGTTACTTGGAAAAAGTGGTGCTTGAGTTCAAAAACACCCGAACCGAGTACGCTCGCTCATCTCTAATTATTAGTCATTCCGAGGATTTCTGCCAATCAATGTTTTCTTCGCACTTCAGCGTATTTTTTTCCCGATACGCAGCAGCTGCCCGTGTGAATGGCACGAAATACGCTAGTTAAAGTGGAGACTCGATCTCAGCGATTCTTCTTTCATGTGATTACGCGGCACGTATGGGCGAACATAAAAATGCATACGGTCGTGTGAATAAGTCCTTAATGCGTACCTAAAAAAAAGGCATTATGTGGTAAATTATGCACCTTGTATTACTAAAGATGAGCGCTCACTCTGATTTTATGGAGCTCTAATGCTACATCTGCTGCACTAGTAGCTAAAGAAATTCAAGTCAAGCATGCGTATTTATTGTCATAGAGCAGGAGAGTGATAAGTAGTGGCCAGATGCATATGGCACCGCTTATCCCCCAGTTGAACTTGGATTCTGGCATATTAAAATTCAATATGGTAAACTGTGGTTTCACAACATTAGAAAAAAGAAAGCTATTGGGCTTGTCACATACAAGTTAGATTGTCATTAGATAGTGATGTCATCAGCTTATGTCATGTCTATATTGGCCACTCATTATATGAACTATATAACACTGCTGTGGAAGGAGCCCACACTGAATATTTTTGCTTGGGGGATTTTGCCCAACTTGAATCAGCACAATGTAAAAGAGTCAAGTGACATGTATTAGAACTCCTTATAGTAAACATCTTCAGCACCAAGGACAGCAGCAGATCACCGGCCCTATAGTTTTACAGCTGCCAATGAAATAGAACTTTTCATAATTAGCAGCTCCAAGTAGAAGCATATATTTCAAATTAACATTATTCACCCCCCCCCCCTTGCAAATTAGTATATTTGCCAAATTTAGAACTTTCGTCTGTTTGCAAAAAACTATCAGACAAGAAGAACTGAAATAGTTTAACACACTTAATATAATGAGTGGTTTCTCCAAATTCAACACAAAATGCCACTTTTAATGACCATTGCAGCCCCAGAATTATTCAACCCCATGAATGAATCCCTCATAGGAGCACACATTTGCCAATCCGGTTGTGTCTCAAGCACACCTGATCAAGGGCTTCACTAATGGCATCAAGTGTGTTTGAGATAAAACACATGAAATACCTGGACTGGTTAGGACTTTGTTGACTTACAATTGATTGCATTTTAGAAGTATGACAAGTCTAGAGAGTGGTCTAAAAAGTTACAAGAAGAGATCACTGCCTTGCACAAACAAGGAAAAGTATAGAAAAAGATAGCAAAGGTGCTGAATGTTCTTAGAGATACAGTTTGATAGCAATTCATGTTTACAAAGTTAAATGAACACTGGCTACACTGCCTGGATATGGCAGAAACAGGAAGCTATCACTGGCTACCACCAAATTTTTGAGGAGGCAGGTGGTCGAAAACCCTCGAGTGACTACAAAAGACCTGCAGCAAGATTTGGTGGCAGCAGGCACTGAAGTTTCTGTCTGCACAATACAGTGCATACTAAATGCTGGAGGTCTTCATGCCCGAACTCCAAGACTTACACCTCTACTGAATCAAAAGCACAAGAAAATACAGCTTCAATATGTTCAAAACTATATAAAGAAGCCACAGAAGTTTGGGGAATCTGTTATGCAGAGCAAAAAAACAAAACTGGAATTTTTCAGGCCTATGGATCAGCATTATGTCTGGAGGAGGAAGACTGAAAAGAACCCCCTGCCTACAGTGAAGCATGGCGGTGACCCGGTGATGCTCTGGGACTGCTTTGCTTCCTCTGACACTGCAAACCTGCAGCTTGTGGAGGGCAAGATGGATTCAATGAAGTATCAAGAAATCCTAGGAGAAAATGTCACACCATCTGTAAGGAAGCTGAAGCTTGGGTTATAGCGGACTTTCCAACAGGACAATGATCCCAAGCATATCTCATGGTCCACCAAGACTTGGTTTCAGGAGGAGTCCTGTAAGATTCTGTAGTGGTTGTCAGTCACTTGACTTGAACCCCATAGATTCTTTGGTGGGATGTGAAGAAGGTGATTGTTGCACACAAACCCAAGAGTATTAGTGAACTGAAGGCCATTGTCTATGAGGTATGGATTAAGACGCCTCAGAAATGCTTCAAATCACGTCAAAAGGAGCTCTACTAAGTACTAAAGACGCCTGTCATGAAGGGGGTGAATAATTCTGAGACTGCAGCAGTCATTAAAAGTGGCATGTTGTGATGAGTTTGGATAAACCTCTTGTTATATTAGTTGTGTTGTAGTATTTAAATTGTTCTCAGTGATAGTGTTTTGGGTTTTTTTTGAAAGTTTGTACAGTTGGCAATGGAATCTGATTTGCAGCGGGGGTAGAATAATTGTGATTACAATACCAGATCACATAGAACACTCTACTGATATTCATAGACATAGAACTCCTGAAGTATGCCTCTTGGGTCACATTATTAAAGAATTCACCCACAGAGGTTGTGACCCTGAATGTCATGTATGTAGTGATACAGATGGGGGTATAATTCATTTAGTAATTGCCATTTAGGAAAGCACCCATAAAGGGGGGTTAACAGCGACCATACAGGTTGCTACCCAGTCACTGAATAGAACATTTAGCAAGGAGAAAAAAAAGAGGATGACTCAAGGACTTTATGCTCCAGTGTTATGTCCATCCATTTTTTGGTATTCGTCCCGTACATTTAAAAATAAAAGATAAACAACTTAACAAATAGTCTTTATTTTAAAAAAGATCTACCATCTTATGTCTCCAGCTCCAATGCAGACCTATGTGTCTACGGTTACAGACTACAACTAACTCCTGTGCAACCTGATCCTACAGTCATACTCCCTTTCATCTGTCTCCTACTTCTCCTTAAAGGGGTTCTTTGGGGCATTAATTTTGATGACCTATCCGGATTGGTCATTAACAGATGATTGGTGGGGGTCTGCCACTGCTTAGGCCCCGCTGTCAGTGTGGACAGCGCTGGAAGCAGATTATGCTGTCAACATTGCAGCAGCCTGTTTTGGTACTGCCGGCAAAGCTCCAACTGAATTCCATAAGAGCTGTGACTGCACTACTCAACCACACCACTGCAATCTGGACAGCACTAACAGCAGGCTCAGCGATCAGCTGATTGGTGGGGATTCCCATGGCGATCTAACTATGGATGACCTATATGAGGATAGGTCAGTAACAGAGAACCCCTTTAACATTCCTTTGAGATTAGCATGATGCATGAACATATGGAGTCTGTTGTCATGGAGACGCATGGCTCTGCATAGGAGCTGCAAATAAAAATGGTAGACTATTCCTAATCAAAGATATTTACAAAAACTGCAAGATGTATTGGAGTGATTCAAAATGATGGAAGGGCAGACCCCCCTTTAATATATATATACAGCCCCGTACACACATTCATAGAGGTTTTATCTCATGGACAGCAGATTTGTTGCAAGGACGGAGTGGTAATTTAATCTAGAACACCGGCAGCTACATGCATTTTTATTCAGCGTTAGATTGGCTTATTAATATGCAAACAGTCCGCTCTTCTGTGCTTGTGTTACTCCGCAGGTTTTACACAGCTCCCTCTAACCTGCCATGTTCCATCTGTTTTCACACACCGCCTTAATCCCAGGCTATGCCGAGGGCATGATCAGGCATCGCAGACACCGGGCACTCGAGAGTCTTACTAGACCGTCTAGTGACAGGGAAAAAATAACATATAGCCATCTGTACTTTTCCATTCTAAGTGAGGTTATAGAAGTACATAAAACAAGCAAAAAGTGGAATTTTTCATAAATAGCTCATAAAGGTAATGAACATTGTTTTATGGAAATAGACACAGAGATGAGCAGAAGTGTAACATGACCACTCTGAAATAAGGGCTCCCACCTACCATGTGCCATTCATAATACTGGTGTCTTAACATGGGGCATTCGGGTAAGATTGCTGCTTCTGCATTGCCTACAGCTACACCCCTGGAAACAAAGTTAAAGCCACGGATGATGATCAGTCACAAAAAATCATAGGAATGTTTGTTTGCCTGATCATCTGTCAAAATCAGTGGCTGCGGACCCGCTGGGCTATGATGGAGCACCAGGTTCAGGATCTTCCCTTTCTCCGGTATGGTGATATCAGAGGAATGCACTGGCTCTGAGACCTGGAAGGCCAATCCCAGCTCCTTCAGGGTTACCATGGTGCCTCAGTCCATATACTTAAGTAGGGGCGCTAGTAGGGACTCATGTCTCAGTTCTGGTCAGACCAGTTTCAGGAGACGGCTGAGTATGAAAACAAGCTCTGGTGGTGACAACAGCATGGAGGCTTCGAGGGTCGTAAACGATCCAGAAGTCAACATTGCTGCTGGAACCAAAAACCTTAATAAACGGAACAATAAACTGCAGCAACAAAGAAAGCAGTCCAATTCCAGTCTCTTTGTATGTTTTTCTCCAACCGTAATCGGCCTGGTAACTACAAGTCCTATTTCCCATATAACAGGTTATTCAACAGTCCTTTAAGTACTTTTACTCCCATACAATGGGCTTTTCCAAGTTCTTACCTACTAGGCAACGTATCCATTAGGGCATTGTTGGGTGGAAGGGAGTAATGCAGCAGCAGGCTCCGGGACTTCTCTTCTACAAATTCTATATTTTCCTAAGCTCGAGGACTCCATGCCCGTAGGGCCAAAAGTACTGCGATCGAGAAGCACGACAGGAGTGACTCCAAATTCACGTCCTATTTCAAGCAGCATAGTTGCACCTACAGCTCTGCCGGTTTTTGGTTTGATCTTTTCCCGCTGAGAACCCTGCTCTTACCTTCCAACCCCCTCTTTAAGTCACAGTATCATACAGTATTCCTGCTCAGCAGAACATAATATAAGCAATGAAATGGTGCTGTAACATTATGAAGAACCATACCTACCTTACGGTGGTATGGCTACAGGCCAAATCCAGAGGTGACACCTGAGGAACCCTGGTCTTCACCCTTTCACCCCACTGGTCAGGATATGAGTTTCGCTACAGGGTCCCCAGGCCATTATATTAGAAATGATCCAGGTTATGTGGCTGCTGTTGCAACTACAGACCGAGGCGTGGACCCCGAGAGTCCAAATACAATCATAGTTAAAGGAATGCGGGATCAAGGCTGGCAGCATAACTTCAGCACAGTCCAGAGGGTGGGGCACACAAAGTAAGTTCAGCATAGTACAGACAGACCAGGAGTCGGGGAGGCAGCAGACAGAAGAACGGTCAGTCAGCAACCAGGCAATCAGCACAAATGAGAAGGATCTTCAGCTGGACAATGAGACCAAGGACTTGGGCACCTTCGTTGGGGAGTAGGTGCTTGATTTAAGCCGAGGTGCTCTGGGATTGATGGGGAACAGAAATACAGGACACATGCAAGCGATCGTAGTAACAATCATTCATCCACAAATTAGCAATCTTCTGCCGCATGTAAATAGAGCCAACAAGCGCTAATAGACATGTTATATTGCTGATTGGAGTTTGTTAAATGGGCAGAGAATTGTCCCGCGTAAAAGGGGGTTTACTCCTGCCAGCCCTCAGTACCCATGTGTTAGAGGGGTATTCCAGGACTTTGTTAACTTTTTCTATTGATTACCGACAAGTCACTAATAGATGACTGTTCGGGACCCATCTTCAGATCCCCACCAATAAGCTGATGCTGCTGTTGCTATGGTCAGCGGAGGAAGCAGAAAGCACTGACCATAGCACAGTGGCCTGGGATGGTACTGCAGCGTATCTACTGTTGAATTCAATGCAATACCAACCGGGGACACTGCACTGGTGTCATCGCTTTGTGCTTCTTCCATTGCCCATAGCGGCAGCGGGAATCAGCTGATTGGCAGGGATCCGAGCTGTGGGTCCCTGCTGATCATCTATTGATGACTTGTTGGTCATCAAAAGAAAAAGTTAACAAAATCCTAGAATACCCCTTTAAGGTGGCTTTACAGAGGACAACTATTGATACCCGACAGGTCATCCTAGCAATAATCGTTCCTGTGCTTTTACACAGGAGTGATCATCGGTAGTGAATGGAGGGGGTCAGGAATCTTGGCGGCCCATCCGCCTCCATTCACAATAAGCAGGCATCATACATAAGTGGGATCCCCAGCAGTTGGACCCCACCAATCCGTCGGTTTCACCCATCCAGTGGATGGGTGTAAAAGCTTACTATTTTATCCACTGACCGGATAACCCATTTAAATCCTAAGGAACCACAATAGAGAAGTGATTTTGTTAACTAGGGCAGTTTATAAACACGTAATCAGTGGAGCCCCCACCAGCCTCAGACATGCTGGGGTTGAAGATGGAGAGCAAGTCCCTTCAATGAGAGATCGCCTTATGAATGAAAGACTCTTCTAGGCATTCTCTCGGATCACGGCTGGCACGGCCGGATGTTGGCTGCCAGAGACAGTCAACACCCGCTACATATGGGGCAGGCTCAGCTCAGGAGTGCCCCCTATGCCTCCCTGCCGCCGGAGGGCATACTTATTAATACTTTTGCATGAAGGGGTTAAAGGAACTTTCCATTGTTGGCTTTTGTTCCATTCATGTGCATTATTCTGCTCTGTCATCTACGCCTCGCTCATTTGTCTACACCACCTCTTTGAATCCCCGGCAGCGATTCACTAAACACATCACACGTCTCCGCACCCTGATGTTATTTCGGGCCTCCCTTCCTCCCACCGGTGGTGTCCCCTGCTAAATATAAAGTGAAAAATGACTCACCGGTTTTCCCTTATAAATAAGCATCAGGGGCTTGGGGTTGCTAAGGGACCACGCTGTTGCTAGGAAACCCTCGCTAACAAAGATTATCCTGGACCAGATGCCACCAGCTGCGTCACGTGACCGGGATACGGGATCCTCGCCCGTTATTTACATACACAGACGCATCATGCAAAATAGAATTCAACTGCATTAACTCTTACCAAGCCATCGCAATGTCACTGAACACATCAACATCTTCTACACGGATGTCTATCGGTATCACAATGGAAGACAGAGTGGTTACTAGAATAACACAGAAATGATGCAGTACACGGAAAATATATCACTGAAATTGTGCGCCATTTTTTTTATAATTAACCTCTTCCCCCAAACCAATCCTACATGAACATATTCATGACTTCCTGTGCAATATGTCACAGCTGCCACCAATTTTGTTACCATCCAGGATTGCACCATCTATCACTGACTGTAGGGGGCAGCATTATGGCAGATGCACCTTTTTTCCCTGTACATAAGGATACGGGTGGCATTAGGTTAAATGGAACCCTGTGTGGAATTTTGTGCCCCCTCACCTCCTGTCATAAGAAAAAATCTATATATACTGCACTGATAGGCAGACTTCCTGTATTCAAAAGCAGCAAGATAGCAGCATACCCACACCAGAACAGCTCAGGGAATATATACTGTACCAGAAGCAAGCTCACCGCATAAATACAGCACCAGAATCAAGCTCAGTACATAAATACAGCACCAGAACCAAGCTCACCACATAAATACAGCACCAGAAGCAAGCTCAGTACATAAATACAGCACTAGAACAGCTCAGTAAATAAATACTGCATTAGGCTGTCTGTCCACGGGTGAGATGTCATAGCGAGGTCCGTGGCAAAAAATCGCCTGCGGAGTTCGCATGACACGCTTTCCATAGGGTAACTATGGAAAGCGCAGCCCGACATCCACAAGCGGAGAATCATAGCGATTCTCCACTCGCATGATTAGAATCACAGCAAGTTTCGATTTGCCGCGATTCTTCATGGTGAGCCTATCAATTAGATAGGCTCATTGCGAAGAACTTACAGTTCTTCCCATTCCTCTCCCATGGCGAAATATCGCTAGCCATATTCTGTCGTGGCCATGGAAAGGCAGCCTTAGAAACAATTTCATAGAATAAATATAGCACCAGAACCAAGCTTATAATATAAATACAGTACCAGAACCACGCTCAGTACATAAATACAGCACAAACTAACATCAGTACATAAATACAGCACCAGAACCAAACTTACAACATAAATACAGTACCAGAACCAAGCTCAGTACATAAATACAGCACAAACTAACATCAGTACATAATTACAGCACCAGAACCAAACCTCAAACATAAATACACTAACAGAACCAAGCTCAGTACATAAATACAGCACAAACTAACATCAGTACATAAATACAGTACTAAAACCAAGCTCATAAGATAAGTACTTTGTGTTGCAGTGGCGCCAATGAGCTGACAGTATCACCTCAGAACATCAGAGGAGAGTAGGTGGAGGAGAATGATTGATTTATCTCCACAAGATGCAGCTGCATGGAGGAAGTAGATCATCTGGCTGGGTGGACCTACGGACGGGAGATAACGCTAGGCTACATCTGACTGGTGCTGGTGGCTGGTGTCCTGTGCGACCGCACACAACACACATAGCTAAGGCCGGTCATGCTTAAGGACACTGGTCCTTTTTGGCCCACTAGGACCTTGTTCACATGGTGGATTTTGCCACGGGATTTGACATGTAATCTGCATGAAATCTGCATCCCATTCATTTGAATGTGAAGTTGTGCCATAGTTTATACAGCATGGATTTTTCAACACATGGATTTCAAATCCACATTGTGGAAAAAAAGAAGTGGCATGTCACTTTTTGACATGGATTCCATAAGGATTAGCCCAATTAAATGCAATCAATAAGGGTAAAGCAATCAGCCAAAATAGAGCGCCTCATCCCCTCAGACATCTTCCTCCTGTGTAAGTCGCTAAGGATGGAGAATGACATTCACATGGAATCAGGCTGTTCTTGTGAGGATGCAGATGGTGAAGGGGGAAACCATGTGAAACATGGAAGAGGTAACTGTATTGGGTCTACCCATGAGACTGGTATTACTTGGACTACTGTGAGGCTGGACATATGAGGACTACTATAATGCCTATTACTATGACACTTGCACTATATAGTAAGTCCCCATTATTGTACTAAGATACCACCATAAATGATACATGAAATGTGACTACAAGGCTAACGGTGTCATGGTGTCACACCTCGTCTACAGACTTAAATCCGCTGCTGCACTGCAGCCACCATTAGCAAGATGATGCGGATGGTACCTGCAGTGCAGAGGCTGAGATTCCCCCTTGTAAATGGAGCATGACACCCATTACTGTGCCTATGATGCAGGCACTAACAGCACAATCAGGAGTGTCTTCAGGATGTAACTATGAGAGGTTTAGATGATGTGACTAGAGTATTCAAGGTCTACAAACAGTTGTCATGGCATGCTGTACATGCTCCATATACCCATCGAATCCCAGTTTTGCCAAGGAATGGATGTCACGCTCTATTTGCAAGTTGAAATTCTCTGCCGCAGCACTACAGGTACCATCAGCAGAATCTAAGTGTCACTTACATTAGCCTGTACTTTAAGAGTATACTGCAATGCCACTTAGTAGGCAAGGTAGCTCCACTTCACAGGAGAGTGCCCCTCATAGGGAACAAGTGGCACTGCTGCTCCAATGCTGCTTCTCCACCTGCTCATTACATTTTGCCATAGTCGGCAGGATGGTGCATCAGCAGCTGGCAGAGTGGCAACACAAAAATGGACTTTGGTACAGAATGTGGTACACATAGACTATTGAGTACCACCTGGTTGAGTGCCCCTTGTAGGAAAGGAGTGGAGTTGCTTATCCAATGATGCTTCTTAATCTGCTTGTTACATTTTGGTGTAGTCAACAGGATGGTGCATGAGTGATGGGCAAAGTGGAAGCACAAAAATGGACCTTGGCATGGAATGTGGTAGCTATGGACTATGGTTGCTTGGAGGTGAATATAAGGTAGTGGGGAAGTCACTCCTTCTTATAGGGAAGGAGTGGTGCTGCCACACTAAGGTCCTTCGTAGCCTCTGTCTAAAAATGCTGCAGGAAAAAGCACTTTTCTTCGGCCGGCAAGCTAGGCAGAAAGCCGTTGGACTATAGTCAATGGTGTCCGCCTGGTGCTTTTTGGTTCCGTCCAGAGACGGAACCGTTCCGCCGTGAGGATTCCTCTTCCATGCTCCCCGAATAGAATGAAAGCACCTTAACACTGCTTCTCGACCTGCTCACTTCATTTTGGCATAGTCAGCCAGATGGTCCACCCATGGCAGGTGGAATGGCAGCACAAAGATGGACTTTATCATAGAACATAGTACCTATAGACTATGACTGGTTGAAGTGGGGAATGTAAGGTAGATAAGGAGTCCCCCTCCACAATAGAGCGCACCTCAAGGGAAAGAGTGGCACTGCCAATCCAACAATGCTTTTCGACCTGCTTATTGCAAGCCAAGTAATTCCCGTAATAACCGCACATTAGGTAATTGATCTTAATACGGTTCTCCAATATAATATTTAAATTGCCCCAAACCAGAGATTAATGTTAAGCTGCTTCTGATTTATTAATATGTCCTACTGCCTAATTCTACTCTAGACGGGCTGTAAGCTTTTTGGGCGGCCACATTCCCCACTGTCTATATCTGCAGCACATGTATGATGTGCTAATAGATAGCGATGGCAGCGGTTAAGAATACTTTGCAGGCAGAGAAGAAATAAGCCGCTGAGAGAAGGAAGGTTTAATGCTTAGAAATACAATAATCACTCTCCACTCAACAAAAAATGAAACAGTATTGATTTCTGAGGTCTAAGAATAACTGCAGGAATCAGCCGCCCGGGAAAGTAGGCACCAAAAATAGACTCATCATGGAAGTGATAGTCAGCAAGGGGGATCCCAGAGGTGAGAGATGCGGGGAGGCGAATGACAGGAGGCGGGGAATCAGATATGTGTAATAGCGATAACATTGTAGGACAGTATTATTCTACGTGTAGAGAATACCGAAAAGGAGCGTTAAAAAAAAAAGAGCAGGTATGATGCCTATCAACACACCATGAGTATTACACAGAGCGGAATAAAGGCAACTGACAGACAGAACGACCACTTTATTAGAGACCCCCATCTAGTAGCATGTTGGACCTCTTTTGGTCTTCAGAACTGCAGCAATTCATCATGGTATATATTCCATTAGTTGTAATTGTTCTAAGGGAATATTGACTCCTGTAGACAGGAAACGTCTTGCAGTCGCCGCAGAATTTATGGAGGTACTGACAAGTTCTGAACATCCCTAAGGAAGGGATCATCGATTCATGCTGCTTGTATCAAATTCTGACCTCTCATCACTGGCGTAACTATAGGGGATGTAGGGGGTGCGGTTGCACCCAGGCCTCGGAGCCTTGGGGGGCCCATAAGGCTTCTCTTCTCCATATAGGGAGCCCAGTACTATGAATAAAGCATTATAGTTGGGCCCTGTTACAGGTTTTGCATTGGGGCCCAGGAGGTTCAAGTTACGCCTCTGCCTCTCATCAACATGGTGCAACAGAAATCTGGATCCATCTGACCAGGCGATGTATTAACACTGCTCAGTGATCCAATTTTTGCACCCTTTTGCCCACTGGAATCTTGCCTTTCCATTTCTGGTCGTCTGCTGTTATAGCCATCCGTGCTAAGTAACAATGAGTTGTGCATTTGAGCACTTTAGGTGGAGCTCCAGCATTCTAGCTGGATGCAATTTGCTTGGCTGTGCAGCGCCTGTTCATCAGAAAGCACTTTCACATCCTCCTCTGACCCCTTTTGGCAATGATTGCTTTATATCCACAGGTTCCTTTTTGCTGGATGTTTTTCCTCAATCACACCATTTTCGGTAGATACTCCACACCACTACATGAGAAAATCTGACAAGGTTGCCAGTGAAATCCTGTTCCCATATAATCTAGCACTGATGACCAGGCCTTGTTGGAAGACACGCAGATCGCTGGATTTTCCCATTTAATATGGATGCACACTGATTCACGGAAAACTTGTCACATGATTTTGTACTTCAGGGTCATGGGTTTAATTTCCATACAGGGAAGCTTCAATCTTGAAAGGGATGAGGTCTCTACTAAAGTGGCAGTCAGTGTATAGAGAAACTCAAAATGAAGAAATCTAATTAATCTAGGATGGAAAGTGTACCTGTAGCAAAGCTCAATTTTAGGCTCTGTTCAGACAGTTATGAAAGAATGTATATGTAGTCTCGGCAGATTTGATGGAACGAATACATATGTTATTGTTCGACGTTATACATGTTCTTGCTAGAAGCTTCAGAGAGATCACATGACTGTTTTTTACTCTAACTTTGCTTTGTGGATAAATTTTATGGATTAACAGGGAGTGAACTGCTTGCTGATTGACTGGGTATAAAACAGTAGTTTTGCAAAGAGCCTTGTGAGGATTGAGCTCCCCCCAGTGCTTGCTTTTCCTGGACCAGAAAGAGTGTCAGGGCTCGAACCCAGGACCTCCTGCGCTCCAGTCAGCAACTCTCTTCACAAGGTCATCCAGGACTTGGACAGCTCTCTGCTGAATGCCTTGTCATGTGCCTGTGTTTTTCCGGACTGGCTTTACCCTCTGTTTCCTTGTCCTGGCCCCGCACGCATATTAACTTTTTCCACACCACTTCTGCCCTATTCAGCAATTCCAGCAACCTGATTGGTTGTTTGGGTTGGCTGATTCACAATTCCAGCAACCTGATTGGTTCTTGGAGTTGGCTGATTCACCAAACAACCAATCAGGTTGCTGGAATTGCTGAATAGGGCAGAAGTGCTGTGGAAAAAGTTAATATGCGCCCCGCACTGCCACTAATTGGGACTTCCTATAAAAGCCTGACTCTGCCTCAGATCCAGCATGTGTATATTGTGCCTTGATCAAGCTTCAGTTTAACCTGCTCCTCTGCTATCAACCTGAGACCTTCTAATACTGACTTCTGGCTTCCCTTCCGATAACGCTACCTGCCTTCTCCATTTGTACCGCAACACGAGACCTTCTGATACCAACTTCTGGCTTCCCTTCTGACAATGCTACCCAACCTCCTCCATTTGAACTGCAATACAAGACTTCCTGAAACCGACTTCAGGTTTACTTTATGACAATGCTTTCTGTATCCTCCATTTGTACCGCGACACGAGACCTCCCGTTGCCCCCTGAATCTTTCCTGATTACTGTCCAGACCTGCGACTGCTACACCGGAGGCTCCAACCTAGTGCCTGAAACCGCTACAGAGAGAGGGAAACTCAGATTCCTGGAGTGGCACCACCCAGCTGTTGTAACGCAAGTGCCAGAGGGAAGTCTGCTGATCGTACAAGGAAATATCTGCTATTACCAAACACAAGTGCTGAGCTATCACCACTAGAGACACCACCAACCACAGCAGATAGATGGACAGCAAGTTAATGGTGTGTTATCATGAGTACCATAACCCAGGCTCATCACCGGTAAAACGGATTATTTTGACTTCATCACCGTGCGGCGAACTCCAAAGATACTGTGCTAATATTTGTTCAGGAAAAAGTGACTGCATATTTCTGTTATCGGATTTAGGCTGGCTCCACACGGGCAAGTAAATTGTGCGACTTTCGCCTGATGCAGTAGTTAGTAAAAAAGCAGAATATGAAACCAATGATTTACAGTGGTTTCATTCCCATCTGAGATGTTTTCACTGATGCGACATTGGGGGCATACGAAATTGTGGCTTGCTCTATCTTGCTGCGATGTGCAATTGTTTTTATCTCCCATGTATTCCTATGGAGGCTTCTTTTTATCCAACGCTACAAACACGCACTGCGATGCGATTTTAACATTGACTTATGCAATCAAAAATTGTGCAACTTTGTCGCGCGATCTTATGGCAGGCAGAAGCAATGCGAGATTATTCTCCAAAAAAAGCATTGCTGGCGCCTACAAATTGCAGTGAATAAAGATGTGATTTTGCCGCAATTTCCTTGTGGCAAAATCGCGATCGCCCATTTGGAGCCAGTGTCAGCCATTTGGTTAACTGCAATTCCTGCAAGACGAAGTTACTTCAAAGGAGACTTTTCATTCAACCAGCATCTGTGGGGCTATTTGCCCCTGGCCAGGGTAAACCATTTACTGACTGAGATAATTCTATATGGCACACACAAGATTAAAGGGGTTCTGTCATTAGAAAAAAAATCTATACTTACCTATTCCTCCCCAGGCAGTCTTCTTACCGCATCCTCTCCTCACTGATCTTCTCCTAGCTGTTGCATTCCCCCGGGTCACGTCACCTCCAGCCGGCTGGATCCTCTTCTTCACGTTATGTTACGTACGTTAGCGGCTTTCTCCTTCCTGCCGGTCAGTGTACCCAGTCACTAGTGATGTAGCGTTCACTGCCTAGCATGGAATGCTGAATCCTATGCCGGGCTATTGCTGCGACTGCGTGCTGTGTTGATATACTAATAGTCACAGCAATAGTATGGCATAGGATTTGGCATTCCCTGCTAGTGACGTAGCATACACTGATCTGTAGGAAGGAGACTGACAAGAATGTACGTAACGTCACAGGATGAAGAAGATCCGGCCGACTGGAGGTGATGCGACCCTGGGGACTGCAGGAGCAAGGAGAAGATTGGTGAGGAAAGAGATATGGTAAGAAGACTGCCTGGGGAGGAATAGGGAAGTATTCTTTTTTTTTCTAATTACAGAACCCCTTTAAGGATACTCTATCTGTAGGGTACTGATCGAGTTCTAGCAATAATTGAAGGTTAGTAGGCTGTTTGCGTTGTATCCAAGTAATCCGATTGTATGTTATTGCCATATTATGCTTCATCCTGCATTCAGTAAAAGCATTGTTTGTTCAGATGAACTGGTGTAAAGCCGCTCCATCACCGGCCTCATATTCCACACCTGTCACCTGTTACAGCTGCATGCAGCACTAAACTTCCCATCAAAATGATGGCGCCCACAACAGAGCTCAACGGATCCCATTATAAGTCATTGGGGTCTCTTGGTTTTCAGTGATATTATTGTGGGATGTATTAGATATAGCATTGTGGCTTTTGTATGCAAGGAAGCCACAACAGTAGTGAGAACAAAGCTTTTTTCTATTTAACCCTTTTATGACTGCAATACATCTTTTTACTAGTCTCACTAAAGGGCTTTAAACCTGCACATACATCCTGACTGACAGCCAGGCTCCTGCTCTAACAGCCAGGAGAGGAGAAACCTCAGATCCTGACAGTTTAATCCCTTACATACCACAATCAATAGTAAGCCGATGCCAGGGGAAGGGGGCTCTTTCTGTCACCCATCAGCACCCTGCAGTGTGAGGTACCAATGGGTTGCCATGCCAGCCGGAAAGAAACCTGACAAAGGCTTCCATATCTGCCATGTAACTCAACCTATTAGACCCTGCTTCCAGCAAAGTCTGTTAGGCTGCTGTCATAGGTATAGTAGAACGCACTACATAAGTAATGCAGTGTAATATTCTAACAATCAAAATATTGTAATGAAAAGTTCAAAATAGAGAAAAATCCAGTTAAAAATATACGTATTTTTCCCCACAAAACCCTGTTTTAAATGGATAAAAAATTTTTATTTATTTACTTTAAAAAGCAACACATAATCAGTATTGCTGCGTTTGTAATGACACAGCAAATGAAAATATTTTTCTTATGTGGTGAACGTCATAAAAATCATTTAAAAAACTGACACCAGAAGTGCTATTTTAATTATGTTTTACTAAGCTGTCTCCCCCTCTCCCTTCCCCTCGCGACTCTCTGCGAGAGGAGGAGGCAGGACAGGGTGGGAGCTAGCGTGTTGAGCTCCCGCCCCCTCCCATTACAAACAGCGGAAAGGGGGTGGGAGCTCAGCACACGAGCTCCTACCCCATCCCACTTCCTGCCCTTGCAGAGAGGTTAGCTCTGCCCCTCTCCCGTCCCCTCCCATTGCAAACAGCGGCAAGGGGCAGAGAGCTCATATGGGAGCCATCATTGGCAGTGGCCGTAGTCCGGCCAGGAAGATAGTTCCAGGACTGTCTTTCCTGCACTGTGTAAAAGCAACCGGATGGGCACTTTTACGTTGCAGGAATACGCCTGTGTGATCTGATGCATTGGAATCCAATGCATCAAATGGTAGCGTATATCGGCCAGCTGTGAAAACGGCGGTCGATATACACTTATGTGAATAAGCCCTTACAATGCGATGATGAAAATTGCTTGGTCCTTAAGACAGAAAATAGGCTGGTCTCTAAGCAGTTCAAATTTTTAGTTAAAAAAGTGCAATGAAATCACTACATCCTGATGAAAAAGCAAGTGACAAACTCACCTCTGCTACACGAGACAAATCCAGCTCTGCTAAATCGTAAGTAAAGCATATAGGCCAACAAAAAAATGATATTAAGATAGGCATATGAAAAGGACATAACCGGAACCTACCTGAGCTCAGACCTTTCAGACGGAGGGCATGCCAACATCCTGGATGTGCCAGCTGCTGCTCCCTACACATTGTCACTGGTTTTGTAGTCACAGGACAATAGTCTGACTGTTTGGCAGGAGTGAGCAGAGCCCTATAAATATTTACTTGGTCGATGCCAATTCTGTTTTTTTTTTCCTGATGCCAGGTTGTATTCCACTGGCATTTCTAGCAGACGCCTGCATGAGGCCGAGCAGACGGCAACAGGGAACCTTGCTTGCAGAAGAAAGAGAAATGTGTATAACATGCCATCCTTGGGTTATACAAGTATCGATCACAAGAAAGGTTCATTTATGCCAGTAGTGGAAGTAGTCCACGTACACAGTGACATTTCATGCCCCTTTAATTAAGCTTATAGCTCACAAATCACACCATTCCCTATTTAACTGATTCAAAATTCTAAGAAAAAACGAAAAAAAGTGATATTTGATGGCTAGATAAATAGATATATAATATAGATATTAAATGGATAGATAGATAGATATGAGATAGATAGATATGAGATAGAGCGATAGATATGAGAGAGAGAGAGATATTAGATAGAGAGCTATTTGATAGATATTAAATAGATAGATAGAGCGATAGATATGAGATAGATAGATAGATAGATAGATAGATAGATAGATAGATAGATAGATAGATAGATAGATAGATATGAGATAGAGCGATAGATATGAGAGAGAGAGCGATAGATATGAGATAGATAGATAGATAGATAGATAGATAGATAGATAGATAGATAGATAGATAGATAGATAGATATGAGATAGAGCGATAGATATGAGAGAGAGAGAGAGAGATATGAGATAGATAGATAGATAGATGGATAGATATTAAATGGATAGATATGAGATAGATAGATAGATAGATAGATAGATATGAGATAGATAGATAGATAGATAGATAGATAGATAGATAGATAGATAGATAGATAGATAGATAGATATGAGATAGATAGATAGATATGGGATAGATAGATAGATATGAGATAGATAGATATGAGATAGATAGATAGATAGATATGAGATAGATAGATATGAGATAGATAGATAGATAGATAGATAGATAGATAGATAGATAGATATGAGATAGATAGATAGATAGATAGATAGATATGAGATAGATAGATATGAGATAGATAGATAGATAGATATGAGATAGATAGATAGATATGGGATAGATAGATAGATATGAGATAGATAGATATGAGATAGATAGATAGATAGATATGAGATAGATAGATATGAGATAGATAGATAGATAGATAGATAGATAGATAGATAGATATGAGATAGATAGATAGATAGATAGATAGATAGATATGAGATAGATAGATAGATAGATAGATAGATAGATAGATAGATATGAGATAGATAGATAGATAGATAGATAGATAGATATGAGATAGATAGATAGATAGATAGATAGATAGATAGATAGATAGATAGATAGATAGATATGAGATAGATAGATAGATAGATAGATAGATAGGTAGATAAAAGGGGAGAGCTAAATAAAGCAGTAATGGGCGGTAGATGGAGGGAGACAGGCATATGAAGTGAATATCTCTGAAAAGAGAGAAATAATGAGTGTCAGACATTGTGCTGTCTGCATTCAGGCACAACACGGTTCAGCCCATTACAGCAGACCATTGTTTTATACGGCCAGACACAAAGCAATGAGTAAGAGGACTGTGCACAGGTCAGGCAAAACAATGGGGGTCTTCGCCAGCGAACTCCGCAAGATGGGATAATTCATAATAACAAATGATGCATGTTTTCACGCACGGCCCCGGAGCTGCTCGCCCCCTAGTCCCACCGCAGCCACAACGACTTAGTATTAGCACATGTATCGGCTCGCTGTCTCCCTTCGCCCCCGCAAAACACTCGCCTGCCTATTTTTAGCTTAGCTAGCGACTGCGTTGAATTATTCAGCAAGTTTTACTTTGGTGGAAGATTATAAATAGAACAAAGCTGATTATCCCTCCTTCATCTCCGCAGGAATGGGCAACCCTTTGTTCCATCACAGTTATCACAAATAAATAACATTTCCGTCAGGACGGTTTAATCACTCCTGCCCAGGGAGGTAATCAGTTAAAAGCCTGACGGTCAAGTAGTAATAAACAGCCATGAACAACGAGGGGCTCAGGCTTGGAGCTGCTTTTCAGAACATCTGAAATAATTGATTATATTGCAATTCCTTAATTTAATATCAGGATTAGCAACTGAAGCAATCCGAAAATGGTACATACACTATCCTACCAAAAGTAATAGGAGAGCTGAGCAAGAATCACAAGTAGTATGTATATCCATATGTTAATATTTAGTGGGGCTCCATTCGCCCTAATGACACTGGATTCTCTCCATGGCATACTTTCTACTAATGTCTGATACACTTCTGCTGCTATTTCCCTCCAATCATCCTCCAAATGTCTGGTGTGTTCTCTTAAAGAAGATGCATCGGTCCATCTGCATTGTTGCAAGGAGCGTCAATCAGGGACGTAACTGTAGAGGATGCAGGGGATGCGGTTGCACCCGGGCCCAGGAGCCTTAGAGGGCCCATAAGGCCTCTCTTTTCCATATATGGAGCCCAGTACTATAAATAAAGCATTATAGTTGGAGGCCCTGCTACAGGTTTTGCATTGGGGCCCAGGAGCTTCAAGTTACGCCTCTCAGTGTCGTCATTGTACAGTTGAGCAACGGAAGAATGTTTTATGGAGTGATGAATAGCACTACTCCATCTTCAAATCAGATGGATGTAGCTGGGTGTGGAGGATGATGGGGAATGTCTTTTGCTTGAGTGTGTCATGCAAACAGTTAAGACTGGCCTGTACAGAGTCCTGACAGTGTCCATCTTATTTGAGAGAATTCACCAGACTTTTATAGGATGAATGGAGGGAACTAGCAGCTGAAGTTTATCAGACATTAGTAGAAAGTATGCCATGGAGAGTATCTGATGTCTTAAAGGCCGCTTCCACACAGGCGATTTTGTCATAATGCGGCAGTACTACAAATTGCATGTATGTAGAGCCCATGCTTTCCTATGGGTTCTTCAAAAAGAGCGATGTTTTGTAGCCTGCAACACTGCGAGAATACAAAGTCGCGACATGCTCTATACAACCGCGATTTGCGATTTCTTTTTGTAACCCGTGTTTCCCTATGGAGCCTTCCTATGTGTTGCATTCAATGCATTGCATTGAACTTTGCAAAACAGGTAATTACAGGTAGATTCACGGCAGTAGTTACAGGTAGATTCATGGCAGTAGTTACAGGTAGGAGCTCAGAGGTTGGGAGGCAGAAATACTCAGGAACAATCCGGCCCTATAGTCCACATTATCTATATGTCACCGGTCCTGGACACAAAATATAGCATGGAGGAGGCAAAAAGACAAGAACCTCTCCACATACTCTCTGGTGAGACAAAGTTACTCAGAAGAACACTTGGTTGAAATGCACCCCGCACATTCTCTGCATGGGTGTTAAAATCACAAACTTCTCTGTGGTGATCCACTTGGCGGACGGCCACACAGAAAAATAACTGCTGTAATGCGAACAGGTACCTAGTACAATGGGTCTCTTTATAGAGAATTATTTGGGGGAATTGCTCTCTCTCTCTCTGGGGAATTTTTAGTGACTCACTCGTTCTCTAATGCGTTTCACATGCGGTAAGGCTGTCTCTCCGTCTCCTCCATATTAGACGCGGGGAAACCATAGATGTCTACCTGCGCCCCTGCGGTTTCTTTAACGAATCGGGGAAAAGGGAAGATCCTCAGCTCATCATAGGGAGCCTCTCCTTCTTCTCCATTTTCAGGAAAGCTGAAGTTGCTTCCCTGCATCACTGTGGGTCCTCCAACAGCATGGGAAGATGGAAGATCATCAACAACCACTCTCAGACACTCACTTTTATCACCTCACTTGTACCACATGAAACTATAAGATAGATACATTCAGCATGCAGCAGAGCTTACAGGCAATGATTGTAAGCAAGTTAACCCTTCAGACGCTGCAGCTGTGCAACACACATACAGCAAATAGACATGACAGCTTTGCACAGTGCATCCACATAAGACAATACATTTATGACAATTATGGAGGGGACCAGGATGTTGTTCTGGGACACTACAGGGACACAGGACTCCCGTTCTCAGGATCAGTGGAGGTCTCAGTGGTGACACCCCCACTGATCAGACTTTTACCACCTGTCCATAGGATAGCTGACAAAAGTTGATTTTGGTATAAGCCCTTTAATCTTTGCTATAAGGTTCCCTTAAAGGAGTTGTCCGGCCACACAGGGTAAAAAATTTTTATAATAAAATATGCTTTCCTTTCACTATTTTAAAACACAGCCTACATGGGTTCAAAACACCATGTATATTACCTGTTCTGTCTTTTTCTTACTTTGTAAACTGATGTTTCAAGTAGATTTCAAAGATGGCGCCATTGTGCTGCAATCCCACAATGCCCTGTGCCTCCCCCCTATGTGTGCGCGCTCCTGATGATGGCAGGACGTATTGAACTCCTCAGCAGTGTCTCTTGGCCCCGCCAAGATCCCGCCCCCTCTAAGTTCACTCTATAGTACAGGACGTTCTCCTGCTCCGAATAGTTGCCCCAGCACTAATAGTGACCCCCAACAGTTGCCCCAGCAGTAATGGTGACCCCCAATAGTTGTTCCAGTAGTATTAGTGACCCCCAATAGTTGCCCCAATAGTAATAGTGACCCCCAATAGTTGCCCAGCAGTAGTAGTGACCCTCAATAGTTGCCTCAGCAGTAATAGTGACCCCCAACAGTTGCCCCAGCAGTAATGGTGACCCCCAATAGTTGTTCCAGTAGTATTAGTGACCCCCAGTGGTTGCCCCAATAGTAATAGTGACCCCCAATAGTTGCCCAGCAGTAGTAGTGACCCTCAATAGTTGCCTCAGCAGTAATAGTGACCCCCAATAGTTGCCCCAGCAGTAATAGTGACCCCAAATAGTTGCCCCAGTAGTAATAGTGACCCCCAGTAGTTGCCCCAGAAGTAATAGTGACCCCCAGTAGTTGCCCCAGAAGTAATAGTGACCCCCAATAGTTGCCCCAGTAGTAATAGTGACCCTCAATAGTTGCCCTAGCAGTAATAGTGACCCTAAATAGTTGCTCCAGCAGTAATAGTGACCCTCAATAGTTGCCCCAGTAGTAATAGTGATATACTGTTAAGGACCGTTACACATGACCGGTCACATTAACCTTTCAAGCCTTGGGTTCCAAATTAGTTCATACCTGGATGCATCAGAGAGGCCAAAAACTATATGATTTATAGTAATTAGCTCTCACAGATATGTAGAGATGAGCCGCGGCAAGTATACAGCCCACTCTGCTTAAGGCGCGTACACTGAATCTTTATTGACTGACTATAGTTCTAATACAGGAAAGCAATACGTCATTAGTCACGAGGTTTAATCTCATTGGGTTAGAAAAACATCAAGAATTGTGCTTTGTTGAACAATCCGCGCAGTGAGAATAAATATGTGAAATGTCCTTCAAATGATTATTCTCTCTTGGGAGTTTGGATGATCGCAGCGTCTTATCAGCACGATTTGCTCTTTTCCCGAAGCTCAGGACATGGGGGAGTCTTTTCTGATAGCGGCTGTACCAGGCAAATGTTCTCGGATGAATAGAAAGAAAAAAAAAACAAACAAATCATTAGACATTGCAACGAATACCCTGCTGTAAAGTTATTTCTGCTTTAATTATTGTTTCACTACACACAAGCTTATTTACATCTTATAATGCTCCATTTTGTATCTAGCGTCCATTTTGAGACAGATTCTTCCATTTTATGGACCTGTACCTTCTCAATACTATATTATATATTGTTCACGTATGCAGTGGATAGTTGCTAAATCTTTTGGTGAGATAACCATTTAAAAAAAATTACCCAACAAATTAACTAAAATGTGGCTCCCTTTATGAGCATTAATCTGACTGTAGATTTAGCGCAGTGGTGGGTCCTCCAGGTGTTCTGAAGCAGAGGCCCGCAGGGCTGTAGAAGAAGGCAGTACATGACAGGGTTAATAGAGAGGAAGTGGTTAACCAGGAGGGGGGAAGCAGGTAGTGGGAAAGGGGGTAAAATAAAGTGCGGGGAAAGAAGGAGGACCCACATTTAGGAGCAGAACGGCAGTTGGAAGCAGAAGCAGGACATACAACAGGACAGCAAGGAAGTTCCACCCGCCCGACCTATTGAAAGTTCATTGGTGTTGTTAGATTAATGGTATAGTGGGAGCTAGTGTGATATTGTCATGGTGGTGGTTAGGGGGGTTCTTGGAGTCAGCAGAAAAGTGGGGTGGGGGAAAAGATGGGGCTGGATAGCTACCTTTTCCTCAATTATTGGGTGGGCCTGTTTCCTCTTAGTTTTGACAGGGCAGAGGCCCTGCGGGGATAGTGGAAGTGTCTAGCCTTGGAATGGCTAGCGGGTCTCTGAGTCAGGAGGCAGGCAACTAAAGGCAATTTGGCAAGATTGGGTCCCCCGAGTCAGTTGGCTTGCAGCTGGAGGCATTGGTTGGGAAACTGGGTCTCTCAAGTCAGTTGGTGTGCGGTGGGAGGCATTATGAATTTTTCCCTAGTTGGTGAGGCTCCAAGGACCCCCACCCCCCACCCCGTTTGGGGGATTAAAATGTTGATTTTATGTAAATGTTATGTTTTAATAAAATGGCTGCTGGTGCCAATTTATCCAAATTGAGAAGTATTTGTTGGTAATTAGTTTTGGTGGTGGGTTTGGTGGGGTTAGGCTACAGCAGGGATATCTCCGTTATACCTGGGTCGTGTGTTCTCAGCATGGCAGATCACATAGTGGCAATCATAAAAACAGCTTGTGGCAAGGATCTATTGTAGGTTATAAGGGAGCTATGCCAGGTCACCAGGGGTTCAATACAGGCCATTTCCATAATTGACAATATATTCATACAATTTTCCAGGGACATTTATCTGCTGCAGATGAACTACTCGGCACATCACACATGATAATGTTTAGCTGGAAATGTATGCACTGGAAGCCTGTGTTTATCAAATTCATCCGTAATTGCATTTTATATGCTCTGGAATAATTTGCTTGTGAATAAATATGAACTCCTTATGTCTATAGACCTGGAATTGCGGGTTAGAATCTCATCCAATACTCATGATGGGGAGACGTGCCCTGCACAGATGGTCAATACTGAAAAATAGGTTCATTAGCAGGTTACGGATTTCCAAGAAAGGCTCTGAGCTCTGAGATCAGGACGGCCGGCAATTATGAATATACCTGCTATAGCATTATGAAGATATGGAAGTAACTCTTTCTTTACTAACACGTTTTAAAGTCATCATATAAGGATTTAGGGTGGCTTCAAACGAGCGTGTTTTGGTGCGTACATAGGTGCGTACATAAGTGCGCACCCATGTACGTGCAAAAACACGCGTGAATGCAAGTCTGTGCATTATTTTCAATGGAGCTGCAGCTGCATTGAAAACAATGGTCTGGTGACATCCCTGCATTGTTTTTCAGGGAAGGGCTTTACATATAAGCCCTTCCCTAAAAACTAAAATTTTAGTGTAAAAAAATAAAAAAATTAAATAAACTTACTTGTCCGCTCCTGTGTCCCCTGCCAGGATAAAGAACACATCTGCCGCATGCGGCAGATGTTTCCTTCACCCCTGCTAGTAAAAAGAATTCCCTGTTGCTACATCTGCCACATCTGTGACAGATGTAGCAGAGGAATTCTTCAATTCTCTACCGCAGCTGTCACACATGACAGCTGCGGTAGAGAATTCTGCTGCTGCCCCCCCCCCCCTCCCCATTGATTTTAGGGAAGGGCTTTAAATATAAGCCCTTCCATGAAAATCAAGTAAAAGTGCTGTAAAAAATAGATACTCACCTTGCTTCAGCTGCCGGGCTCAGCCGCTTCTTGTCCTGCTGTCCCCTGCTCTGTGGTGCTGATCCATCAGCAGGCGGGGATTTTAAGGTGCACAGCCAATCACATTTAGCTCTTTCAGCAGGCGGGTGCTCAGCCAATCACATTCTACTCTTTCAGCAGGCGGGGATTTTAAATCCCCGGCTGCTGATAGATCAGCACCACAGAGCAGGGGACAGCAGAAGAAGACGAGGCTGAGCCCCGGCAGCTGAAGCAAGGTGAGTATCTTTTTTTTTGTTTTTTAAACCACTTTTACTGGATTTTCAGAGAATAGCTTATATTTAAAGCCCTTCCCTGAAATCAATTCCCGGCAGCAGAATCCTCTACCGCAGCTGACATGTGTGACAGCTGCGGTAGAGAATTGAAGAATTCCTCTGCTGCATCTGTCATAGATGTGGCAGATGTAGCAGCAGGGAATTCTTTTTACTAGCGGGCATGAAGGAAACATCTGCCGCATGCGGCAAGTGTGTTCTTCATCCCCGCTGGGGGCCATGGGAGCGGCGGAGAGGTAAGTTTATTTTTTATTTATTTTTTTTTTTTACACTAAAATATTTGTTTTTCAGGGAAGGGCTTATATGTAAACCCCTTCCCTGAAAAACAATGCAGGGGTGCCAGCATGGAGCCGCCGGCAGCAGCTGCGGCTCCATTGAGAAAAATGCGAGCATTCACTATGGTGCACTCATATCCTATCTTTGCAGGCACACGCCTGTAAAGCATGGACATGTGCACACACCATAGTGAATGCATTAGGGCTAATAGATGCATGTTTTTGTGCATGCATATGCACGCACAAAATACACGCTCGTCTGAAGCCACCCTTACTTTGGTGAATGAATATTTACACAGGGTAACACCCCTTACTCCATGGAGTAGCATCATGTATACATTGAATGATCACTGCATTAGAACACCTACTCAATAACCGGTTAGTCCACCTTTTTGGGTGATAACAGCTTTCAGATGTTCACTAACAATTGCTGAGTTCTTGAACAGGAATGCTATCTCCTATTAAAGTGAATAGGGCAGTGGCTAGCATGCATGGCCACTGCCGACAAAATTTCGGGACACATCAAGCACGATATCTCTGGATTGGTGGGGGTCCCAGCAATTTGATCCCCACTGATTTGCAAATTATCCCCTGTCCTGTGGAAAGAGGATAACTCGCTGAGATGGAAATACCCCTTTAAAGGCGTAGCCTGTATTTTTTTAACCGATGACCTATCTTCTAGATAGGTCATCAGTAAGTGATGGACAGGGGTCTACCGCCTAGTCATCAACAGTCACTGCAGAAAGTGCCGGCGCCAGCTTCTCTACCATTGAAATCAATGGAAGAGCCGCACTATTACTCCACTTTTTGCTTCTCTTCTGATCATGTTACATTCAGTCCTGACCAGCAGAGAAGCAGGAAGTGCTGTAGTAGTGCGGCGCTCCAATTGATTTCAATGGAAGTGAAGCCAGCACTTCTTTCCCTGTCCACTTATGACAGCGGGCCAAACAATCAGCTGATGGATGGGGTACCAAGTGGTGGACTATAACGAGGATAGGTCATCAAATAAAAAAGGGCAGACAACCCCTTCAAGGAAAAACTCCATATTTCTACCTGGAGTTAATAACTTACTATACTCCGCCTTTGGTTACTGGTGATGTTCTTCCTTCCTGGGAACACTGATCCCTAATGTGCTGGTGGCATATGCAAATATGTGCCAAGTTGTGTACAGGATGTTGTTTGGTGGCACACAGAGCTCCTACGATGGAGCTGTAAGAACTCTGCATGCTGCAGAATGGTGCTCTGTATTGCGCTATATGTCTTCGAGGGACAATGTCTCCTTTTTCTCTAGCTCATTCCTTAACTGCAGATTTTCAGAGGGGCGTTTTTAGAAAACTAAACCCCAGCTGTTGTAAGGCATGGTGATATCCAGATAGAGCCCTGCAGATCCACTGAGAAGGTACAACCTAAGGCCTCGGTCACACGACCATTTTTTGGTCCGATCTGCAGACGCGCTTGCGATCTGCAGATCTATAGACCAAATGCATCCGAATGTGATCGGTCACATGTCCGTTATGCGATCCGCAATCGCGGGAAAAAACGCTCGTGTGACCGAGGCCTCATTGATTATAGTATGGATAATGAAGAATATCTAAAATGTTAGGACAGCATGAATACTCGGGTACACAAGGGTGTCATGTGTCTCACATGTGCTGAAGAGAGATAGAATAGGCGGGTACTGAATCAGTCCCTGTGGATGGGCATAGAAGTGGTGAAACTATGACATAGTGCTTGCTGACACAGTGTCCAGAGGAATGTGGTGCAGGAAAGTGTGAAGGACTATTGCAACGTCCCATAGGGTGACCCAGGACACAGGGCGTACGTTGAGGAGCTGGGAGGGCAAGATGCTGGCTTGTCATGGCGGCACTTACCACGCTCCCTCCTGGAGGGACGCACGTAGCCTCGGGCAGGGCAGCGCCGGGCCTCTTCCGGACACCCCTAGGATAGAGATGCCCAATTAACTGGAGAACAGGGATAGGGGTTGTCACAAGTGACGGCACCGTTCCGCTACCGACCAGTATGACCCACATGTCTGGAGCCACAGACAGAATTGGTGTACCTCAGGTCCCTGGGAACAGTCAGGGCCTGGAAGAACTTAACTTGAATAACTTCAGAATAATACAAGGCACAACTGACAGTTCTTGAAGTGCAGGTATTAAACAGACTTGAGTAATAGTACCTCCACACAGTGATACCAGACTTAAGGACGGCCGCATGTGAACAGCAGACGTAGGAGTACCTCCACCCGGTGACCCCCAGACTTCAGGATGGCCAGGTGTGACGAATGAAGAAGGGTATCTCTGTGCGATGATCCAATAACTCTGGACAACCACGAGGAAAAGAGGTCAGAAAGTACCATTGCACTAGGCCTTCGAAATTGCACTTACTTCTGGCTCACACTCTCTCTCTCGGGGCTCACTTTTTTCTCATCCCAGATACACACACGCTAGGGAATCTCTCCTCTTCTTCCATTCTTCACCACATGATCGTTGAAGGTACCCCCATGTGGCTGGCACTCTGAAGCCTCAGGAACCCAGAAGCAATGGACTCCCAGAACTCCTTTCCCGCTCTCACACACACATTTATAGCCTCACTCATACCACGTGATAGGACATAAATTGATACATTTACAGACCATCTGCAGGCTTTTGCAAACACTTAAAGGGGTTGTCCCGCGAAAGCAAGTGGGGGTATACACTTCTGTATGGCCATATTAATGCACTTTGTAATATACATCGTGCATTAAATATGTGCCATACAGAAGTTATTCACTTACCTGTTCCGTTGCTAGCGTCCCCGTCTCCATGGTGCCGTCTAATTTCAGCGTCTACACGCTTGCGCAGTCCGGTCTTCTCCCTTCTGAATGGGGCCGCTCGCGCTGGAGAGCTGCTCCTCGTAGCTCCGCCCCGTCACATGTGCCGATTCCAGTCAATCAGGAGGCTGGAATCGGCAATGGAACGCACAGAGCCCACGGTGCACCATGGGAGAAGACCTGCGGTCCACCGTGGGTGAAGATCCTGGCGGCCATCTTCGCAAGGTAAGTAAGAAGTCACTGGAGCGCGGGGATTCGGGTAAGTACTATCCGGTTGTTTTTTTTTAAACCCCTGCATCGGGTTTGTCTCGCGCCGAACGGGGGGCTATTGAAACAAAAAAAAAACCCGTTTCGGCGCGGGACAACCCCTTTAATCCATCACACTCTGCAACTGTGCAATACATATAACAGAATGACTAGACAGGTTTGCACAGTGCACCCACATAAGACATGACATATATGACATTATGGATGCGGCCAGGAAAGTATGTACTGGGCCACTACACTGTGGCTGAGCCTTGGGCACCAGGCCTGAGACAGCTATCCACACAGTTGGAGTTGCAGGAAATCCTGTGTCCAGTGTGCAAGGTTCAGAGAGAGGGACAGATACAGGACATTCCATAAGTGCCCATATCCAGGTTGCAAAGAGCCTGTGGCAACTGACCTTGTAGTTGCCAGCACAAAGAGTAATAATACCACCGTTTATAACATTGTTCAAAAGACTATGCCTTACTATATCATTCCCTGTGGTTGGTTGGTTTGCTCCGTTCAATAAAGGCTCTTTGTGCAATTACCCTTTTGTGCTTCTTCAATGACATCCCCATGTTCCACCGTACACTTGGCTTACAACTTTACGGAGAGTGCATAACCTATGGAAGAGCTGCCTCAACTGACTTCAAGCTTTTAATACTGCAGTAGTCTCCTCCATCTCAGCCCAAGGACAAGTGGGGCTTTCGTCCGGTCGCTTTGGGATGTCCAAGGATCAGCATTGCACTGCATGGCAACTCATGAAGTGAGCAAGACCTTACTTGGCATAAACATAGCAGCCAGGCTAATCCTTCTGTCCAACTGCTATTTTACAGGTTTGGGTCAGCATGATCCATACCTAGATAAGACATCGGCTGAGGTGCTTCCGCAATGGATGTTTGGGGAAGACCCGCAACAATCCTTTCTTGTTCACAGTCCCATCTTGGGCTCGTCTGGGCACTGGCTCTGATGCTGGGGCTCTCCTTGCGGGTGATCAAACCTTGGCCTCCAGCACATCCACCTGGAATTGCACCTATCTGCATAGATAGTACTGCAAGGTGTGCATAATTGAAGCAAATAAGCCCACTCGCTCTAAATCGACACAGATTTTGTGATTCGGAAACAGTACAAAGTTTCTTCGGCTTGCTTGGAGGTGGCTTGGAAATTAAAGGCATGGCCATTAATCTGGCTAATGCTATGACACTACAACAACCTCCTCCGAGATCTGCTGCAACCCGGTATGGAAGCACACGGAGAAAACTTGAACTTCTTGTACACCCCATTAAGATAAGTTCAGGAGATTCCTATGGGCCAAGGCCTCCATTATTGCCAATGTCCATCATAGAGTCTGTATGCATACTCTGTAAATTAATTGTCCGTTTATGTATGAGAGCCCTTTAAATGATTTTTAGAGAATCTTTCTTCTATTTAATCAGTTATTATGAAAGGTCAAGCATATTACATGAATACTCTAAGTGGCTCTAATATACACCTTCATGTCTTATTATAAGAAGTATATGCCATTCAAGGTGAAGGCAATAATGTTCCAATGTCATCTTACATTCATGCGCTATTAAATGTGGCCCTGTCACCTGCACCCAGTACATCTAATATTCATATGCGTGAGGCTTGTCAATTCATTATGAATCACTACCTCATGAATATAAGAAAACCCTCATCAATATTAATGATACCTTAGTGGCATTACTGGATCCTTCATTGTGGGTGTGAAATGGGTCACTTTAAAGCGTTGAAGATCCAAGACTTCTAGAAAAAAAGGCTCATTTTAATGGCGTGACTGGCCACACATTTCCCCTGCATGTCCGTAGTATTACATGGCTGCAATTCAGGTATCAGCGGCTCTCCCCTTTGGATCATAGAAGGGGTCCCGACCTAGAGATTCTCTTTATGACTTCCATAAGTCTTAGTAGGGCATATGGATAGGTGTTGTCCTGATTGGACTTTTTCTACGTGTGCACCTCCCAAAGACATGAACTGGAGATGCACAAGCAGAAAGAGACAAGCTGCTGGCATAAGCTGACTTTGTGGGGATGTTCATTTCGCCTCCCAAAAAATCAATAAAGTGATCAAAAAAGTCATATGTATCCCAAAATGGTAGAGATAAAAACTACAGATTATCACACAAAAAACAAGCCCTCACACAGCTTTGTCAATGGAAAATATCATAACGTAATGCTTTACTTAGAAAGGGACATTCAAAAGGTGGTTTCAGAACACCAGAATGGGTTGATGTTTTGTATAAAAAAACCGGAGGGTAGGAGTTATATTTACAGGTTTCGCCTTGCACACTCCATGACTGTGTAGTGTTCCTAAAGGTGAACTGGAGTAGTACACTGAGATATCCCTTCTCCGGATAATACACTCTATTTTAGAGGTGCTGGGGTCAGCTTATTTTAACTAGGGGGGAACTGTAGTGGCCTAGAACACCTATTTCTGGCCCCTCCATAAATGTCATGTCTTTTATGTGGATGCACTGTGCAAATAGTCTTGTCTTCTGTTATGTGTATTGCACAGCTGCAGTATGCAAGAGGTTAATGTCTGAAAGTGGCTGGGATATGTCTGGGAAAGTAACAATTCTGTCTCATCACGTGAGGTCTTCCCTCTATAAGTATAAGTGACTGACAGCAAGGTATGGGTCTTCCGTCATCATCTACGGTTGTGAGTGGAGTAGGAGTGCCGGCCACATGGGGGTACCATCAACCCTCATGTGGTTAACTGATGGAAGATGAGGAAAGGTATTCTGAGGCCTTCAATGCCAGGAATCACCTCTGAGGAGAGAAAGAAGTAAAGGAGTCCACCATGCAGTGTCTTATTCAAGAGTTCTGAGTGAGTGTCAGCAGAGTATTGTTCCCCCTCCAGAGTTATTCAGAGTCCCGGAGTGTATGTGTCCATGAGGGGAGTCATACCGATAACTTAGACTGTAGGCCCAGTTTCATCCTGTGTTCTCCTCCCTGGCTGATCACTAAAAAGCTGTTTTTCCTGCTCGTGCGAGTAAGCTGTATTGTCTTCAAGTATACAGTAAAGTTCACTGGTCACTGACTGTTCCCAGTGACTGAGTTTTCAAGTTCAAATCGTGTATATAGACTCTTTATTTAACCGCCAGATAATCAACGGTGTGAAGGAACGGTGGCATCACACATGACAACTTCAAGTCCACTACACTTATTCAGGTAACCGCCATCCAGCGTTGCCTGGAAGAAACCTAGCAGTGCCTTAGCCGAGGTTCCGTGCATCCCTCTGGGGAGGCGTCTGGTAGAGCCACCATGACAAGTGCTACCTCTATCCCACCAGCTCCTCAGTGTCAGTCTCGTGTCTTGGTCGCCGTGAGGGCACCACAGTACCAATAAAACTACAGCTCGCCATATAACAAACAGGTCCTTACATGGCTATGACAATGAAAAAGTAAACGTTATGGCTTTTGGAAAGCAGAATTGAAAATCCCCCAAAATCATTGCGCCATTAAGTCCAAAATAGGCCGTGTCATTAAGTGGTTAATTTGTATTGCGTGAAGAACATCACATACATAATATACCACTAGGAAAACATCATAGTATAATTTATAGACATATACGGTGACTAATATAGTTGTATCAGAAAGTGTCTGCTCTTGGTGACCTTTTCTCCTTTTATGCCTGGGCTCCATTTTTGATATTGCCAGCTATTAGAACAAGATGTCCAACCGCAGGGATGTAATTTACCAGGAGGCTAATAATCTGACAGTTTGATAGAGTTGCAACTGTGTCGTGCAGCCAGGTTGTTATTTCGCGGAAACAGGTGATAAGTTAAAGTGCCACAGGCATGAGACAGTGACACATTAAATACAGGCATCTAAGTGGCAAAGCCCCCCTTGTCTCTGTAAAGCAGATGTGTGGGTAGTACTTGAGGAGATGAGCTCTGTTAGCACCTCTTCACCAATCGGAGGTGTTGCTTTATGCTTAGGACGGGACTGCATAAGATTGACTATAATGAACCTCGTTTGGTGTTTGCACACTGTTACAGCTTCCATTGTTATGCTGCATTATAAGAGAAGAACAAGGAAATTCTAGCATAACTAAACTTTTTACAAATCTGTCAGAAGTTTTGATCGGGGGGGGGGGCTTGAGGTGCTGAAAACTCTACTGATCACAGCTGAGCGCTGTGCCTGTTCAGCTGTCATTGCAAGCCGTGTATGAGCTCCATAGACTTTCTGTGGAGTCTGTACAATTCTCCGAGCAGTGATAGAAACCGCCAAAAGGGCTGTAAAAAATTTAGTTACTCTTTAATTGCAATGCTGAATCCATCGTTTGTCATGACTATAACAGGTCCACTGGTTGTCCGTTATGGCATCTGGTAATTTACCAGAAAAATAGTACTGCATGCCACAATATTTGTGGGGTAGATTTTTTTTTCTATGAAATCTGTGTCAAAGACTCCTAATGGAACATCTGACGCAGAGGCCAAAAGTGTGACTGTTCTGAAAGGTGACTTTCTGTTTCGGTATCCATCTGAAAAGATAAAGTAGGAGGAGGGTTTTGAGGAGAGCCCTATCAGTCAAGTTTCTCCTCCAATCAGTTGTGTTAGAAACTCAGGATGAGACTTAGAGTAACAAATAGAGCTACTTAGGGTGCGTTCTCACATGGCGGATTTTGTTGCAGATTTTGATGCAAATTTAGACATGAATCAATAGGTGGAAGAAGCATCAACAATCTCCGTTACACAGATAACATAACTCGGCTTGCAGAAACAGAAGCAGGTCTGAAGCAGCTGATATGTAAGATTAAAACTGAAAGTGAAAAAATTGGCCTTTACCTGAATTTAAGGAAGACTACAATTATGACAACTAGAAAAAATGGCCAAATTCAAATTTAAAATTGACATTGAGGCTGTAGAATGTATTTGAGACTTCATCTTGCTTGGTTCACAAATTGACCAGGCTGGAGAATCTATGCCAGAGATAAAACGTAGGATAGCGTTGGGGCGAAGCGCGATGCTAAACATGGAAAAAAATCTGGAAAAGTAGGGATATCGGTATAGCAACTAAACGCAGGATAGTGAAAACCACCGTTTTCCCCATTCCATGTATGGATGTGAAATCTAGACTGCAAAAAAAGCTGATAGAAGTAGGATGTATGCGTTTGAGATGGGAAAAGGGACAGTAGAGCCACCGTTGACAACCATCTGATTGCCCACTGTCTTCCCGCAAAGGTCTATATTCGGTCGCCACATGTCCATCTGTAAAGGATATGAGGTAAGAGCATTGTAAGGACAGCTTTCTTACTCAACTTCTCTCAGCCAATCAGCATCACTGATGGGGCTCTCCTCATAATGCCCCACCTTCATGTCCTTTTCAGATGGATGCAGTTGCGATATAAAGCCCTTCATGACAGTGTTTTTTGGAGATCAATATATAAAAAAAGGGCCAGCCAATATGGACACCATATAGAGGAGCCAATAGAGCTTGTCTCTTCACTTCCCTCTATAACACACAGAGACCCTGCTGCAACGTCTAGATCTATAACAGAGGTCACCATTGCACTGGTCAAAGACAAAGTCAGCTAAGCTGCAGTCCAGGCAGAAAGAAGAAGTATGATGTAGTAGTAGGACGTCTGGGGTAAGAAATGCAATTGCTGAGAAAGCTGGAGTTTGCTATGTGTGGTGGAGTAAAGAGGTGCCAACTATCACCTGTAATATTCCAGAAGTGGTCAAGAAGAAGAAGCTAGCCACTTACCAGTGTAGTGACACAGTTGTGGAGGCAGAGTGTCTGGAGGTGAGAAGTGCAATTGCTGATAGAGCAGGACTTTGCCACATGTGGTGGAGTAAACCAGCTACCAATCATTGCCTGCAGTATTCCAAGAGTAATACCGGAGTTGAGTCGAGAAGAGGAAGCTGGCCCTTAGCGGAGTGGTGACATAATAGTGGAGGCAGTAGTAAAATGGAGCAGTGAACCAAGAGAACGGCTGGCCTTATACCAGAGGTTTTGTCATTGATAAGAGACAGTATGAGTCTAACAGAACAAGGGTACCCGGTGTGAAGTGCTAATACTGAGATTACTGTTAAATAGCCAAGCCTCACTTCACTGGAGATTACTGCCATATTCTAAGGTTGCAGAATACAGACACTGTTAAAGGGAACAGCTCTCTTTCTATATACAAAAGGGGAGAAAGCTGTCAGTCCCCATGATGCGGGTGAAGAGAGACCGGCATGACCCGCCTCTGTGACTCGAAGCTCCGTTTCCCAGTTAAACTTCAAAGTGTGCTTATTCTGAAACACTGCAGCCTTTCAGAATAAAACATATGACAATGGGCATACCTGTCCCGGGTTCATACTGCCCGTGGTTCAGGCACTATGAACCTGACAAGTTCCCTTTAAATTCTGTCAGTATCCAATATAAATATTTTGGCATTACTGTTCATGTTGTACTGCCTTATTTGTTGCTGCATAATCCACAGTAAAGCAACAGCTGATTACAACAACTGCCTCATTGATTTAGGTTGGGTTCACATGACACGGGTATGCTAGAGTCACAACCGCTGTGACCCATCCCAACCTATTATTGTATACCCCCAATGATACACTGAGACCAAATTAATTTTTTAGATATTTTGGTCACAGCAGCCATTTTATTTAAACAAATTAGAAATACATATTAACCACTTTATATAAGGATAGGAGGTCATTGGGGTCACAAAGGTCTAGTGCTTAAACCCATACAAACCTAACCTTACCTCCAACTGTACACCCAGCTCTGAGACACCACTAGCCCCCTTCCCCAATAAGAGGCTAGAATATCAAAAAATGATTCAGGCCACCCGAGATCGCTTCCCTGGCCTTACCCAAAGCACCAGACCCAATCACAATGAAGTAAAAGGGGGGAGTCTTAAAGGTGAGGCCATACCGACAAAACTCCCTTCACCCAAATATAAAAAACCCGCCTCGAAGGATCCGCCACAGGCTGCTATAACAGAAAATACACTTCCGCCAATAATCCCATGTCAATACTATATTCCCTAAAATTCCTTTAATAAACTCTTCATACTCTCTTAAGGGAGGGTGGGCAGGACTCTTCTCGCTTTCTCTTTTCTAAAATGGCACTCTCGTTAAACACCCTAAATTTATAACCTTACTCCCCTTAATTAACATATCCCCCCTTTCCACCAATCCCTGTCTACCCCTATTTTCATCCCCATACACTTAACTGCTGCATTAACCTTTCTATCTACTCCTGATCACCAGCCTTCCCTTAGGGCATCCTGTGCCCCCGATCTGGCCCTGTACTTCTGCATTGGAACCTCTGGTTGGCAGATCCGGCACAAAATACCAGAAGAAAAAGTGCTGTATGCAGCGATCTTCTAAAAAAATGCTGGTCAGCTGAGCGGAAACTGAGCAGACCCTATTATAGTCAATGGGATGCATTCGGTGCTGTTCGATTCCATCGTAAGATGGACCCATTTGGCCATGGAATTCCCCTTTCCTGCTCCCCGAACGGAGCAGGAAAATGGGATCCCCAGTGCAGATGTGAAGGCAGCCTTAGACCTCCTGTCCATGGGTAATATTTCACTGTGTTACCCGCATTGATAATCCGCCCGCGGGTAACGCAATGAACGCTTTCCATAGGATAATTAATGAAAGCACAGCCTGATATACACAGGCAGAAAATTGTGTCATGATGATAGGTTCATCACGGAAAATCGCTGTGACATAATGCTCCTCTGCGGCGGCCCCTGTGGCGGTATATCACACCATCCGTGGACAGCTGGCCTAAGTTGCCCCTCATCCTGCATCCATTACACCACACAGAAAATGTATCTGCTATTGACGGTTTTGTTTTGCACTTTTGCATATGACAAAACATTATTAGGTAATTGATATTTATGCAATTCTCCGAAGCATTACTGTTGACTCATCAGTAGTGAATCAGCATGGTTAATTGTAGCTCTGGTGGATGTCTGAGCTACAAGAAGGAGTGAACCACTATAATTCATAAAACCTCAGGATAAGCTTTAGAAGAGGCATTAGACAAGACTAAAGATTACATAATGGGGATTTATGCTCACGTCTATTGTGGGATGAGCACCATCAAGTACCTTATACATCACAGGCGGCGGGAGCGACGCTGTCGCTGAAGTCGTTTCACAGTCTCTATAGTCTCTGTAATTTCATCTTATATTATGGCAATAAATCTTGACGGGATGTAGTTTCGTGATCTGGGGAACTCTCCGCATAACAAGATATACATATATCAAGTGTTTCTCTCTGACAGAAATGAAAGGGGGACTGGTTTGGCGATTACAGGTGTGAATTCCCGGGGCTCTACAAGAAAAGTGCTTGTTTTCTTCAAGACGCAATCTTTATGATAGGGATCGTGTTGAGGTTTATCTAAACATACTGGAAGAACTGCTTAAAGTAAATAAGACGTGCAAAACATAAAGGCACCGGAAACGGATCTGGCAAGTATCACCGCCCAAGATATTACAAAGACATTCGTTTCTGGACATTGTCTCTGTGATTACATTACCATGAGGGCAATGGTGATGTTTATGTCAGGGATATTATAGAAACCCATCCTGACATCTGCGTGTTTTACAGAGCGGTCACATGGATCTCAGATGCTGCTTCTACAATAATAATGCTTTATCTGGTAAATTGTATTATCTATGGCAGTGATGGCGAATCTTTTAGAGACTGAGTGTCCAAACTGCAACCCAAAACCTACTTATTTATCGCAAAGTGCCAACACATCAGGGGCGGGGCTTATCACGACGTATGATTTTATCTATGTCGTCATAAAAAGGACAGGGCTGTTTCAAAATAGGCAGGGTGCAGATTTTGACTGCTTTTTGGATACCGAAATGCTATGGAATTTGCCACGGAAATTTCCACTGAGGACATTCTGCAGCATGTCCGCCATGTGTAAACATACCTCTGCAGTCGTTTAAGCAGTAATAGTGACCCCTACACTGGCCTCAGTAATACTGTTCCCCAAAGTGGCCTCGATAGTAATAGTGACCCCCTCAGCAGCAATAGTGACCTCCACAGCTGCCCCATGAGTAATAGTGACTCCCACAGCGGCACCAGTAGTAATGCTATTACTACTGGGGCAGATATAGGGGACACTATTACTAATAGTATCCCTTATATCAGCCCCAGTAGTAATAGCGCCCCCCCGGAGACCCATATACTTACCCCCTCCTCCTCGTCAAAGCGCTGCTGCTCCTCTGTTCGGTGCTGCTAGTGGCGCTAAAACCCAGGTGCACATTGTGACATCAGTGTATGCGTCTGGACACCTCCTCCCTTCTGCTCTCACAGAACCAAAGAGAAGGCATCAGGGGAGGAGGATCCTGGGTGCACACTGACGTCACAGTGTGCACCTGGGATCAGCGCTGCTAGCAGAGCCGCTGAGTGAATACTGGCAGGGGAGCCGTGGCACCCCGGCCAGTATTCACTACTGTAGTGAGCAGCCGCCAGCGTGCATGGCAACAGGGAGGGCTCTGCGTGCCGCCTTTGGCATGCGTGCCATATGTTTGCCACCACTGATTTATGGTAATGATTGTAGATAAGGACATGGCTCAAGCAGCAGTTCCTTTACATATGTCTAGAAATAGGATTGCTACCTTCAGGAGTGTAGTTATATGTGGCACAAAGGTGGTCACACCCAGTACCTGGTACATGCAGGAACCTGAAGACCCTTTGCCACATAGGAAGATGTGTAGTGGGCTGAATAAAATGTCTATTTATATATATATATTTTGTTATAAAATACATTTGCTGAAATGGCTACCAACACGCTTCTCGCTCCCCCTTCCATCGTGCTTGAAATAATATATCTAAGATGGCGCCTCCTTCCGGGACTACACCCAAGATGATGACATTGAGATCCTGGAGGAAGAACTCCCCATATAAGGCAACTAACAATCAGCAATGGACTTGTACACTGTGACGTATGAACTATGCACACGACACAAATAGCATCTATATAAACTCATGTAACTTGTTACACTAAAGAAAGTGTCATTTAGCTGAACTACGTGTTAGAGTGGTTCTTCCAGTGCATGCACCTATTCTGAGCATTCAATCAGGAAGGGGGCAGATATTCACCAGGGTACCATTCAGTACCAATCCATTACAGCTGGCGCCCAACGTGGGGCTCCGGGTTGTGAGCCAACGAGCAGCTGTGAGACGAGTTGCCTGGAGACGGACCAAGCAGGTGGGCACATCGGAGACTGATCACCTCCTAGGCTACAGTAGGACATTTTTGTTACCTTACCAGTAGACTTGTCTCCCCTGTCGGTCTGTCCCTGTGACTTACACGGCTGATCTGCGGCCACCATAGACAGGTAATACAGCTTTTTGCCTGGAGCCCATTTATTCCGAGCCTGTCACAGTGTCTGCCGCCCCATTTGTGTTATGTGTGTGTTGATGGTTGAAAGAAACTGGGAGGATTAAGTGAACCGGCGGAAAAGTCTGCAGGAATTGGCACAGGTACTGCCTTAGCAACAGCGTGGTGTGTGCATCACTGAAACAGGGTGCCGGGTGCTCATCACGGTCGATCAAGACCCTAAGAACCTCAGCACTACCTTCTGCTGCCACTGCCTCCAGCTCCCCACCCTAACCAAGAACACCTAGACCTCCCACGCTAGGATTTAGGCAAGCCTGTGTCACTTTCCCCATCTATGGCAGTGTCCTCGATGAACCTGGATGGTCCACTGGCTAAAGTAACTCTGCCCATCGAGGGACACCCTACCATGTTCTTAATTGACACAGGTGCAGCCAGAAGTGTGATCCGTAAATCCGACCTGCCGGATTCCTCTTTTCTATCTGACATAGACAACTCCTGTGTGAGTGTTGATGGAACTCCCAGATCCAATCCACTCACACGTCTGCTCCAAGTGGGGCCCTTCCCGGACATCCTGGCCAGATTAGTCGTCTCTCCGACCTGTCCTCTGAACCTCTGGGAGCGGACGTCCTGTCCAGATTGCAAGCAACCATCATCTTTACTGAAAATGGGAAGATCACGGTCTCCTCCTTTCTGTCCTCCGAGAACCGCATGGTGCTGTGTTCCCTACCTATTCTTATGTCTCTGCAGACGCCTGCCACTTCAAGCATCCCTCCGGAGGTCCTAAACAGAATACCCAAGTGCCTATGGTCCACAGGATTAGAGGACATCGGCCACCGCAAGGTGCCACCTGTTAAAGTCAACCAGAAACCTGGAGCACTGCTTCCCCGGAAGCCTCAGTACTCCCTCAAGGTGGCTGTCAATGAGGCCATCGCAGGACAAGTCAAGGCTCTCCTGCAGAATGGGGCACTCGTTCCCTGCGAGTAGCCCTGCAATACGCCCCTCTTCCTGGTGAAGAAAAAGACCCAAAAGGGACAACCGGACAAATACTGGATGGTCCAAGACCTCAGGGCCGTCAATGAGGCCACCGTTCTGGACACGCCCATTGTGCCCAACCCACACACTCTCCTGTCTGGAATCCCTCCTTCAGCCACGTACTTCACAGTTGGGGATTTAGCAAACAAGTTCTTCAGTGTTCCCCTGTATCTCTCCTGCCAATACCTCTTTGCCTTCACCCATGACGGCCACCAGTACACCTGGACGGTGATGCCACAAGGAGCACAAAACTCTCACAGCCAATTTACCAAGGTCATGGCCCTCATCCTGAGCACTTGGCAACTCGAAAACCCAACTGTTGTCCTCCTTCAATACATGGATGACTTGCTGCTGTGTGCTGATAACCTACCCACAGCCGAGTCAACATCTGAGAGTCTCCTCTATTTCCTCGCTGAGCAAGGGTGTAAAGCTTCCAAACCCAAGCTCCAGTGGTGTGCGACTTCAGTTGTGTTCCTAGGACACTGCATCTCAAAGGGAACAAGACACCTCACCCAAGACCGGGTCGCCACCATCAAACAGATCCCACTACCTCAGGGGCTGAGAGCACTCCACACCTACCTCGGACTCATTTCCTACTCAGAAGCCTCTCTACTGATGCAACCCCTGTATGATGCTTTAAAGACGGATCCTTTAAGTCTCTCATCGGCAGCTTTGTCAAGCTTCACTCTGCTCAAGCAGGCCATCTCCTCTGCTCCAGCACTGAGTCTACCAGACTACAACAAAACCTTTCAGCTCTTTGTGTCTGAAAGGCTAGGCCATGCCACTGGGGTTCTCACTCAGTCCCACGGCAACAGGCTCAGACCCATTGGATACTTTTCTTCTCGTTTGGATGCAGTCGCCAGAGGAAGCTCCTCATGCCTGCAAGACATCTTTGCAGCTCAAGCTCTCCTGGAGAAGATGTCGAACCTAGTTCTTGGACATTCACTGATACTTCTGGCCCCTCACAAAATTGCTGCGATCCTGAACCAAACCCAACCCAAGCACCTCTTGGCGGCTAAACATCTCCAGTGCTCCCTGCTCATCCCGGATAACGTCACTCTTCACAGATGTAATGTCCTCAACCCTTCCACCCTCCTCCCAATTCCCAAGGGGGGAATGGATAAACTAACAGGAGAAGAACCAACAGAAACAGACCCTGACACCCCTCCCCCCCTTCATTGTTGAACACGACTGCTTTGAGCTGATGGAACAAGAAAATTCACACCTCCCCATTGTGTTTGACATGCTACTGGAAAGACCAGATCACACAATTTTTGTTAATGGCTTCAGATACGCTGACAACCAAGTCAGATACCATACAGGCTATGCGGTCACCACTGAGGACACCACCGGCCAAGCTCAAGAACTGCTCCAAGAGGCTGAACTCCAAGCACTGACCTCAGCCTGCAAGCTATCCGAGGCAAAAAGAGCAAATATCTACACCGACTCTCAGTATGCCTTCGGAGTGGCCTATGACTTTGGAACCATCTGGAAGACACGCGGGTTCCTGACTGCAGCCGACACTCCAGTGAAAAGTTTTGAGGCCATCAGGGACCTGATGGATGCACTTCTCCTTCCCACCCAAGTGGCTATACTGAAAGTCAAAGCCCACAGAAAACTCAACTCCACAGAAGCACGAGGCAACCAACTGGCGGACACGGCAGCCAAACGAGCAGCCCCAGCAGGAACATGGGAAATTGAGACTCGGGTGGAAGCAGAACAAGTGATGGCGGTACAGACTCACCCCATGGACAGGAGATACCTACAAGAACTACAGAAGGGATCCAGCAAAGAGGAAGTGGATCTCTGGATCAAGAAAGGCGCCACAACCAATGAATATGATCTCTATGAAGTCAACGGAAAACCATGTTTACCTGGATGCCTACACCTAGCGGTTGTTCAGTGGGTACATGGTTTGACAGACCTGTCCAAGATGCTGATGAATGCCCTCATCCAGAGGCACTACGTGGCTCCAGGCATCTCTTTCCTCACCGGCAGGTTCTGCAAGTCATGTACAGTGTGTGCAGAGTGCAACCCTGGACGCACAGAGAAGGTCCGCCAGAAGCACCTGGCTAAACCCCTGTACCCCTTCCAGAGGATTCAGATCGACCACATCCAGATGCCAAGAAGTGGCAGGTTCGAATATGCACTAGTGATAATGGCCACGTTCCCAGGGTGGTCGGAGGCCTACCCAGTCCCTAAAATGACAGCGAAGACCGCAGCAAAGAAACTACTCAGCGAGGTGGTTTGTAGATTTGGGGTCCCAGAAGTGATTGAGAGTGACCAGGGACCAGCCTTAACTGCAAACATGACCAAGGAAGTATGGGAAGCCCTGGGTGTAAACTTGGCTTTTTACACCACCTACCACCCCCAGAGCAGTGGAAAAGTGGAAAGACTGAATGGCTCCCTAAAAAATAGAATGCTCAAAATGTCCTGAGAAACTGGTATGCCTTGGCCTGAGAGCCTGCCCATTGCCCTATTCAGCATGCGGTACACCCCCCGAGGGGAGTATTTCTTGTCCCCCTATGAGATCTTGTTTAAGTCATCCCTCACATTAGGCTGCTGCTTCCCCCAACAGCTCCAACTCCAGTCTGATGTACTAAGTATGTGACATTCCTGGTACAAGAACTAACCAAAGTACATGCCCAAGTGTTCTCCCCTATTCCAGATCCCCAATCTACTCCCTGGGGACTCGGTCTGTGTGAAGAGTTTTGTGAGAAAACACTCCCTTGAACCTAACTATGACGGTCCCTACCAGGTGCAACTGACCACAGCCACGTCACTGAAACTAGACGGGAAGAGCTCCTGGATCCACGCCTCCCATTGCAAGAAGGCCCTTGCTCCCGAGGAGACAGCCCATCAGGCGTAACCATGACCAGGTTCTATATCCTTTTTCTACTGGGATTAGTAGTAGGAGGAGGGGGGTCCCAAGTAGCAAGTGGTACCCAAGTGGCAATCACAAAAATCAGAGAAGTTGGACGATCTGTCAGTAGAACTAAAGAAGAACTCAGGTAGAGAGGACCCATGGGACCATACTTTAACTGGATGAGTAGGTGGCAGAAAATACTGGCCCAGATAGGAATTACCATACTTGTGGTTCTGATTATCCTTGCCATCATAGTTTGTTGTGTGCTACACTGCCTGAAGAAACTCTGCGAGAAGGCCGTGGACTCCCCCACACCGGCACTTCTGAACATGGAGGATCTGGAAGAATATGAGAAGCCTTACACTCCTCTACAATCTCTCCCCCCCAAGTAACTATAACACCCTTAGCTCCTAGGGACAGTATCAGACTTCTCTATGTGCAAAGTCTGCAACAAGGGGGAGGATGGAGTAGTCGTGGACCCTCTAATGCACAGCACAAAAGAGTTCCGAGGCACATAGAGACAGATGAGACAGGTCAAGAGGGGGGGGGGACAGGTAAAAATAGTAATTTTAAGGGGGGATTGTAGTGGGCTGAATAAAATGTCTATTTTTATATGTATATTTTGTTATAAAATGCGCTTGCTGAAATGGCCGCCAACTCGCTTCTCGCTCCCCCTCCCATCGTGCTTGAAATAATATATCTAAGGTGGCACCTACTTCCGGGACTACACCCAAGATGATGACATTGAGATCCTGGAGGAAGAAACCCATATAAGGCAACTACCAATCAGCAATGGACTTGTACACTGTGACGTATGAACGATGCACATGACACAAACAGCATCTATATAAACTCGTGTAACCTGTTACAATAAAGGAAGTGTCATTTAGCTGAACTCCATGTCACTGTGGTTCTTTCGGTGCATGCACCTATTCTGAGCATTCAATCAGGAAGGGGGCAGATATTCACCAGGATACCATTCAGTATCAATCCATTACAGATGCTACAATGTAAAATGGAATATGGTATTTGGGGGCCCTATTGCCATTTAATATTAGAGCCCCGGAGCTTCAAGCAATGCCCCATGCTACTTTCATGGGGTGTGGTGACTCAAAATAGACTGGCATTGCCATGGTATTCTACCAACAGGCGGTATCAGATGGCATAATAAAAGAGAGATTGTAAACTCACCTCTTTCAATGGGCTTTAAATCCACTGCCTCTTTGGAAGTGCATAGTTAACTCCGGGAAGCTGCAAATCCAAGGAAGTTAAGGAAATTTCTCCATAACAAATGACTAAGCCGAGTTTGTCAGTGCAAAAGATTTTTCTTCCATTATTATTTTCTTTTATCACATGGTTGGACATACAGATAAAACGCGAAAAAGGGCCTGTCTCACAGCTTAACAGCACTTAAGCAGGAAATTTCAGATGCTGAATTCAGTCGCTTATGTGCTATTTTTTTTTTCTTCGAAAAATTGTTCTTCTGAATGAATATGTAGTGGCCCAGTACATCTTTTCTTGGCCCCCTCTATAAATGCCATACATGTCACGTCTTGTGTTGATGCGCTGTGCAAAAGTGTCTTGTCATTCTGTTATGTGTATTGCACAGCTGCAGCAAGTGAGGAATTAAGTGTTTGCATGAGCCTGGGAATGCTTGCAATGTATGAATTTGTCTTGTCATGTGCTATGAGTGAGAATATAAATAAGAGTGTATGAGAACAGGAAAGGAGTCCATTCTTCAGAGTTCAGAGAGATTCTTCTGGGTTTCTGAGAGAGAGTGTCGGCCACATGGTGGTACCTTCAACCCTCATGTGGTGGAAGAATGGAGGAGGAAGAGAGGTTCCCTGAGAGTGCATGTTCCAGAGATGAGAGAGGAGCGAGCCCTAATTGAAGAGAGAGGGAGAGCATGAGCAAGAAGCAGGTGCCACTTCCAGGGCCTAGTGCAGAGGTTCTCTTTATTCATCTTTTCCTACGCGGCCGTCTGGGATCACCGCGTACAGGTACACCCATTTGCTGTTCACATCCGGCCGTCCTGAAGTATGGGATCACCTGGTGGAGGTACTCTCAAGTCTGTCTAATACCTGCACTGCAAATCATTGTCATTTGTGCCTTGTATGCAAGAAGTTGTTCCAGTAAAGTTTTTGCCAGGCCCTGACCGTTCCCAGGGACCTGAGTTATGTTACTTCTCTTTGCGGCTCTATTTATTTACCGCCAAGGGTCATACCGGTGGGTAACAGAACGGTGGCATCAACTGTGACATCCACTATCCCTATTTTCCAGTTTATTGGGCATTCCTACCCTAGGGGTGTCTGGAAGAGGCCCAGCTCTGCTCTGGCCGAGGCTACGTGTGTCCCTTCAGGAGGGAGCCTGGTAAGTGCCACCATGACAAGTGACCACTCTACCCTCCCAGCTCCTCAACGTGTGCCTTGTGTCTGGGGTCACCCTACGGGATACTGCAAATACATTGGAAACCAATGCTTCAAATGGTCGCAATTTTTTGTGCAGCTAATTTAGCTGCGCAAAAACATTGTGGATAAGGCCTTATGGTGATTTTACATGGTACAACCTGTTGGGTGTGAGATGTCTGACAAGTAGAGATGAGCGAACGTACTCGGTAAGGCCGATTTCGCAATCGAGCACCGTGATTTTCGAGTACTTCACTACTCGGGTGAAAAGTACTCGGGGGCGCTGTGGGTGAGCGGGGGGTTGCAGAGGGAAGTGGGGGGGAGAGGGAGAAAGAGAGAGCTCCCACCTGTTCCGCGCTGCTACACCCCGCTCCACCACGCCACGCCCCGCCCCCCGGCGACCCCCGAATCTTTTCACCCGAGTAGTGAAGTACTCGAAAATCACGGTGCTCGATTGCGAAATCGGCCTTACCGAGTACGTTCGCTCATCTCTACTGACAAGTAGTCCCAGTGATAATCGTTTCTGTGCTTTAACATAGGAATGAGCAGCAGTAGTGAATGGAGGCAAAGGGGGTTGGGGATGGTTCCAGCCTGCCAACCTCCATTCATAGTAAGCAGGCATCGTTCATAAGTGGAAGACTGCCTGTTTACACGGATCGATCATCGTTCTGTTTTCTGCATGAAGCAAATGAATTCTCATTCGCCATTCAGTCGGGCATGCATTTACACTGAATGATGATCATTTAGATTTTCGCTGGATCACGGGAATCCGGACAATTATCGGCCCGTGTGAAGGTAAGCCTCTGCTACAACCATACATTGGACCTGAGTGAGTGCAATATAGAAGTTTTCTTCTGGTATGTGACCATACAATATATGGTCATTTCTGCTTTCTTAATGTATCCATTAAGAAGCACCATCCATAAATTTTGGTTTAAGTGACAGATAAGTGCAGTGGACATCCGTATTCCTGGTGAGGTGTCAGACCACCGGGTCAGAATACCCCTAGTTCCCGTTACCTTGCTTTAGCTTGTGGATGTTGATGTTAGCTGAGACTGCAGTCCTGATGGATCTATAATAAGCAAACCACATAAAGCTTTTTAAGCAAGCACAATCAATATAAATGCATAATACATAATATAATATAGAAATCCTCCAACAAGTACATGGGAGAGCAAATAAATCAGACATGGCACATAAATATAAAATGTACTGCAGAAAGACACAACTTGGTAAGCTGCTATATTTTATGACAAAGTGCTTCTAGGGAATCATGGTGATGCTAAAATTGCTCTGTATATTCCCTACAGACTGGACCTATAGCCAATGGGACGGATTTAACAATATATGTATGCCAGTTTTCTAACTATATTGAAAAATATGTAATATGGGTCATGCACAATAATGATGAAGAACCAGCTTTTTGACAAATAGATGTGTTGGGAAAAGCAGGAGGAACTTCAAAGTTGTTCCAAGTTCAAACTGCACCCTGTTCATGGAGCTGGGGGGAAGATACTGGTGCGGCGAGTAAATACGAAGGGATCTTCATTTGTTTTCACATAAATGAAAGTTATATAATTTAAAAACTCAATCTTTGTAATACTTTGTGAGCAAATGTATGCATTATCTTATGTGCGATTCTTATGTTATGCAGGTTTGAAGACAACATGGAGGAGAGCAGAGCAGTGAAGACAACATTTCACTACAAAGGAGAGCAGAGCAGTGATGGAGTTCCTGTTTCTGAAGGGGATGTCGGCCAAGGACATTCACGGTGTAATGGTTAAGCATTAGGTGACAAGTGCCCTTTGTACTCCGCAGTGAAACATTGGGTTGCCAAATTTGAAACTGGTCACTTCAACACGGATGATGAAGACCGTTCCAGTAGACCTTCAGTGGTGACCATTCCAAAACCATAGATGTCATCTATGGTATGAATCTGAAAGACTACTGAATTTATACTCAGACAATAGCCAAGACTCTGAACATTCCCAGAGTGTTGAGTCCATAATTCATGATCATCTGGACATGAGGAAGGTGTCTGCTGAGTGAGTCCCAAAATGTCTCTCAGCAAATCAAATGTGTGCCCTAGTGAAAGCCTACCAGAGAATTCTGGAGCGTTTTCGTTAGGATGCTGTTTTCCTGTGCCGACTAGTGATGATGGATGAGATGTGGTTTTTATGTACGATCCTAGTCAAAAGAATGGAGACACAGTGGTTCCCCGCGTCCAAAGAAGTTCAGAGTGCTGAAGTCGTCATCCAAGATGATGGCATCTGTCTTCTGGGATAAAAGATGGGTGTTAGGTTGTGGTCCTGGAGCCTATAGTTCTATGGGTTTTCAGGAGGACAATGCCACAAGTATGTGATGTTTGAGCTGGCTGATGGTGTAGAGTTCTCCAGCCAACCAATCACCACCAGTCTGCTGCATATAAATACCAGGCGCTCTGGCTTGAGGGTTCTGGTTTCCTCAGTTTCCTCTCAGTATGCTTGTGTTTACATCCATGCAGATTTCTGTAGGTGTGAACAGTGACCTGTTCTGTGTGTCTGTGCGGCTGGCCGGACATGAGGTGAACAGTCCTGTTCAGGGTGTATTAGTGTGAACAGTGACGTGTGTGTGCAAGTGGCTGGACATGCAGTGTGAACAGTCCTGTTTCATGTGGTATGCATTCCATTGTGTGTTGGTGTGAACTGTGTCCTGTTCTGCTTGGATCGTTTTCCATTTAGCGTGAGTCAAGTTCTTAGGTTCCAGAGTGGGGCCGTCCCTATTGGTACAATCGCCCCGCTTGCAGGCAGGATTTATGTGGTTAGTTGTCTTGTGAGAGTAGGGTCCCACTAGACAACGAGAACCCTTGTTGCGGGCTTTTGGGCTTAAGTATATTGGCCAAAATATAAACCAATACCTCATACCGTAGCAATTACTTCTGTTTATGCGTGCAGGTATATAAGGTGAGTGTTTTTTGGAGTTTGTTAGTCTTTGGTTTATGTCTGTCTGTGAGTCCCATCCGAGTTCACGTAAGAAGAAGATGTAACAATGGGATACTGCTGGTAGACTACCTTTCAAAGGGGTCTACCATCACAACTGTGTATTACACAACACTTCACGATAAATTTAAGAGGCATTGAAGTCTAAATGGTACAGAAAATTGACCCAAAGTGTTGTGTTCCTGCATGACAATGCCTCATTCCACACAGTACCAAGGGAACCAAATTTGCCTCAATTTCTGACGTAATTGCAGCAATTCATGCCTGGTTTGCCGTCCAACCAAAGGAATTCTATCTTAATGGTTTATTAATATCCAATATGACTATGTAGAATAATTGTGAAATCTCTTTGTTCTGTGTCAAAGTTTTGTGGTCAAAGCTAACGACTTATCAGCACCCCCTCGTATTCATAAATCTCCCTTTTCCTACAGTAAATTGTGACACTACATTACAAGTAACAGGCATGGGAGGACGCATTAAAGTATACAGAAATGAGGAGCTTAATATTCTATGAACATTAAACTAATCCAGCAAGGCCACAGCCCGATGATTTCTTCCTAAACTTATAGTTATAGCTTTCTTGAAGTTGCAGACTGCACGCATCAATTATTCACAAGCTGTGATTCAGCTCTAGTTTTGACGTCATAGAGTGGTTTGCACCGGAGAAGATTCCAGACAATCTGGCAAAAATATTCTTTTTGTCTAACACAATAATGCACTACGGTATTATATACGCACGCTGGGTCTCCAAACTATACTGTGGTTTAATGATTCTTATGTCAGTGTGGTATTTGCTACCTGCTGCAGCTAAGGACCAATTAATGAATTTAAAAGTATGCCTCTAGCGCCCTCTACTGGGCATTGTACTGGAATTACACATATAAGGAGTTGCCTGCTACTCTGCCTTTTCTTTTTGGTGATCCGTAGCATTTTGGCCACTTCCTTTTACACTCATTGTCTAAACCAATCCCTCCCCTAGAAGAAGTTGTCGGAATGGAATAAAACTTTCTCTGTGTGATTGTAACGGTGATATAAGTAGGTGATAACAATATCAGAGCAAAAGGATAATGTATTGCGAAAGACTGGCCCCTTGAAGGGAAGCTCTAGTACCCTATTGTACCACCTCTAGCTTGGATACAAGATGTGATACAGACAGGCATGGAGGCTCTAGTATCCTGTTGTACTGTCTCTACCTTGGATACAAGATGTGATACAGGTGGGCATGGAGGCTCTACACTGTTGTATCGCCTCTAGATTGGATGCAAGATGTGATACGGGCTGGCATGGAGGTTCTAGTATCCTGTTGTACCACCTGTAGCTTGGATACAAGATGTGATACTGGTGGGCATGAAGGCTCTAGTACCCTGTTGGGCCACATCTAGTTTGGATACAAGATGTAATATGAGCAGGCATGAAGGCATACAGATTCCATATAGTATAGAGTCTCTAGATCGTACAAACTCATAGGCTGTTGAAGTTGGCATCCCAGATGGTCCCATACATGTTCTATTGGTGATAAATCTGGGGGCCGGGCAGTCACGGAAGTGTGACAATGTTGTGGAGGCAAGCCTGCTGGAAAATGCCTCTTGGAAGCCGCCATGAGAGGAACACATGTGGCTGCAGGATGTCTTGAAGATATCGCTGAGCTGTCATTCTCCCTCATACCACTACTAGGGGAGACCGACTGTTGTCTGTGATTGCCACCTAGACCATCACACCAGCAGGGGGCAGTGTGCAATTCCACAGCAAAGGCAGGATTGTGGTGCTCACCCCAAGGTCTCCAGACATGAACACGGCCGTTGTCAGTACCCAAACTAAACCTGGATTCATCACTGAAGATAACCAGGTTCCATTCCGTAGCAGTCCAGCTTTATCGTTCACGACACCACTACAAATGGAAGCGACGGTGGGTGAGTGTCAAAATCAATACATGTAATGGGTGCTGTGAGAACAAATGTCCTAGCAAGGACCTGGGAATGGTTCTGACAGACACAGGCCTGTAATGATGGCGCCACCTCTCTCTGGATGACGGACAATGAAACAGTTGGAGTTACTCATGCTTCTCAGACGATCAGATGATCCTGTATGCTAAGCATACACAAGGAGTACATTGTTTACTCCCCTCAAGCTGTCAATACGCTCAAAAGACTGAACGATTTCCATTGAAAAGGAACAAATTTTGAACTGCCAGCTAAAAAGCAGCACTAAACGACAAGTGAACGAATAGGACATGACTACCCACACTTACATGTAACTATTATCGCTTACTTTTGACCGTTTGAACGAATTTTGAGTGCTAATCGATGCATGTAAAAGGGCTTTTAGTCGCACACTGAGAAAATGCTAAAAAATGTTCTTAGTTCTTCTTTAACCAAATCCCACCCCAGGACGTAAATGTAGCATCTCTATTCTGGCTACTAAATGAGGGTCTATTATCTCTGCATTCCCCAGGACATACGAAAATTCGATTTCTAAACCAGACAACAACTTTATGGCCGCCTTTATACTTAAAGTAAACACTGTGGAATTTCCACTAGTGGAATTGCTATGAAAATTCTGCAGCCTTAAAGGTATGTTCAAATGGCGGAACTCTTCACATTTTCCATGGTAAATACCGCCTCAAAAACCACGCCTTGTCGAACAGACAGAAACTGATCAAGAGGGTAGATTCTGTATTCTTTTGGGTAAATTAATGGCTATAATTAATATTTATGCTCCCTCGGAGAATCCTCTGCCCAATATACAGTTAATTGCAAAAAAATGTCTTACATATCAACAGTATAAGATATTATGGGCAGGAGATTTTAACTTTCCATTCTCCTCAACCTTGAATAGGTCAAATAACAGCCCAGATAGATTTTCGGTCTCTCAAAGGAAATAATGGGAAAATAAATTGTCCCTATTAGCACTAGCTGATTGCTGGAGAGAGGTCCATGGAAATAAAAGGGGATACACCTTTTTCTCGCCAGACTTGACTGTATATTAATGTCCATGTCCCTCCTATTCTTCCTAACGACTACTAGACACTACTCGTGTGTGTGGTCTGCCGGAGCCTAGTTCTTACAGAGATTCATAATGAGGAAACCCCCAGACCTGTATTTAAATCTCGCTTGAAATAAGCCCTTATTGGCGATCCTAATATCTCACTACAAATCTCCAGTAGGATCTCAGAATGCTTTGACCATAACTCTAACCCTGAGTTGCACCCTCAATGGATTTGGCTCTCACATAAGCCTACTTCCGAGGACACCTTATTCACCTATCCTCTCAAAAAAAAAGAAAAGTCTTTTAGAAACTTATAACCATCGACTCCACTTGGTGGTCACGACCAAGGAAATCAGAGATGTTAAGCTGCAATTCAATGTTCTTCTGTCAGAGAAGGTGGAACAAGCACTCCAATGGACTACGTCTAAGTATTATAAATATGCAAATAGACCAGATAGGTTATTGGCAGCGAAACTTCCAGAAAGGTAAAAGATAAACTAGGTCTTTAAACTGTACACTCCTCATAACACCACCACAACCAACCCAGATAAAATCTATGATACATTTACTAAATACTACTCTTCCCTTTATAAGGAACATAAGGGTAATTTAGAGAATTTGGGGCACAATTTCCTTGAATCCCTCCCAATACCTACCCTATCTCAAGCTCAAAAATCGTCTCTGAACACCGATCAAAGAAACAGGTAGTCAAGACAGCGCCCCTGCCAATTGTTGGGGTAAAATTGGAATATAAGTGGCGTCAAAAGGGGAACTCACCTGGCGCAAATGGCTAAACCCTGGGAAGGGTTAGTCACTACGCTTCCGGTCCTAGTGTGCCCGGGAGGGGGTAGCCTTTGATAGAGGTGACGCCCTGTTCTAGGGACATCCAAGGGAGAGCAGGCACAGAGATTCCCAGAATATGAAGAATATCTTGGACAAATTACAAGAAAAAAAGGTTAAAGAGAAAAGCTCTCCAGCACTCAGGGTGCCACCCAACTCATGCAGCATTCCATAGATGACACTAAATTTGTGGGAGAGAGGGTCTGGGTGGGAGGCCAAAAAACCCTTGACTCACAAGCGGTCCGGGTGTGGTGGTGCTCTGGACAAATAGTGACAAATTTTAGTTACAGGAGGTGTAGGGTAAAATCCAATTTAATGAGTTTTAAACACAAACCAAATAAATGGGTAGGTACAGTGCAAGGCTTTTAAGAGAATGACTCATTTATTAAGCACAAATCTGTATATCGGCATCACACACAGCACACACGGCTCTGCTAGATGCGTGTCACACACGGCTCTGCTACATGCATGTCACACACAGCACACATGGCTCTGCTACATGCGCATCACACACCACACACACAGCTCTAATACATGCGTGGGACACAGCACACACGGCTCTGCTACAAGCGCGTGATATACAGCACACACAGCTTGGCTACATGCACGTCACACACAGCTCTGCCACATGCCTGTGACACATAGCATACACGGCTCTGTTTCATGTATGTGACATAGCACACATGGCTGTGCTACATGCACATGACACACAGCACACACAGCTCTGCTACATGCACGTGACACAAAGCACACACAGCTCTGCTACATACGTGTCACGCAGCACACATGGCCCTACTACATGTGCGTGACACAGCACACACAGCTCTTGCTACATGTGTGTTACACACAGCACACACAACTCTGCTACATACGTGTCACACAGCACACATGGTTCTGCTACATGCGTGTCGCACACATCACACACAGCTCTCCTACATGCGCGTCACACACAACACACACCGCTCTCCTACATGCACATGACACACAGCACACACGGCTCTGCTACATCTGCGTCACACACAGCACACACATCTCTGCTATGTGCGCATGACACACAGCACTCACAGCTTTGCTACATGCGCATCACAAACAGCACACACAGCTTTGCTACATCTGGATCACAAACAGCACACACGGCTCTGCTACATGCGCATGACACACAGCACTCACGGCTCTACTACATGCGCATCACACACGGCTATGCTACATGCGCATCACACAGCTCTGTTACAGGCGCATCACACAAAGCACACACAGCTCTGCTACATGGGCATCACATACGGAACACACGGCTTTGCTATACGCACCTCATACATAGCACATATGGCACTGCCACATGTCTGTGACATACAGCACACCCGGCTCTGCTTCATGCATGTGACACAGCACACATTGCTCTGCAACATGCGCGTGACACAGCACACATGACTCTTGCTACATGCGCATAACACAAAGCGCACACGGCTCTTCTACATGCACGTGACACACATCACACACAGCTCTTGTTAGATATGGGGTTACCACTGGGGGCGTCAGGGTCCGGTTGGTGCGGGGTGCTCGTTCAGGTGCTGCGGGGGCCCAATCTGGCAGTTCTGTCCGGGGTTCCCCTACTCTAGTGGTCGGTTGTGGCGGCCGGCAGCACGTACCGCGTCTGTCTGCTGTTTGGCTGCGCGGCGCTCGGCCTGGTGCGCACCACCATCGGGAGGCAGCTTTATGATCCCCTCCAGGTGTCATGTGACTTCGCCCCGCCCCTCTGGGCGGGGAGTTCTGTATATAGACCTGGCTGGCCCAAACAATGGTGCCAGTGTTTGGTTTGATTTATCTGCCTACACCCGCATCTTCTGATCTGAGCTATATGTGTTTTGACTTCGGCCTTGTATTTGACTCTGCTTCGGTTTTGCCCTCCTGTACTCTGCACGTGTCTTTTGCGCATGACAAAGACCCAGTTTGTTCACGACTACTCTCTAGTTTGCCCCTTTGTTTGCTTTCAGTCAGCTACACGGTGCTCACCTACCTATATTACTGTCCCTCCTCCTGTGGGGTCCCTGTCACTAGTGCAGCTCAGTTGTCGTGGGGCAAGTAGGTAGGGACACGGGAGAGGGCTGGCATAGGGGTCCCCTGTGCATCTGCCCCTACCAGTCCTAACAGCTCTGCTACATGCACATGACACACAGCACACAGAGTGGCACTTTTTACACCCCATTCCTGCTGCTGAGGTCAAGAAATTCCCCCCCAGAAAGAGGCGGCAAGCATGGGAGGAGGGATACCTGGTTTTATCGCCCCATGTGCCCATCCCAACCAGGCCTCTGTAATTATCGCTGTTTTCACACATACCACACAGTTTACATTATTACTTTTATCTAAGATTTAATGAATGCCAAAGGGGGAGGGGGGGGGAATAGTATTTTTAGGGAGTCCATTTTTTTCTGCACAAGTGTGCAATGGGGCGTGGAATTAATTGAGTTGTGCCCTGAAGGCCAAAGGATGTTCCCTCCATTATAGGCCTAGTCATGTGTCCAGTAAGGAGATTTGGGCCACAATGGGTATGTTTCTGAACACAAGACAAACAGGGGTATCCATTTTGGGGTTAATGTCTTCATTTTGCTGTACAAAAAAAAGGTTTTAAAATGACACAATTGCCAAAAAAATGTAAATCATAGTTTTTTCCTTCTGCTTTGCTTAGATTCATTCAAAATATGCAGTATACACCTAGATGAATTTGTTAACAGATCTATTTTTCAAAATGGGGTCATTAGTGGGAGTTCTCCATCGTTTTGGCAGCTCAAGGGCTCTACCAGTGTGCAATGGGGCCTAATACACATTCAAGCAAAATTTCTGTTTTGAAAGCCTCTGGCTGCTCCTTTAGTTTTGGGCCCCGTTGTGCACACCGACTTAATATTAGGGCCACAAATGGGTATGTTTCTTAACACAGGACAAACAAGAGTATCAATTTGGGGGTGCAAAACTGTCTTTGAAGTGACATACTTGCAAAAATATGATTTTTTTCCTCCTCTAAATTGCATTAACTCTTGAAAAATACTCATGACACCCCTCAGTGAATACATTAAGATTAATTTGTGGGGTATCTGTCATACCTTTGCAATCTTCGCTTGGTGTAGGAGAACAAAATGTTCCTTGTACTATTAATATTAATGTTAAATTTGTCCGTCTCCTAAATGGTTAAAAAAAACTAAAGTTTTTCCAATGTGCTTCCAGAATAAAGAAAACAGATAGAAATATATATATCAAAAATTTGTACAGTATGTTTGCACATATTTGACATATTAGTGAAAAAATATTAAATATACACAAATTCGATTGGTCTATTTTTACCACTTAAATGAAGTACAATATGTGGCAAAAAACAATGTCAGAATTACTTGGATATGCAAAACCTTTTTAGAGTTATTCTATATTAAAGCGACACGTCAGATTTCCAAAATTTGGCCTGGTCGTCAAGGCGCAAACAAGCTTGGTCACTAAGGGGTTAAAACCACTGCAGATTCTAAATCCACAGCATGTCTATTTCAGTTGCAAAATGCAATCTTTGAAATAGAAGGATTGAATTCTACACCTGTTTCGCATTTTAAAATGCAGCCAAATCCGCACTAGTCAGGTGTGGATTTGGTCACCGCGGAATTCCTGTAGAATTGCTACAGATATTCTGTTGTGGAGTGCCCACAGCGATTCCGCCATGTGAGAAAATAACCTAAAGGTTACATAATAAGATGCGGTGCTTTATTCAATGTAACAATGCAGAAAAGTCCAGATGCACAAGATCCAATGACTCTCCTCAATCCAGTCTAGAACTTACCTTACTTCAAAAAGTCATATGTACTCCAAAATGGTACCAATGAAAACTAAAAGTCCTACTGCAAAAATACAAGCCCTCGTACAGCTGCATCAATAGGAGGAAAAAAGTTATAGGTCTTGGAATACAGGGAAACAATAAATTGTGTAAAAAAAAGAGTGTTTTTATTGTGTAAAAGTAGTAAAACATAACAAAAACTATAGACATTTTGTATTGCAGTAATTGTAAAGATGTGCTTAAAGTTACCATACTATCATATGTAATACATGGCGTATGGGCAGCGATTCATACCCACCCCTGCTAGAAATCCCAGAGTGGGGAATTAAGAAAAAGACAAAGTTGCACTGTAGTACGCATGAACGCGTATGTCACGGACGCAGTCATGCGCACTACACTTGCTGCCATATGCGGTCTCTGCCAGCATCACACAGACTGGTAAAATGCTGTGGGACACCCGCAGCATTTTACAGATACGGTTGTGTGAATGAGCCCTAATTAGGCTCGTTATCTGTTTCATTGTACGGACCTTGGCTGCAGAATTTTTTTGCACACAAATGTGCACAGTTTGCGAGTGTAAAAACACCCTTGTGCGTGCAAATATGCAGTGCCCGATGCACAAGATCGCAGTACAAATATGCAAACACTTGTGTGAATCCGGCCTAAGGGCTTTTTTCTGTCAATTTATTAAGAAAGTGTATCTGTGCACCTTTCTGGGAAAGTTGGAAAATTGGACGACTGAAAACAAATATAGCCACAATTACCGCTCCTGCAAGTGTTGTACCACAACTTTCCTAGACCCCTGAATGGCAAATCTGCTGTATTAGGCGGGCTTCCTATTGCGGAATCTGCGATCGGCGTCCATGCGGAGGATCAGCAGCAAATCGCATGCATCGAAAGTCATGCACTTTCTCTTTTTCACTCACATTCGCAGATATGAATTGCGTATTTTACGAGCAGAGTGAAAATCGCAGCCTGCTCTATTTTGCTGCAGACTCTGCTTGCCCGGCCTCCATTGAAGTCAATAGAGGCTGTCCACCCCGCATTAACATTGTGTATGGGTCGCAGTGCCCGCGTCATTACTAAGTGACTACGCCGGAAATACAAATATTGCAAAAAAAAAATCTGTACTGCGCATGACCGACGGTGAGCAATTGCGGTCATCCGCAATACAGAAATTACAGGTATGCAGGGTCACTGTCCGACTTCACAGGTGTTCGTAAAAATGCTGCATTTTTAAACTTTTTTACAATGTTGAGAACAACATTTTTGTGAGCGTTTGCCTGCGTATTCACTATATATTTTGTGCAGTAAAAACGCAGGAAAAGCACGCTGATGACGTCACTACTTTTTTTTTTTTTTTTTAAGGAACTTTTATTTAGCAAGAATAAACAACAAATAAACAGCGGGCACCGCAGGCGCCCATCTCGGTAGTACATTACATTGCATAAATATGGAAGCAGAGAAACCATCAGTACCCATGTATGTGCATACGTTCCTCCCAACACATAGTATTTGGCTACACAGTTTTATCTAAAAAGGGGTCCTTCTTCAGGATTCCCCAATGTGTCTTGAGAATATTCTCAATGCATTGATGTTGTGACTTGTATTTGGTAACCAGTGAAAGTTTCTGTTCTTAATCATTCTTCTTCCCCCCCTGTTTCAGTCGATGGATCTTCTTCTAACGCTCTTCTGTAAGCAGATTCTACAAGTGCTGGAGGGCAGCCCTTTACAGTAAAACGCTGTTTCAGGATTTTAGCTTGTTCTTCATATGCTGTTATTGTAGAACAGTTACTTCTGATGCGGCGAAACTGACCATGCGGGATATTAGTCCTCCATTTTTTCCCATGACAACTTGAAAAGTTAGGACCCACACCACCCCTAGTGGATACAGGACTTAATGCAGCTGTTTACTTAAAGGCTATCCAGGACCCAGAGGGGGGAGTATTGAGCACCCCCCCCCCCCCCTCCTGATTGAGTACTTTCCAACTTTTTGGACGACATGAATTGAGCGCATTCGGCAGTTTTCTTTCTAATACGCAAATTTTGACAATAGTTTCATTTTTAACAAGTTAATTCTGCCCTTCCCTCAACCCGGTCCAGGAGAGGAACTAGGTTAAGGTCATAAAGTGGAGACCTTCACTAACACCTTTATACCCAAATAAGTTGTCTGAGTTGTCCAGCTCAGCAGGGCGGGCAGAGGAAGCCCAGCCACCGTAGGGTCCACTGCCATAAGATGGGTTTGGTCCAAGAGTGCAGGCCAAATGTGTCAAAGATGGCTAGTGTGGAGTCAAGAGAAAACTCCGGATCCTGGAGAAGGAGGAGCGTGTCATCCGCATATAGTGCTATGCGCTCTTCGTACTTACGCAATTTAAATCCCTTTACTGCTGGTGATGTCCAGACCTGGATCGCAAGGGCGAACAAAGCAGGGGAGAGAGGACAGCCCTGTCTCGTGCCTCTAGCCAAGGGGAATTTGGCAGAAACATGGATATTAGTTTTAATATTGCCCGCTGAAGAGTCAAGCAGGATCCTAACCCATTTAATAAAGGTCACGTCACCATTTTTTCCCCTCCTGGTAGCATAGTAAACAGCGATACAAACGCTGCCAAACACTGTAAAAAAAACGCCAGTGTGAGAGTGGCCTTAGACTAGTTTCACACGGCCAAACCGATGTAGGGCCATGAAACTTGGGCTGATATCGCGCTTGGGAATGTGAGATGTATCTGCGCACGGGAGGCGTTTTTATGTCAAAATCACGTCCCATCACTTCAGTACAGTTGCAATCCTACTGCGTGGCTTTCAGCCGGGGCGGAGGATCGGTGAGTGTTTGCCATTGTTTTCCATGGGAAGCCTCACATCGCACTCGCGTGCGCCTAGAGATAGGACATGCTCTAAATTTTTCCCGCACTGCAAAGTGGGGCAAAAAAATCGCTCATGTGTATGACCGCATTCAAAAGAATGGGGTTCATATTTGTGTGTCTTACAACGCACAAATCTTGCGTAATTTTCCCGGCCATGTGAAAGTGCTCTCATGCAGCTACATAGTCCAATTTTGTATGTCAGCATAATTCCGCATCACTTAGTGCTTTGCAAAAGCTGGACGAGGGCTGTGACATCAGCCATATTCAGGGTGTATTTACACGGGCGAGTGTGATACTGGGCCAAGAAACTCGTAGCGATATCGCATTCATAACCCTATGATTTGTCCTGCAAGCGCAAGGAAAATGCTGCGCTGCAATGCGATTTTTATGCACTTTTTTGTGTGAAAATACCGGTCGTTTCAATAGTAATGATAGATCGCATTGCGTTTGCATTAAAATCGCATTTACATGCAAGTGCAATGCGATTTTATTTTGCCTCCCATAGGAAACAATGGGCGATTTCTTACAGATTCGCCCAAAAATAGGACATGCTGCGATTTTTCTATCTCACAACAAATTGCGCAATTACACCCATTTAAAATAACGTGTTTTTTCTTTCATGTGCGATTCTTGTGCATCTCACAATGCAGTAATGGTGTGTGAATACTGTCTGTAAATCACTTAGTGACAAATAGGCCTGTTTACAATAAACGCCTGCCTGTTGCCCATAGCAACCAATCACAGAACAGCTTTTATTGTCCAGCAGTCCTCTAAGGAATGATAGCTGCTGTGTGATTGGTTGCTACGGGCAACAGGCAGGTTTTCTTGTAACTAGTTTCATCATTTCAGTTTATTCCCTGTACTAGTGACGGATTGTGAGCGGTGACATAACTGTTAGCACTACATGTGTGGTACACGGCGCCTCCGCCGCACTACACGGCAGTCCCACTCGGCGCTCAGTGACTCAGCGGACAGTTCGATGCGATCGACAATGTACTGAGCAGCCTGCGCTTCCCTTCCCGGCATCCTTCACGCCACGGCTTAGCCTGAGACTTGCCAGTCATTCCCGGACCGGAAGCGGAAACCGACCTCAGCAGGCACCGGGTTCTAAGCATGAAGGAGGCTACGGTGAAACGGCGAGAACCGGAGGATGTGGAGATGAAGGAGGAGGAGCCGGCGGCCGTAACCGGGGAGGGAGGGAAGAAGGAGCTGGACAGTGTGACCCTGGAAGGTATATGTGACCCCGCACTGTGCCGTGTGTGTGCATCCCCCCGTGTCCCCGAGGCTCCTCACTGCAGGGAGCATATACATATATATATATATATATATATCTGCACACCCCGGCCTTATTAACCCCGTAATGCCAGGGCTATGCCTTAGTCATTGTTACGCAAGCGCCAGTCTGTCTGTTTTCATAAACATGACCCCTATTTCTAGGTGCGGCTGACCGGACCGCAGGCTCATGGCGGATCACCCATGCAGTTTTGCGCGGTCATACGCATTACCGATCGCCGATATACCTTCATTGTGCTGCGTGAGATACACGTGCAAAAACAATAGCGTCATGTTGTATAGTGGCACGTATTACACACCAAGATACTACATGGGATTGGCGGCACGCAGTGTTGTTAACTCGCAAGCGTGAGATCTAGTCCTGAAAGTAGAATTCTGTCCTCCGTAACATCGCCTCTTAAATGTCTTTCTTCTTGCGGCGGTCATGGAAGTTCCTGCGGCGGTCACATACGTTTTGTCTTCAGCAGTCGTGTGCATGGTTAGCGGCAGTTATGGCCGCCTGCACACGGGCGGATTTGCATTGCGGAACTCGGAGCGGGCGTACGCCTCCGTATTCCGTAGCAAATGCCGCACATAGCATGCTATGGCAAAACACAATTTCATCTACCAAGCGGAAATCGGTTGCGGTTTTCTGCTCGCGGAGGAGAAATCTCGGCATGCTGCAATTCTGTGCAGACTCTGCGGCTTCCGTTGAAATCAATGGAAGCCATCTGTCCTGCAATCATTATTGCGGAATCCGCGTCGTCGCCTGGAGACGGCGTGGCGTCATCTGTACTGCGCATGTGCGCCAGTCGGCTCGTCCACAGCACAGAGGAGAAGAAATCCGGACAGGTACATGGGGGGCACGGGGTCGGATTCCGGTTTAAATACCGATCATTCAGTCCTTCTCATTCACTTAAACAGCGAACGTGAATGAATGATTCTCATGTGAACCATCCAGCGATGTATCTGCTGTATAATCAGGCAGCCCGAGCGAGCTCTGACCTCCTTCAAGCGACAGATCGGTAGGTCTGAACAGACCCCTACAGGCCGATACAGGGGAAGAGGACCCGGCCTATCGGGTTTGTAATGGACAAGGGAGTAGAAGCTGCTGGTGTGATAGTGTGGGGAGAAGATGTAAGGGCGCAGGGATTTGGAGATTAGGCTGGAGGGGCACGGAGGGGGTGGTTGGGACAACCTTTATGTTAATGTTAGTAGATTGAATTCTCTGGACAGTTAGCAGCCAGATAAGGGATTGACAGGGGAGGAAAGGTGGGATAACTGGGGAGCAGAGTTCTGGCCCTTTTACACAGGCCGACAGCCTTTTGGATGAGCGCTGACATCATCGCTGAGGTCGTCAGCAATCGTGCAGAGCGTTTACACGAAAAAACTTGCCACCGGCTTCACATCCTATGGGAAGCACTGAGCGGGGAGCGTTTACACAGGGTGAGAAGCCAACGAGGTTTTTTATGAAAAATGAAAAGTCAGCTTAAACAACAGAGAACAAGTAAGCGTTTTTGTTTAGCTTTTTTTTGTTTGGGGGGGTCGGAGAGGGTTCCACATTCACACTGAACGATTATCGCTCAACTTCATTTGTTTGGGCGACAATCGTTACATGTAAATGGGCCTTTAGGGAGGACTCGAACAAGTGAGTTCATGAACGCAAAGCACAAAATAGAACCCAGTGCTTTCATAGAATCCTAGAATGGTGGAGTTGGAAGGGACCTCCAGGGTCATCGGGTCCGACCCCCTGCTCAGTGCAGGATTTAGAATTCATTTCAATGGGTTCATCCTCATTACTCGTTTTTGCACATGAAAAAAACTTTGCAGCATGCCCTCTTTTTTCCCTATATGAGGTAATTATCCTCCTCTACTCTTCCTTAGTCAGACCTCATCTGGAATACTGTGTCCAGTTCTGGGCACCCCACTTTATAAAAGACATAGACAAACTGGAGCAAGTTCAGAGAAGAGTTACCACGATGGTGAGCGGTCTGCAAATCATATTCTATGAAGAACGGTTAAAGGATCTGGGAATGTTTAGTCTGCAGAAGAGAAGGCTGAGAGGAGACTTAATAGCGGTCTACAAATATCTGAAGGGCTGTCACACTGCAGAGGGATCAGCCCTATTCTCATAGTTTTTGGATGTAAACGAAACGCGTTCTCCAGTTGTCCTGTTAAAATGAGCACTCGTCTAAATAAAGCAGGAAGATTTTGTTTTATTCACAAAAACCCGTGTTCTCGGAAAGTTATGTCCTTCTATTTCAAGCCTCTTGAAAATCCCGAAAAAATCAGGGTAGGTCTTATTTTTGGGGAAACAGATTATGCACCCTTTCTGACCCAGGTCATAGGTCTCTCCAGCAACCTACTGTATACTGATGAGGGGCTAAACCCCCTAAACATTCTGTCATGTTACTGGCCTTGTGAAAAGGTCTGACATTGACTTGCAGGATTGCTGTCTTCCCATAGGTGGTGCTGTAGAGGCATTGTTCCTTGTCACATATTGCATATTGAAGGAGCATGCGTGGCCTTATAAGTCTCCTCGCACCTTCTACGTTCTCTCCCTAAGGAAGAATGATACTCTTCCAGACCTTTTGTTGACTTGAGAAATGCACCCATTCAAGAAATGTTTTTTTGTTTTTAGCTAGCGGTGCAGGAACAGCTAAAAACTCGGATTTGTGGTCTGAAGGACAAGGTGGAATCAAAGGCTATAAAGTTGTGTCATAAACAGGTTCACTAGGACCATCATTCATTTAACAGGTCCCATGATGTAAGCTTCTGGGCTCGTAGGACCAGGGGTGGCGTTATACATACCTGCCTTCCCACTCCAGTGCTGTCAGCCCGCACACTTGCTGATCGTCGCACGCTGGCCTCTCGTTGATATGCTCAGCCATCTAATACAGAGTTTATCAATCTCCCTCCATCCCATATAAATGAATGATAGATGACTGTGGGTCCCAGCGGTCAGACCTCAGTGATCTGACAATTATCACCCATCGATTGGATTTAGGGAGAATGTCTTTAGTAGTAAAAACTCTTTTACGGACTCACCACTGGCAGGGAGTCCCCTTCACCTCGCTGGCGTACTGTAAGGTCTCGTAATGGGGAGCCGGGAGAGGCAAGCATGAGCTCTCTCTTATTTTTCCCCATGAGGGTTTTTTTTTTTTTGTTTTGTTTTTTTTAACAAAAGAAACTTTTATCTCGGACGGCCCTTTTAAGTTAGAAAAATGAAATGTTGGCAGCAATGAGACCCCGGTGACGCCTTCTACTACAAGTCAGGGGTTGTGAATGCTAAGGATATGTCTATGAATGAGCGTATGTATTACACATCTATGTAACGAGGTTTCATCTCTTACTCTGATCATTTCTTCTGTTCTAGACATTAAGGAGCATGTGAAGCAGATTGAGAAAGCCGTTTCTGGGAAAGAGCCTCGCTTTGTACTCCGCGCCCTGAGAGCATTGCCCTCCACATCGCGTCGCCTGAACCCCAATGTCCTGCATAAAGCAATCAGCGGCTTCTTCACATCCAACGCTGCCACCCGTGACATGCTGCTGAGCTTCCTGGAGGAGGTGAGCATGCAAGGGCAACCTATTATACAATGTCAGTACTGCATGGATGTAATCTATCGTCCTTCTCCCTTTCATCTAATCAGCTAATGGACACGGAGGGGGATTTGCAGTTTAGACCACGAACTGGCAAAGCTGCTTCAGCGCCTCTGCTTCCTGAGGTGGAAACGTACCTACAGCTACTTCTGGTGATTCACCTGATGAACAGTAAACGCTACCCTGAGGTGAGAGCGCTGCGTCTAGGAGGAGGATGCTGGGGTGGCCATGCAGGCCCTGGCTCTTTAATTGTCCTTAAAGTGCCAATCACAACTACATTTTAGATGTTTAATGTACGTCTCCAGGTTATGAAGGACACTGTAATCCTAAATGCTATAGGTAAAGTCTTCTGCGCTTGTTAAAAGCCTCCACCTGCAGATGAGGGGATCCCAAAAGGGAAAGTACTCTGCTTCATGTAGTTCAACTGAAATGGTTAAAACTTACCATTTTGTATGGTTGTAAGTATAAGACGGTACAAATCACAATATCTGCTTGGTGCACTACTACAAAGCTGTGCTCCAGCCATTTGGTCAAAGTATCCAGGTCACTGCGCCAAAGTTTAAGTGCTTCTTCTATTCCCTGCTGCTGGAGTTAGCCGTAACTCAACAGGATGCCTGCACTGTTATAAGCACAGTAATCCTTTGTCAAACAGGACTTAAAGGGGGTTTCTGGCCATAAACTAGGGTGTTAAAAACTCCCTACTCTGCCCATTCATAAAGCCAACTATATACCTTTGTAGTCATATCACACGTTCCCCTCTATTCACCGCTGCTATATTTGCAGCCGCAACTTCTTGTTGCAGCCGTTTCCATCATCTCTCCTGTTCACAGTTCATCAGCCCTTCTGCTGGCTTCTCTGTCGGCTCAAGAGCAACCCCAATCCCCATCCTCTGCCCATCTCACCACCCATCGCAGAAGATGGGGCAGAATGTCAGTGCAAAATTCTCATTTTAAAAAACGCACCATTTGGTGCCGATCTTAATATGGATTTTGGTACAGAATTCACTCTCATTTAATGCGGTAAAGAATGCACCCAAAATCCGGTGCTATAATTGATGTGCTGCTAATTTAAATTCTACACCACATATAAATATGTGCAGTGGATTTTTTTCTGCAGCATGTGGATGAGATTTTGAAAACCTCATCCTCAAATCCGCCCCGTGGTACGGATTTTTCACAGCATGAAAAACCATGACAAAACCCACACCATTGGTGCAGACTTTTGACGCAGATCCTCAGTTGGCGTCATCCCTTCAATTGAAAGGGGCAAACCTGCTATAGATCTGTATCATTAGCCACACCAATGGTGCAGGTTTTGGTACAGTTTTTGACGTGGTTTTGATACGGATTTTGGTTTAGATTTTCTGCTGCGGAAAATCTGCGCCATTTCCTCAATGTGTGCCCGTACCCTAATGGCACATGTCCTACATAGAGAAGGCTGGTGTGCAGAGACAGGACTGAAAGAAAGAGGAGTGGATGTGACGTAGGCAGAAGGGTGAATATTCACTGCAGCTGAGCCGTGTGACCAGTCTAGAATGGTGTGGATCACTCCATATTTCAAAGTAATTCTATGTGACGAGATGCATCCAGTATTGCTGAATTAATCCCATAGAGTTTCATATGGCCTGCAAAACTTGTATAGTGTAGCTTACCCAGGACTTGACCACCCACGGGTAGATAAATACCCGCGGATGGTCAATAAAAGTGAATTTAAAAAATCCTGGAGCATGAAAAAAAATGGACATGCTCCATTTTCATGCGGGTCTCCCGCGGGGACGGCTCCCGCAGGCTTCTATGGAAGCCGTCCGGATCCGCGGGAGACCTAAAATAAGAATAAACTTACCCGCAGCGGACCGTGTGTGTCTTCCCTTCCTCACGGCCGGATCTTTTCTTCAGCCCGGCGGATGTGCACGGCGCATGTGCGCGGCACGCTGCCGGCGTGCCGAGCACATCCGCCAGCCGAAGAATGAAGATCCGGCCGCGACGGAAGGAAGACACGCACGGACCCCTGCGGGTAAGTTTATTCTGATTTTTTTTTTTTTTTAGCATCATGTCCACAGGGCAGGAGGGACCCGCTACGGATTCTCCATGGAGAATCCGTAGCGGGCCTGATTTTCCCCGTGGACATGAGGCCTTATTGTTTGCAAATTAGAAACATGAGGATTCTCATTTCTCAACTGTTTGTATCACTTTCAGGCACAGAAGGTGTCGGATGACTTGATGCAGAAGATCAGCCCTCAGAACAGACGAGCTCTGGACATAATAGTGGCCAAATGCTACTACTACCATTCTCGCATCTATGAATTCCTCAACAAGCTGGATGTTGTCAGAAGGTAGGCTCTTTTTGCACTCTAATTTCTATTCTGCAGCATCGAGTGTTTGCCAGCTGTTCTCAGCTATCATTATAGGGGTTATCCCACAAACAGCGCGATCACCTACATATGACCGCTGGGGAGGGGGTTGGTGCAGTTTGCTGGAACCCCCAGAGATCATGCGAAAAGCTCCCTAAGTATGTGTGACCATTGCTCCATTCACTGTGTATGGAGATAGCTGAGTGATGCACTTGACTGTCTCTGTCCCATAATGAACAAAGTAAGGGTGTGATGATTTTTTTTTTTCCCATCTCCAAAGGGTCAAAGCTATTCTCAAAAATCACCTGCTACACCAGACCAGTATAGGACTGGAATATTATTGAAGGAAGTCTTTAACTGTAAAAATGGGTTATAAAATTATCAAAACATAAAGGAATTCTATAAGAAGTATTTTCCGTTAAACTGAGCGCAAAATACTGTGTGAGTCCAAGAGTGGCTGTTGGACATCATGGCTGCAGGGAATGGACACAAAGAGCACTGTATGGATGTGGTGCATAATTAGGCTATGTTCATGTGTGTCGGATTTGCCGTAGGCAATAATGTACGCGATGGCGATTTTAAAATCCCCAGCTTGTTCTTTAATCTGATAGGGTTGCTTTTTGCCGCTACTTTATACCTCAAATCACTTGTATTAATAGTGCAGCGTAAGCAGATTATCTCAGGAGGGGGTGTCTGACTGCCAAGGCTGGTATGGCTGTACAATACTTAGTCTACCCTTTTTACATGTCCCAATTACAATTTAAGACACGGGATCCGCTCTTAAATTATGACAGATTCCTCAATTTATGAATTATGTCCAAAGAAATTGGTGTAGTTAACCTGTTTATAGAAACTTCTGTATGGATTTGCTTAAAGGGGTTATACCAGAATAAACTATTATGTATTCCTAAAATAGGTGATAAGTCTGATCGGTGGGGGTCTCGGCACTCATGCCGCCTATCTGCAGTGACATGACGATTGAATGGAGCAGTGGTCGCACATGCGCGGTGCCATTCCATTCATTTTAATGGGGCTAACAGAAATAGCCGAGAACAAGCGCTCGGCCATCTCCAGCAGTCCCAGTGAAGATGAATGGAGCAACGCTGCACATGAATGACCATCACTCTATTCAATTTCCTTATCACTACCATGGGTGCATTAACCCTGCAGTGAGGCTAAGGGATCATTGGAGGCCCATTCTTGGGATTGATGGGGGTCTGTGTTCTATGGATAGGTGATAATTCAAATTTGGCACAACCCCTTTAAGCAAATAGACAGTCTTTTCCTGCTGCCTCTATTGCCAAGATCAGCTTGTACATAACAAATATAGAATACATTTAATGCTACTGTATGTAAATGAATTACTGATTATAGCTTTCCAAAAAGAGTTCACTAATTATTGGTTGATTTCCCCAGGCAACAGCATTTACATTTATAAGATTTATTAGAGAACCAGATCTTATTTGACAACTTGGTTATTCTAAATTCTTGCATTGTACAGCTTCCTGCATGCAAGACTGCGCACAGCCACACTCCGGCATGATGCGGATGGACAGGCCACACTGCTTAATCTGCTCCTCAGAAACTACTTGCATTACAACCTGTACGATCAAGCTGAGAAACTGGATGCAAAGTCTGTTTTCCCCGAGCTAGCTAATAACAATGAGTGGGCCAGATACTTGTATTATACAGGTAAGTACACGAGAATATAGCAAGGTTTGGGTTATGTTAGATGACGCCATTGCCAAAGGGCCACACCAGCAAAAACACATTTTTACATCCCTACTTCCCTCACCTGATTGCCTCCACACCTGGATGTCTTCTTTGTGCATTTCAGCCACTTTCCTGCAGTGCAGCCCCCTGTCTGATTCTTATTGGGCACCATCTTGAGGATGAGATTTTTTAATTTTAAATGTATCCCATGGTGCAGCATTAGCTAGAGGCTGTACCATTTGTGCCCACTGGGGGAGCAGTTTAATTATCATTACCTTCTATATTCGCCTAAATAAGCTACAGACCATAAGTAATATACAGTCAGGAGGATGAGCTATGATTTCCTCTGTTACATCTTTGACAGGAGCTTTGTGATTAGCAACTGTGACAGGAGTGTCTGCATCCGCCTTTAGGCCATTTCTGTGATGGGGTGCATGTAATATCTCAGACTGAGAAACTGACTAGTTTCAGACAGCAAAACGCCATGTAGATCCGATCTGGTCAGAATTGAGATCAGGGCCCCTTACCTGTGGGAGGAGGTCCTGGACTTTGAAAACAATACAGGCTTTAAGTGGTGTAAAATTGAAAAAAAATCAATACTTACCTACTTTAGTGGCTCCCCGTCCAGCACTGGAGCTCCAGTCGCCCTCATTTGGGACCCAGAGAAAGCTGGTGGGTGGTAACATGCTTCTGATTGTGCCAATTATGGATTTCAGTGCCCGCAAAAGAATCGCAGCTGAAGCCTATGATTGGCTGAGTGGTTGCGTGCACAGTGCATGGCACGTGACTATCCGCTGGCTTCTTCTGGGTTCTGAGGGGCAGGCACTGGACAGCACACTGCTGGAATAGGTGAATATACTATTTTTTTCTCTTTTATTTTATACCAATTTAAGCTTGTAAATTTTTTAAAGGTATTTTTTTAGATATCAGACGCTTATGCCCTACCCACGGGATAGGGCATAAGTGTTTGATCTGTGAGGAAGGGGGGGTCCCATTGCTTGAATCCCCACTGATCCAGAGAACTGGGGTGCCTTGTCCTTATGACTTCCGCTCCTTTCACACGGAAACACGGGACCCCATTTTTCATGATCGGTAGGGACCCAAGCAGACAGACCCCCATCAATGAGAAACGTGTTCCCTAATGTCTCTAGACCATCGTGTTCAAAATAAATGTATAGAAATATGAATTATGACATTGACATGTCAACTGTTTGATTTGCATTATTCTCTTGCCTTCTATTGTGCTGCGGGCAGCATAGTATGGGACAAGCATGCAGATTTCAGCCTTCTGTTACTTGTACTGATTGATTTTAGAGGTTTTGCAAATCTTAATTTGGAAACTCTGTAGGACTGAACCGGAAAGAAGTCAAATGAAGTTCATATATATTCAATATGCAACCACACACCCAGCTGTTCCCCCTCCCTCCAGATGCTGATTGTCAGGTCTCTCCTTGCACACAGTAAGACAGAAGGACCTGTCAATCAGCACCTGGAAGGAGGAATGTACATATATGAATATCATGAGCTTCCTTGGATTCTTCGCCAGTCCAGCCATGCAAACTTTCAAAAGTAAGATTTACAAAGCCACTGAACCGATCGGTACAAGTGACAGAAGGCTGAAATCGGTGTATCTATCACTATATCCTGCTGTCTGTAGCCCAGCCTTTAAAAGTTAAAGTCCCTGCAATTCCTGTACTCTGCATAGTTCTATTTGTAATGTTGCATGTATCGCCTCTTAGGCCGCATTAAAGCCATTCAGTTGGAATATTCTGAAGCAAGAAGGACCTTAACTAATGCTCTAAGAAAGGCTCCCCAGCATACAGCAGTGGGCTTCAAACAAACGGTAAGCAGTTATGTTCTATACAAATCCTAATCCAAACCATTTTAGATCCTACGGTACAAATTGTGTGATCTGATCCTTTCTTCTTAGGTTCACAAACTTCTAATTGTGGTGGAGCTGTTGTTGGGGGAAATTCCAGATCGTCTTCAGTTCAGACAACACTCATTGAAAAGGTCTTTAATGCCTTATTTCCTGCTTACTCAAGGTAAGTGATTCATTCATTCGTAGTCACGTCCCTTGTCTCTAGGAACAAACTGCAGGCATTCGGGATAGATATTGATTGAAAAGGAGAATATGTGCACAATGTAAACCTGCGGCTCTGCTCATTAGTGACGCACCCACACACATCGTTATGTAATTATTTTGCTGCCAGTGGGCATGCATCGAAGGAACAACTGCATACGAAAATTGTGGATCAACAAGAATAGGAAAAGTTACACACAAGACCCTTTTGTCCTCAATGACTGTTCCTCTGCCTGACATACTAGCTGATTATAGTGTTCACATCTAGTAAATGTAATTTATTATAAGACTTCTCTTTATACATTGAATTTCCTAAAAACTCATTTTCTTTTACAGCTGTGCGCACGGGCAACCTGTCCAAATTCAATCAGGTGCTGGAGCAGTTCTGTGAGAAGTTCCAGGCAGATGGCACATACACCCTTATCATCCGGCTGAGACATAATGTCATCAAGACAGGTAGGAAGACTAAATCGTATAAGGAGCAGTATGTTCTCTAGCAAAACCTTATTACCCACTGCCCATAGCAATAAACATTTATCCCTCATGAGCATTTTGCTGTATTGGGAGAGACGCCTGTTGGTTGAACAACCTCTTAACCAAGAGGTACTTATTGTGTATGGTCGGCTATAGGCTGGAGGTGCTTGAAAGGGTTGTGTCAAAAGAGAGCCTATTCTATGAATCAGAATGGAGAGCCGCTCTGGTGGACTCGGACCATTCATGCCATACATAGATGGCCATTCTTTTGAATAGTCGTCATTTGGTCTTACATTTCACAAGGTTGCAGTGTATCATAAGCTTTATTTGAGAGGCTTAAGGCTTGTTCACATCAGCGGTTCCATTCGGACCTCTATTGTTGACTTCTGTTAAAATACAAGATGAAATAGAACTGGCTCTGTTTTGTCCTGTAAAATGCTGGACAGCCAAGCTGAATCCAAATCGACCCCAATATAGTCAATGGGGTCCTTCAGCACCATCATGAGACGGATCCATTCAGCCAGCAGATTCCATTTTCCTGCTTCCATAATGTAGCAGAACACAGAACCCACAATGCGGATGTGAGCTTGTATTTCTACATGTTATCTGTGAGCTTTCTATAATATCTGTTCCTTCTCTTTTAGGTGTGCGTATGATTAGTCTGTCATATTCCCGGATTTCACTGCCAGACATTGCTCAGAAACTGCAGCTGGACAGTCCAGAGGATGCAGAGTTCATAGTGGCTAAGGTGAGTGGACAGCCATGGACACACTCTCCCACATTCTATCTCGTCTCTAGAAACATGGTCACTTAGATACTTAGCACGAACAGAATAATCAGTACTGTACAAACAACCACAATGATAAAAGGCACAGAATCGCGTCACTATGTTCACTCAATACCAACAACATTTTGTCTGCATGTGAAAAAAAAAATGTTTTGACCTCTTTTAATGCAGGCAATCCGTGATGGGGTGATTGAGGCCAGTATTAATCATGAGAAGGGATACGTCCAGTCTAAAGAGATGACTGATATCTATTCTACAAGGGAACCGCAGTTGGCCTTCCATCAACGCATTTCATTCTGTCTAGACATACACAATATGTCTGTCAAGGTAAATATTAAGGGAGGAACAAATATATATATTTGTGTGTGTGTGTGTATACTCTGTAGAGATGTAATGTCATTTTCAGAGTGCTTCGTACTGTCAGTCCCCCCATGTACCATATATATGATTTAAAGAGTAACTGCACTTTACACAAACGTTTGACATGTCAGTGAATCGTATCAAAAATTGTGACCAGTGGGGGTCCTGCTACTTAGATTCTGATCATTAGAACGAGGAGGCTGAAGCACTCACCCAAGCGCTGTGCCCCTCTCGGCTGTCCTTGATGCTTTTTGGCTCCTCTCAGCAGCTGAAGCCAGCCACATAGAGGTCTATAGCGCTTTCTGTAGACCTCTACGCATCCGTCTTCAGCTGCCCTTGTTACTCTGCCGTTTCTGTGTATTTGAATTAAATTTTACTTTTCATTCTTGTCCAACAGGCTATGAGATTCCCCCCCAAATCCTACAACAAAGACTTGGAATCCGCTGAGGTGAGCATCACAAGATGACAACATAGATACAAGAGCGCTGTCGTGGGGAGGGTTGATTCTGTGGTTTGTGAACTTGTCTCAAAAAGACAAGCAGTTTGAGTAGATTTTCCCCCCTACCCATCACCAGAATATGTATATTGTATATAGTTGACAGGACCATTTTAAGGGGACGGCCACACAAGATGGGTCTACTGCGTTTTTGCTCTTGCAGAAAATTCACAGCACTTACAGTAGCCAAAATGGATCCGATTTAAACAGATCTCACCCACAGGCTGCAGAAAAACTTTGCACAGAAGTGGATGTGCGTATTTTAAATCTGCATCTTGCCAGTTTATGCAATAGATTTTCACTGTGGATGTCACGACTTGTGATGCATAGGGCAAAATCCTCAGCAAATCACAACATTTCTGCTACAAACAACCATACAGTTTGGTTTCAGTTCTGCCACTGTGGATTTCCTACAGCTAAGCTGTGGATAATTTGCAGCGAGTCTGCCCAAGGTTGTCAAGTTCTGATCAGCGCAGTAAGTGCTGTTTCTATCTCTAGCTGTAATGTAATATAATGTAATTATATTGTCCATTATCACTGTTATAGGAATGTTTCCATGTAAAGTAGGGTGCCCAATGTTTTCTGGTCTGAGGCCACGTTGCCATACTGAACCACTTCCAAGGGTATTCTCATCTGAGACATTTATGGTATTTTCTAAGTATATGCCATAATTTAAAGTAAATTCCACTTCCAGGACCTATTGGGAGAATGGGGGGGTTACCTTTTCTCCTAGTCAGCACTTTAGAGAGGAGTGTAGTATATCGGGGACTCCGACATGACTACACAGTGCACCCTAAGTACTTGTCCTAATATATAGGGGACCCAGACAGGACTACACAGTGCACCCTTAGTACTTATCCTAATATATAGGGGACCCAGGCATGGCTACACAGTGCACCCTTAGTACTTGTCCTAATATATAGAGGACCCAGACAGGACTACACAGCGCACCCTTAGTGCTTGTCCTAATATATGGGAGACCCAGACATGACTACACAGTGCACCCTTAGTACTTATCCTAATATATAGGGGACCCAGACATGACTACACAGGGCACCCTTAGTACTTATCCTAATATATAGGGGACCCAGGCATGGCTACACAGTGCACCCTTAGTACTTGTCCTAATATATAGAGGACCCAGACAGGACTACACAGCGCACCCTTAGTACTTGTCTGTTGCCCTGCTATGTGCCCCTCCTCTTCACCCTGACATGAAAGCTACATGCGAGGAGCTACACATATATATTTTTGTGTCTAGATGATTGGGGCTGCACAGAATGGCATTGGGGGCAGCTTTTAAAGTATTCATACTTAGGATGGAAATATCCCTTTAAGGATGCTTGCCATGAATATTTATTAAACTGTGTGTTAATTTTGAGTTCTGTCACCCTCTCATTGCCAGGTAGGCATTCCATAGTTGGTCAGTAAGGCCAGGTCCAGATGCAAATCTCCAACAAATGCAAATATTTTCTTCCACATTTTGTTGTGGATTTCACCCTTTGCATTTCTGTAACAGAACGAACATGCTGCAGATCCTAAAATCCAGCGCACACTAATTTCCGTGCGGTCATTTTCTAGTATGTGTGCATGGGCCTGTGTTAGCCTCCACACACTGGTACTGTAAATTGCTGCAGATTTCCACTGTGCATGTTACATACTGACTAGTGTTATTTCGGTCAGTGTGTAATAACTCTCCACTCTATTGGTTGGCTTGACGTTTTTGTGGAGCTCTACAACCCTCAAAGTAAGTGACCGGGGAAGCAACTGTGATGTACGTTGTACACCGCCTCCTCCCCAACTGTACAACCTCTAGAGAGCAATACTTGTATAAACCACTGCCCTAGAGGCTGTAACATACCTTGGCTGTATTCATTCTCCTGTCTTTCCAGCACTGACGTCACGTCTTTCTCTTCACAGGAACGGCGTGAAAGAGAGCAGCAGGACTTAGAATTTGCTAAAGAGATGGCAGAAGATGACGACGATGGATTCCCGTGACCCTCCCTCTTATCTATGCTTACACTTATGTTTATTATAGGGGTTTTTTGGTTTTGGTTTCAAGCCTCTTCCTGTGCGACCAGCGCTCCTCTTCCCCTCTGTATTGGTCATTCTGTAAAAAAAGATAACTGCATGTCTACTCAGTGGAGAGCCAGCCAACTATTCAGATACACTGTGACAGGACTGCCAGCTCGTCCTCTATTAGGCTGGCTTATCGCAACGCAGTTATGGCAGGATTTTTATTTTTACATGACTTGCATCTGAAAAAAAAATGTAATTCTTATCTACTTAGGACCCACTCATGGCTTCCAACTGTGCCAACCTGCACTGTATGAAGCCAGCACAACATGGTGTATTAATGAGACCCTCCTGGTTAGCCCTCACTTACAAATTTAGAACTTTGGGCTTACTTTTATGTTTTTAACACCTGAAATCTTTCTCCTTAGTGCTTACATCCAGTTGCACAAGGAAGAGCGTGGCCCATTTTATAAATTGTACCAATAATGTTACTGTCCTTCAGTAAAGGATTTGCTGGGTTCGGTGACCAGGAGTCATTAACTTAAAGACAGGATCTTGGACATCCAAGTAATTTTTTTTTTTTTTTTGTATCATTTTAACAATCAAGACTGTACGGTGAGGACACACATCACGTTTTCATTTTGCTCTTTAGTAAGTCATTAAAAGCTGTTTGTAACCAAATGTTCTTTGTGGTTCATTTGCATAACCTGATCAAGAACGGTTGTTTATTGCTGTCATTGGGCCAGCAGGGGGCGATATACACCAGCCATTAGGCACTTTAGTTACAATTATGTCTAGAGCTTCACATTCAGGGAGTTTCGCAATGTTGGCAGGAAACGGAGAAAATCATGTATAGCCTAGAATTCTTCTGTTTTGACCATATGAAACATGGTATTGAGAAACAAAAATCTGCTTATATGCCCCTCATGTGCAGGATGTAAGTGGTGCATTCAAATATGTGGCCCAGCCTAATACTTTTTCCTTTGGAGCATTAGCTGTGAAGTTTCCATACACCTGCTGGATATCTTCAATAGCAACATACACCATCCTGAGCTGCATCCAAGACCTCTATCTCATCCAGCCAACCTGTACCCTACTGATGAGGACCAAGAAGCTCAAACCGGTTTGTAGATGGGCTGCTCTCCCTTTTGGAGAAGTCTCTGCTTTGGCTAATACAAGCTAATTTGTGTACTACTTTCTCATAGAGCATTACCTGAAAATGTCTCCATACACCTGTTTGGTCCTTTTAATGAGAACCAGTGCTCCCCTAGGCTATTGCAGCAACCTGAAACTTATATTATACTGTATGTTTTGGTATGTAATTCACATGTTTTGGTAAGAGTTCCCATTATTAAAGATGGCCACACACTCAAGATTTCTTAAAGGGAAGTTGTCATCACTTTTAAGCCCCATAGACTAAGTGAATCAGCCAACCTAAATAACCAATCAGTGCGAATCAGCCAACCCAAATAACCAATCACCGCGAATCGGCCAACCCAAATAACCAATCAGGTTGCGAATGGTGTGGAAGTGGTGTGGAATTTAGTTATACGCCTCCTGCAGTTATGCCCGGTGCAGCAGGGCATCGAGCATTTCCTTTTCTGTGAAAACGCGATCATCGATTATAGCTGAGATGGTTTACATTGTTTTCCCCAACCTCCTTTGGTGAGCACTTCTACACTAGCCCCTTCCAGATAGACAGACATACTTTTGAAAACATGCCCTTCACTCATGTTTCCTTGGAATTACCATGCTTTGTTCTACTAGTGATCTTTCATAAAGAAATATGTACTAAATTTGTGGAACATCTTGCTTAAAGGGGTTGCCCTGATGTGAGACAATTTTTTTAAAAAGGCACCCAAATCTACCAAAACAACGGTATTTACCCGTTCACTCCCCCTCGATCCAGCGCTGCAACTCCAAGGTCTTCCCAGTCTTTGTTTAGGAATAGCTACCACCTGACTTCGGCAGCCAATCAGGCCGTAGAGGTCAGGTGCTGTTCTCCTGACATCCCCGCTCAGATTCCTAGAAACCATGATTGAGAACGGCAGACCGTCTCTGATTGGCTGCCGTTGTCAGGTGGTAGCCATTCCTAAACAAAGGTCAGGAGGATCACAGGGCTGCAGCATTGGATCTCCAGGACAAAGGATGGCTAAGTAATCCTGCTTCTATTTTAAGGCTGCCTGTTCCAAGGGCGTTGCGTTTTAATGCAACGGATTTCCACCACGGGAGAACACTTATAGTTCAAGCCGGGTTTCTCGGCCTGATATTGTGCTCACCCATGTGAACGTAGCCTAAAGGAGAGAAAAAATTATGTGCTCGGCAATCTTCATCAGCAGCAAAGAAGTGAATGGATCCTTGGATATGTATGTGCACTACTGCTCCATTCACTTGTGGCGGGGATATCGTCATTATGGATACTTCCATTTACAATGATGAGATCATGAGGCAATTGAATGACCCCCAGGTGTATGACTTACTGAGATGTGATCCAACATCTCGCCTACAGGTCCAACTTAGAAATGTTATTGAGGAGGCTCTCCTATTGGGTATTATTTATTTAGCTCTGGTAGATTTTTTTGTTTCAGGAAAATCCCACAACATGAAGTATTTACATCCTCCCCAAGATACACAAGAGCCTCATCAATACGCCCGGTAGGCCTATTGTATCGAGTATTGGATCCATCTCAAATCATTCTTATTTTTTTGAACTGCATCCTGCGAGACTTTGCTACTAGTCCTATATTAAGGACACTGGCGAATTCCTGATAAAACTGAATGAGACAACTATCTCAGAGAATACAATTCTAGCGACATTTGATGTTACATCATTATATACCAACATAACACACACAAAAGGGTTGGAGGCGGTTTGTGAGCGTCTGATATCCTCACAGCTATCCAATGGATGTATTCAATTTATTTTAATGTTGCTGGAATTCATATTAGACAACAATTTTTTTGTATGTGGAGATAGATTTTATAGGCAGAGACAGGGGACTGCAATGGGGTCCAACATGACTCCCACCTATGCTAATGTTTATATGGATTACATTGAAAGATGCAATTCGGTCGCATAAGTATTCTAATGCATGTGTTAAGAACTGTACCTAAGTACGCCATTTGATATTTGTTGGGTTCACCGGGGGGGGGGGGGGGGGGGGGCGGTTTTGGGAGGGGGCTCCCTTCACTGCACAGTTACCTCACCCCATGGGATGGACGGTACGTTTGCACCGTCTGCAGCTAACCTTAGGTTGGCTTCCCACCTTACCAGACTGGAGACTCGACCTCCAATCGACGGAACGATGGTTTTCTGTCACACACAATTGCCCCTTATCCTTTCCCCACCTCTCTACTTCTTCTCTTCTCTTTCTTGGACCTATGCCTCACTTAAGTCTTGGATGCAGCGCGCTTTCAGAGTCACCTGCCCACTCAAACCAACCAACCCATGGCTAACAACCTTTTGTTCATACAACGTCAGGGGAATGAACGCACCAGCTAAGCGCGGCCAGATCCTGGCACATATGCACAAGAAGCAGATCATGATAGGCCTTTTCCAGGAGACACATTACAAAGCAGGCCAAGTCCCAAAAGGAAACAACAGATATTATTCCAGTTGGAATCACAGCGTACATCCTGATAAGAAAACGTGCGGAACTTCGATCGCAATACATAAAACGCTCCCACACAGAGTGCTAGACTCAAAAATAGATAGTGAAGGGAGATCTATTTTCCTAAGGGTGCGTTCGCACGAGCGCAGCGCATAATCGCCGGAAAGAACGTTTTTCGCCGATCACGACCAGAGCTAGAAAGCGTATTTTCGTTTGTTCCTACTTTTCAAACGGTCTTTTCGGGCATCGAATATGCGTTGGCGCGTATTTCGGTCGCATATGTTCCGTTTTTTTTTCGGGTTGCCGTTTTTACGCGCCGTAAAATCGCCCGTGCGAACAAATACATTGGAAACCAACGCCTCAGATGGTCACGTTTATACGATTGGGCGCAAAAACGCGCCGTTTATGCGCTCGTGTGAACGCACCCTAAAGCTTGACTTGGGAGGCCGCATACTAACGATAGCAAATATCTATTCTCCAAACTCTGGACAGGTATCATTTGGCTGCCGTATCCTGGGAGAACTGTCGCGGTTCGCCTCTGGCTCTAGGATCGTACTCGGAAGACCTTAATCTTGGATTGGACCCAACAATGGATTCATCTTCGGGTAAGTCCGGGCCTACCTTAGTGGCTTTGCGTAGACTGCGGAGAAAATTAGCGGAGCTGAGACTCGTTGACCTCTGGAGGATTCTCCACCCAGGGGTCAAGGACTACAGCCACCACTCAGTGTCCCATAATAGTTATGGGAGGCTTGACTACATATTCATCTCACACGATCTCTTAGATCTAGACCCCAAGTGTTCTGTGGGCAATTTCATATGGTCGGACCACGCGCGTGTCTATGGGGCAGGAAAAAAGAGGGGGCCTGAACTCCTGGAAATTAAATGACAACCTCCTGAACGATTCGTGTTGTCAACAGGAGATTAGGAAGACTATCGAGACCTTTATAGAGGTACATAATACGGATACAACATCCCCAACAGTGCAGTGGGAGACCCTCAAATGTGTACTAAGGGGGTTTTTTATCTCCCACGGGACACGCCTTAAGAGAGATAGGTCGGGCAAACTGTCAAATTTGATCATCAGGTTAGATAAGGCGGAGCAATCTAATAAAGTGAAACCCGCACAGTCCAAAAGCGCAGAGATCTCTAGGCCCCACTTTTGAGTAAAGCCTTTAATACAATTTCCGATAAATGCTCTTTTCCCTCACAAGCCATGCAAGCTATCATCACGGTATTGCCCAAGCCTGGCAAGGACCCGATGGCATGTGAGAACTATGACCCCATCTCCTTGCTAAATATTGACACGAAGATCTTTGTGAAAGTCATCGCTACACGCCTAAGACCAATAACTAGGGAGATCATCAACAAAGACCAAGTAGGGTTTGTCCCTGGAAGAGAAGCCAGGGACAACACCATAAGGACACTTTCCCTAATAGAACGAGCAAAAGAAGCAGGTACACCACTGTGCTTGCTCTCGGTTGATGCCGAAAAGGCGTTTGACCGAGTCAACTGGTCGCACCTAGAAACCACACTAAGGCAAATAGGACTGGGCAATAGATGTAGACAATGGATTATGGCCCTTTTATAACAATCCCATGGCCCAAATAAGAGTAAATGGCACGCTTTCCAATTCAATTAACATAAAGAACCGAACACGCCAGGGATGCCTCCTATCCCCGACATTGTATGCATTAGCAATGGAACCACTAGCTAATGCCATTAGGGAGAACAAAGAAATAGTGGGATACAAACCCAGTGGGAATGATCACAAGGTAGCATTATTTGCGGATGACCTCTTGATCTACATGACAAACCCCAAAAAAGGTCTGCCCGCTACTCTGAGAGAATGCGGAAAATATAGCCGGGTCAGCAACTTTAAAATTAATATGAATAAATCAGAGATACTAAATATCACACTCCCAGCAGAAGACACCACACAACTGGCACCAAAATTCCCCCTTAAATGGCGAGAGGATCAAATAAAATATTTGGGGGTGGCCATATCCCCGGACACCGGGAAACTACTCGGGCTAAATTTTAAACCCATCCTAACAACCATCGCAAAAGATTTCGAGAGATGGAAAGCAGCGAACCTGTCTTGGCTCGGCAGAATTAACGTACTTAAAATGAATATCTTGCCCAGACTCCTATATCTCTTCCAAACGCTACCCATAAACATACCAAAAGACTATTTCACCAGATTTTTAAAAATTAGCAACCCGCTTTATATGGAAGGGATCTAGGCCTCGCCTCAGTTATAAGTTATTGACACAGCGGAAGAGTAGCGGCGGTTTGGGACTCCCAGATCTGAGGTTATACTATAGAGCCGCAATATGTAAACTAGTACTAGACCTTACACGTAAGAACCCCACAGAACACTGGGTTGAACTAGAGCAAACAACCAAACAGTTGACTTATTCTGGCTAAAAGGAGAGCTAGGGAGACGTGGCATTAAAGTATCCCCTCTATTGAGCGCAATACTGAAAATCTGGGAAGGTTTTGCAGTTAAAGAGGGATTGGTGGGGGTGCCGGGGCCATGGACACCCCTGACGGGGAATCCAGACTTCCCCCAGGGAGAGGCTGGATTACCTCTGCTGGAGGGACTGAGATTGCAGTGCCCCAGGGTGCGCGACATCACAAATAAAGACGGAATCCTGTGAATAGAGGAACTCCTGGGAGAGGGGGGACCGTGGGCAGGCGCGTGGTTCCAGTACCATCAAATCGCACACTATATAAGAACCTTGGGCCAGATGACCAAACTAACATCACCATCGACCCCCTTTGAGGAGCTACGTGAAGCACCTCAGAAAAGGAAGGGCGAGATATCCGCAGTCTATGGCATACTGGTCACTGAGGGGGGCCGGGACGCTGGAGAAGGGATCAGGAGATCCTGGAAGAAAGAGCTGGAGCGAACCGTGCCAGACGAGGATTAGACGAAGGCTTGGTGCCTGACACACAAGATGACAGTGTCAGGTAACAACCAAGAACTAAACTACAAACTGCTCACACGATGGTACCGTACCACGGTACGATTAGCCAGATTGTATCCAAGTGTTTCTGACCAGTGTTGGAGATGTCTGACGGGAAGGGGAACTCTCATACATATCTGGTAGTCATGCCCTCAGATAGCATCACTTTGGAAGGAAGTCGAGAAACTGCATAACGTCCTGACCAGAGGTTCCCTGGCCTTGACCCCTGAAATTGCCCTCCTGTCAATCTTACCGGGGTCGATAGGGGGAAATAAGAAAAGAATCCTCCGATTTTTCCTATTAGCAACAAGGGTCATCGTCCCCCGCCTTTGGAAATCGCAAGTCCCACCCTCTAAGCTGAACTGGGTAACGACAATAAATACACAACCTATCATGCGATTTGGGAACCATGGCTGACATTCCTTAAGTCAGCAGATTTCGACAGGTGGCTTCAGAGGGGTGAACTACCCGGCCAATAGCGAACTCTGGACCAACGGGCGCACTGAGACAAGAGGCATTGCGAGGTTCTTTCTGCCTTTTCACTCTTCTACCTTTTATCTATAACCCACATCTTTCCCCAAATGTATCCTTACATTCCACTCTCTCACCCACTCCTCCCTATATCCCCCCAAGATTAGATTGATTAGACCTGTCACAAGTACACTCAAAATTACATACGGTCTTGGCACACATCGCGCCCTAGTGTAAACCTGGGGCGGGGTGACTGCCGACCAAGAGACCACAAGAAGATTATGCGGTTACACTGTTGGTTCTGTAGTAGATAAGAATTAAGATGCAACGTTATTTAGGAAGAATAGTTAGCTGGAGGATAATACGAAACTAACAGGAGATCCAATATATGCAACGAGACCTGATAAGTAGTACATGTTTTATTTCAGTTACAGTTGAATCATTACAAGTATGGACATATAAAGCGCGTACTTCGGCATGACATGCTCTGATAATGTAAGTTGTATGCTGCAAATAACTTTAATAAAATACTATTGAACATACATTGAAAGATCATATGTATATGTATCTCCACACTGGCAACAGGTTCTGTGCTGGTGGAGATACATAGATGACATATTTATGCTGTGGGAGGGCCTCATTGCGGAAATGATAATGTTTCACAGTCTCTTAAAGGGGTTGTCCCGCGCCGAAACGGGTTTTTTTTTTTTTTAACCCCCCCCCCCCCGTTCGGCGCGAGACAACCCCGATGCAGGGGTTAAAAAAACAACCCGCACAGCGCTTACCTGAATCCCGGCGGTCCGGCGTCTTCATACTCACCTGCTGAAGATGGCCGCCGGGATCCTCTGTCTCCATGGACCGCAGGGCTTCTGTGCGGTCCATTGCCGATTCCAGCCTCCTGATTGGCTGGAATCGGCACGTGACGGGGCGGAGCTGGGCGGAGCTACACGGAGCTACACGGAGCCCCATTCAGAAAAGAAGACCCGGACTGCGCAAGCGCGGCTAATTTGGCCATCGGAGGGCGAAAATTAGTCGGCACCATGGAGACGAGGACGCCAGCAACGGAGCAGGTAAGTATAAAACTTTTTATAACTTCTGTATGGCTCATAATTAATGCACAATGTACATTACAAAGTGCATTAATATGGCCATACAGAAGTGTATAACCCCACTTGCTGCCTCAGGACAACCCCTTTAATGACATCTTACCTGAATTGGAATTTACATTGTCATATTCACTGGACACAATCGATTTTTTGGATGTGAGTGTTATTAAGAGAGGAAACACCCTGGTAACAGATCCTTACCACAAGGTGACTGATAGAAATAACCTACTCCACTATTCCAGTTGTCACCCACGCAATATGCGCAATTCTTTACCATAGAGCCAATTATTACGGGTTCTCAGGATTGCTACCGATGATTATGTGGATCAACGTTTATCGGATACGTGTAACAAAGTTTTGATAAGGGATTATCCGAGAGATCTAGTAATATCCGCCTCAGCCAAAGCCCATGCACTATCTAGGAATGAGCTATTACATCCAAAACCGAAGATAGAGAAATTGCCACATGTCCCCTTCATATCTACATATGGCCCCATGAGTAAAAGGATATCGGGCATTTTAAGATGCTATTGGCCCACACTCGGGAAGAATTGCTCACAGGTCAAAGAGTTTACATCTGCACCTTCCCAATAATATTAGGGGAGGGGATTGGAAGAGAGCATTGATGAAGAGAGAACTGAAATGGATTTTTGACTTGAACACCCTGCATCCGCATGGATTAAATTTGGAATTTAACACCTCACCATTCATTTAATAGAATGGGTTTTGGTAATTGTCTTAGTTTTATATGTCATATTTACGTGGTATTTCTTTGGACACGTGTTTTTAATTTGGATATTACTGTAATTTATTTTCTGTTTTTTGTTTCAGTGACTGCTACTCTGGCAGATGCTTGTCTATGCGGTTATCGCAGGCTCTAGCTCGACTATGAATTACATGCACACATTAGAATTTTATATCTGCAACAGAAGATGTGCCTTTCACTTTTTTCTTCTTCTCCCCTTCCCCCCCCTTCATCTTCCTATCTCTTTTTCTTTTTCCCTCCCATCTCTATGGTTCCTTCTGATGCTGGATGAAATTTAATTTTGCATATCTATATTTATATGTCAGTGTCGATCACTTTAATAAACATAGCAATTGGTTTAGACATTATGGAGGGGGCCAGGAAAGCATGTACTGGGCCACTACATACGTAGGTAGTCTCAGTATGAGAAAACTAAGTTGTACGGTAACCCCTGTGGCTATATAACTGGCCATACAGATTTCCTAGAACTAGCTATAAGGCTACATTCACATGGGACAATCATAGTGGAAATGGTGTGGATTTTCCACAGCGGAAAATCTGCCCCAAAATTCAGACGTTGGTCTGGATCTGCAGCTGATTTCACCATTTCAAAAGAAGGGGTGAAGTCTGTTGCAGATCCGGACCAAAGTCTGTTTTTGCCACGGGTTTTCCACTGTAGAAAATCTGCACCATTTCGGCTACTTGCGAACGTACCCTACTTGTTGGAATGCGACGGGGGGAAAAAGAAAGCAGAACCATGTGGAGGTACAATGGGGTCTAATACGTGCGCCCCATTTACTGCTTCATTCAACTCAGAGGCTATATGGAGCTGTAATCCAGCCATGTAAATGAGGCTTAGGTATCTTCCCTCCAAATCCCATATTGCATGTCAGTGACGTCCTAACACCTTGCCTTGTTCGTGTGTAATGAACGCTCTACGTGGGGATGCCAGTTTCCTAAGTACATAAGAAGGATTTCCAGCATTCCCAGCCCCAGTGGTTGAAGTAACACGTTCTGACAAAATACGTCCCGGGGCCTTCCTGGCACGACGCTGCATTCTCATGTACTGTCTCGTGGATTTCCCATTGTGAGCATGCTTGTGCACGCAGAATGATGTAGTCCTCGAAAATCATGTCACTGATGCAAGCTGTATCTCGAAATTGATCTTTTGCATTTTTAGGGGGTTCAGCTGAAGCAACAGCTAATTTTCCCACTGGGGTGAATTTATAAAGGCTACGATGGCAGAAATGTGATGCAGAAAAAGTAACAGACTTTGGTGCACGCTTGTTTTGTAAAAACTTGTAACGTTACTACTGCTGTGAGATGTGCCAATGAGATGAAAAATTGCAGTATATACAAAGTCCATCAACTTAAAACAAAGGGGGAAATTAGACTCAGGCCGGGTCTGGAAAACACCACAGGCACAATATCCAGTTCCATAAATTTAATGGAACCTAAAAACTGATGGGCGGCTGGAGAGCTGGAGGAAGCTTACTCCCCTCGAGCCTCCACCCTCCCACTAAGGGCTTACAGCAAATTATAGCTGTTGTTTACTGCCAGTTATAGGCAGACTATTAGTACGCGGGAGCCACCAGAGGTCCCCCCCCCAATGGTATACCCGTTGTTCAGTGTTTGTCTCGTTTTCCTTAAGGAAATGTTGTTCTGTTATGTTCGTTACCAATGTCTGTCCTTCCCTCATGTGTATTCCTCCCCCCTCTCACCCAACCCCCCACCCACTACCCCAGGGAGAAACAAGAGGCATTTAATCACCCGTTTTACAAAAAGTTAAATGGCGAACCTAACTTTCTGCACTTATAATACCAAAGGCTTAAATAGCCCCCAGAAAAGAAGACAAGTCTTCTGGTTATGGACCCTGCCATGGACTCCTCGTTGGGTAAGTCCTCCGTCTCCCAAGCGGCAACTTGGTCACTTAGGAAAAAAATCGACTCCCTACACCTAGTAGACATGTGGAGAACCGTACATCCAGAGACACGAGACTACGTTTCACTCAGCAGCACACAATTCCTACAGTAGGTTAGACCACCTCATGATCTCCCACAGCCTACTAGACGGAGCCCCCACTTGTTCCCACGGTGACTTCTTGTGGTCAGACCACGCGCCTGTATTTGGAGGCCTAGCGGGTTTGAGGGGGGCCCCGAGAGGTCACTCGTGGAGACTCAATGATAACCTTCTTAGAGACCCCACCTGCGTAGCAGCAATTAAGAAAACGATAGAGGACTTCAAAGAGACCCACGAAACAGACCAAACCTCTGCGCCAGTAAAATAGGAAACTCTCAAATGTGTACTGAGAGGCGTGCTGATCTCACTCGGATCTAGAATTAAGAAGAAGAGATCAGCGACTCTCATGAACCTATTATCCACCCGAAGGTCCCAAGAGTCAGCTAACAAACGCCAACAAAACGACGTCTTACACACGGAAATCTCTGCCACCCGACAACAGATCTTGATCCATTTAGAACAGGTGGGTTTCGTCCCAGGCAGAGAGGCAAGGGACACAATACCATTAAAACGCTGTCCCTTATAGCCAGGGCCAAATAAGCCAAAACCTCTATGTGCCTCTTATCAATAGACGCCGAGAAGGCTTTTGATAGGGTAAATTGAACCTTCCTCTCTGCCACGCTCGAAAAAAAATCGGACTGGGCCCATTGATGCGACAGAGAATCATGGCGTTATACCGGGATCCCACAGCTAGGATTAGAGTAAACGGTACACTGTCGGAACCCTTTGGAGTGAGCAACGGGGACGAGACAGGGGTGCCCACTCTCCCCATTCCTATACATCCTGACAATGGAGACCATGGCTAACGCCATCAGGGGAAACGACTCGATCAAAGGGCTCACAATTGGTCCGATGGAGCACAAAATGTCACTCTTTGCAGATGACCTACTGCTCTACCTGTCTAATCCCCGGATTGGCATGCCCGTCCTCTTGAGGGAATTTGAAAGATTTGGGAGCGTTAATAACTATAAAATTAACGCCCAGAAGTCAGAGGCCCTGAATGTCTCTCTCCCGCAGGCCGAGGTCTCACACCTGGAGGCGGCGCTCCCCTTCCGCTGGGTCAAATCTCACATCAAATACCTAGGAGTCGCGACCCCAATAGACCCCTCACAGGCTTTCAAAATTAACTACACACCCTTTGTAGATAACCTCGAAAGAGATCTTGACAGATGGAACCCCCTATATCTATCTTGGAAAGGCCGAGTAAATGCAATAAAAATGGACGTACTACCCAGATTCCTGTCCATATGCCAAACAATTCCGATAGGACTCCCAAGACCATACCTTAAGAAGATTAGATCCCTAATCGCAAACTTTGTTTGGAGAGGGCGCAAACCACGCCTTTGTTTTTCCTTGCTGACAAGGGAAAAAGAGAAGGGGGGACTAGGCCTCCTAGACTTCTCCCTCTATTACAGAGCCAACATAGCAACATGTGTTCTAGACATTCTTAGAAATAGAAGCTCAAGACTGTGGGCGGAAATAGAACACACAAGCGATATCGACGGATTAGACGGAGCCTTCTGGATCCCACTCAAAGGGATCAATTCTATCCCTAACATTTCCCCCTTCTGTCTCCAACTAACAAAAACGTGGGTAGGCTTCGCGCCCAAATATGGCCTAGTCAACATCCCAGGACCACTAACGCCGCTCACGATGAATCCTCTATTTGAAATCACCTTATGCCAACAGGGACTCTTAACGCTCCCAGCTACGACGACCCCCAGACTAAGAGATGTAATAACGCAGTCGGGTCTAAAACCCATGACAGAACTCGTAGGGCAGAATACACTGCATCCAGGATCCTGGCTACAATATCTTCAATTAAGGGGATTCGTGAGATCGCTGACGCCCAAATAAAATTTAACAGCCCCTCTTACAGCGTTTGAACAACTCTACCTATCTCACACAAATCATAGACACATGATCTCCAAATTATATAAGATGTTGCTGACTCGGGAGGCGGAGGACGAAGCTCTGAGGTATAGAGAGGCCTGGGAACAGGAACTGGGCGATAATATCCCAGAAGAAGACTGGACTAAAATTTGGACCCTTGCCCACAAACTTTCCCCAGCGGGTAAGGTCCAAGATCTCAATTACAAGATCTTGTCTAGGTGGTACAGAACCCCTGACCAGCTACAGAAGATCTTCCAGCAGACCTCGCCCCTGTGCTGGAGATGCAGGGAGAGCAGAGGAACAATAACTCACATTTGGTGGGAGTGTCGGCCAGTAGCCACCCTCTGGAAGGAAATAATAATCCTCTTCAACCAAATTGAACATACAAAGGTGACCATTACACCGCAGCTGGCTCTGCTCTCGCTCTTCCCAGGTTCAGTGAAAACAGCCAAAACTGGCTTATTAAGATACTTCATAATAGCAATGAGACTTATCCCCAAGGCTCTGGCGCTCTCCACACGCTCCCACCAGGGGCATGTGGATAGAAGAGTTCCACACCCTCATGATATATGATGAGATGGGAGCGGAGGACCCCAAGGCCTGGGAAGCTACCTATAAGATGTGACGGCCTTGGGTGGCATTTAGAGACTCAGATAGCCTGAAGAGATGGGTTGAACAGGGAAGCGACTCACAGGCCCCCACCAGAAGAACTTGATCGCCAGCTTCTGATGTTTCTCTTCCCCCCCTTCCTCCACCCCCCCCCCCTCCCTCGTGTATTCAAATAGGTTAAGTTGTGGAGTGGAAGGGGAACCCACACTTCACGACCTACTCTTGAGTAATGGAAGGTCCAGTCTCTATAACCCTCTACACAGGAGGGATGGCAGAATTGGGGAAACAGAGAATATCCATAGTGGCCATATGGAACCCCTATTAAGGATTTAAACGCACTCCTAGAGTCTGTGAGAAGCTCAACCACTTTATAGCTCTCCCTATTACTCTGAGCAAACCCCAGTGAGATTTCTCCCCCCTTCCTCATCCCCCCCCTTTTTTTCTTATTCTTCTCCTTCGTGTTTACCTTGTTTTTCTCCCTTTTCGTTTGATGTTTTTTCTCTTCTTTTTTTTTTTTATATGCATATGTTGTTTATAACGTAAGATTTATCGTCAGATCTGCAAACTAAAATCAAAATGTTGTCAGTTAAGTGAAATGCGTAATAAAATTTATTTGAACCTAAAAATTGCAGTATATTGTACAAGCGATCAAACAATCACATGTTTAGGCCTCCTTCCCACAGACGGATTTCTGCCGCGTAATACGTGGCGGAAATCCGCTGCGTTGCCCACAACTATTAGGTTCTATTGAACCTAATAGCTCAATGCTCACGGTGCGGAATTCCACCGCGGAATTCCGCACCGTGAAATCATCCGACCTCACCCGCGGCATGTTCTATTTGCTGCGGGTGTACGCGCGGACGGCTTCCATTGCAGTCAATGGAAGGCGTCCGTCACGCTAACTTCCGCTGTAGCACAGCGCAAGATAGCGTGAAACCACTTCCCCGTCTACCGCCGCCGGCGTCATATGACACGGCCGGCCGCGTCATGTGTTGTTGTGGGCGTATCATGTGACGTGGCCGGCGCGTCACGCCGAAGCGTCATGCGGGACGTAGGACGCCAGATCCGCAGGTAAGTATTGGGGTCTCTGGGGAGGGCGGAGCCCGTCACGGCGGTGTGCAGCCGTCCTTAAGCTCCCTGGTGGGACTAAAAAATATTGTAACATAAATATAACATTTTTTCTAAATATTTATGAGTTTTGCCAAATAATAGATTAGTGGTTGTGGTGGTGGGAAATTAATAAATAAAAAACTTTCTCTACTGACCTATTGTTCCCTGGTTGTTTATCCATGTGACCACTGCAGCCAATAGGAGGCCCTGAAAACAGCAAATCACTGGTAACATGCCATAAATAGGCCTGGAATTCTACTTTAGAAGCTTATGTGACCTGTTTACAAGGCCAGAAGACTTGGTGACATCGTGGTACACACAACGTGACACCAAAATAATGCTCCAGTGCCACGATACGTTTATGGAAAAATCAGTGGAGGGGAAGTGAATTGAAGTGAAATAAAGTCAAAACTCTTCCCATCTTTTATAAAAGCATTGCAAACAATAAAAAAATTAAACATAATTCTTAAAGTGTTTTTTTTGTTGTCCCCCCTCTAAAAAAACTGAAATAAAAAGTGATCAAAAAGTCTTATGCACCCCAAAATTTTAAAATAAAAGCTACTCCTGCAGTTCTAACCTGGCCGCTGCATTATGGTCAGCGCATTTTACTTCCTGCTCTGACTACAATGACAGCGGCCACAGGAATCAGCTAATTGGTGGGGATCCGAGCAGCAGGACCATCATCTATTGAGGACTGTGTGAGACTTGCACAGACACGCTCCGCTGTTTCCACACTTACTGGTGGACGGACGAATGATTTTCACTTACAGATGCAACCTTACCCCCACCTACGAAATGTGCGCCCGCCGAGGGAATCCTCACCAATCTTTGCTCAAAAATGACATTGCACACTAATAACAGACGTGAAGATCAAGGACACAAAATGCTCTGCTCCCTTCGTTGGCAACTAATTAGGCCTCATACCCGCCTAGCAATGACTATGGCAGAATAAAACTTTTTGAGTCTCATTTAGCAAAGCTGTCTACTAGTAAGACCGTCCTCGTTGTCCAAAGTAACCAATCACAGTGCAGCTTTAATTGTACCTAAACAGCTTGAGAACTGAAAGCTGTGCTGTGATTGGTTGCTGTGGGCAACAAAGACGTCTTAGTGGTAGACATCTTTGCTAAATAAAAAAATATTGAGTTTCTGTTTCCATTGATATCAAATTTCTGTATCTGAGTGTCATTAAACGGGAGTTATGAGATTTCCACATCAGGATATATATGATTATTTTTTCATATTCAGCACATGATGTCAAATGAAATAATGCCTTGCTTCATACCGGGTATAACATTATTGGTGCCGGCGTAATCTCTTTTTTTTTCTTTTTTTTTTTATTGGGCATTTTCATGTAATGCAATACAAGTTGAGAAAGAAAGAAACATCAGTAATATTTCAAAAATTTGGATCAGAGTTTCTTCTGTCCTTTCCAGTACCCCTATTTTTTGTCCTTCCCTTTCAACCAGGGGTATCAGAACAGAAACACTTAGGCCAAATGTCCACTTCCACGCATGGATTCCATCTGTTAAATCCAGTCGTGCCCACAGACATGGACAGAAAAAGACATTTTCTTATCTCTCCAGATCCAGCACGGGTCTCCTCCGTTCCAGCCGGATCTTCTTTCTTCAGCACGGTGGATGCGCAGTGCGTTTTTCTTTCTTTTCTTTTTTTTTTAAATCTGCGGCACGTCCACAGTGACAGCAGTGGCTGTGTCACGGATCGGACGGCTTCTATTGACTTCAATGCAAGCCGTCCCTGCGGGATCTGCAGAAATATGGAGCGTGCTGCAATTTCGAAAAATCACATCCACATGCTTTAAAGGGGTTGTCCCGCGAAACAAAGTGGGGGTATACACTTCTGTATGGCCATATTAATGCACTTTGTAATGTACATTGTGCATTAATTATGAGCCATACAGAAGTTATTCACTTACCTGTTCCGTTGCTGGCGTCCCCGTCTCCATGGTGCCGTCTAATTTTCAGCGTCTAATCGCCCGATTAGACGCGCTTGCGCAGTCCGGTCTTCTCCGTGTTGAATGGGGCTGCTCGTGCTGGAGAGCTGCTCCTCGTAGCTCCGCCCCGTCACGTGTACCGATTCCAGCCAATCAGGAGGCTGGAATCGGCAATGGACCGCACAGAAGACCTGCGGTCCACCGAGGGTGAAGATCCCGGCGGCCATCTTCGCAAGGTAGGTAAGAAGTCACCGGAGCGCGGGGATTCGGGTAAGTACTATCCGGCGGGACAACCCCTTTAAATTGTATTGTGGATGCTAATGCATTCCTATGGGCGGCTTGATTTGCGGATCTCCCACGCAGCTGCCCCTGCGGGTTCCACAAATCAAATCCGCCTGTGGACATTGGGCCTTAACTTTACCCACGACACGTCTGTCAATACAGTAAACTCTCAGCGTAATTAATGGGAGGTAGCAGAAGAGAGATTTTCAATTTTCCCAGGAAAAGGGACTTAGTTAGATACACCTGCTGTGGTGCTAGGACAGTCAACCCATCGACCCCATAAATTTAGCAGGGTAACCTCAGGCCCCATTAACTCTGGGCCACTACAGTAGCGTCAACTGGAATTTCCTCCACAAAACTAAAGAGACAAATTTTAGGAGGCAGGATACGTTGGGCTCCTAAACTCAAGGATGTACCTCTAATAGGTATGTATGACATGGTGCTACCAAAACATATGCATAATTTTGCCCACAGTCATCAAGCATCTTGGACAGTCTTCATTGTGAATTAGGCCCATGGTACACAGACGGGTGGGAGTATAATAGATTCTGTAAAGAAACTTAACCTGAATCAGTCTGTCCCTTGTACTGATCAAGGGTGGCCCTAAGCTGGTCAAAAGACTGCTTTGGTCATCCGAGTTTAGGTCTGGTATATCTGAGTCCCATTTTCCCAGAATCCCATCGCTTATTGAGGCAAGATTGCTTGCCAGGTGCTTATAAAAGCAGGAGAGTGTCTTCAGAGTGTTGGCTCTTCTAGCTGGGTTCAGTCCCCCAAATTGGGCTCTGAGGTCATGAGGGAGTTGAAAATATCTAAAAAGCGAGTTATTAGGAAGACCCGATCATATTTGCAGTTGTAAAAAGGTGTTAAGAACACCACTCTCTGCAATATCCGAGAGGGGACTTATTGCATGGTGTCTGCAGATAATGGTGTCTGGCATATCTCGCAAGTGCGGGTGGTTAGGGTTGCTCCATAGGGGAGTCTGAGGGGACCATTTCTCTGCTTCATCCAGTATCAAGTGGAGGGCAATATTCCAAACTTTTAGAATCACCCACATCGGTACAGGTGAGATAGTTATACGTGAGGTCGAACCCCTGAGCAATAACCCTCTCAAGCTGTGGTCAGGACCCACTATTCTACGCTCGAGTCCTACCACTGGGTTGTAGTCCGTAGAGGACAGCCACTCTCCGCACATAGCAATTGGCTAGCCTGGTAGTAGTAGTACAGGTGTAAATTTGCCAATAAAATTGGGCAAAAATAGTTTTGCGTCTTCTATTGACTCTTGCAGGGGAGCAATTACAGGAGGTAATTCTAATACGGACTCAGCTGAGGGGCACTACTGTCCATGTCACATAGGAGGACAGCAATACTAGTAAATGGCATGTCAAAGTTTTAGGGACATTACAGATCTTGCACTGGGGGTCAGTGATGCCTCTTGATCCCCTTGATGATGGTCATTTCATGTTTGTGGCATGAAGAGGGATAACTCAGTGTGAGGCACAATGAACTCACTGGATGTGGCTTACAGGCACTTTGTACAAACACGTCATAACAGGGATGTAACGCGTTCCAGTTGGATCTGCTTGAGCTTCTGGAGTCAGCCCAGCACGGCTCAGTGTAATTACAGAAGTTGGAATCGCCGTGTTCGTCACTACTCAGCACTTTTTACTGTGAAACATCTTAAAGTAAGTGCATGTGTGGAAATTCCACTAGATGAAGCATACGATGCCGAAGAAGCTAAAGAAGTTCAAAAGAACATTATTGCAGGAAATATCCCTTACCTACTGAGGTCACGCTTACCACAGAGGAACCGATTAAAGCAGGATGTCCAGGATTACAAAAGAGAAAGGAAAAGTTTTGCAACAGGACGAAAAAAGTACAATGCTAAAAAAAATACCTCCACAAAAAATGGAGAAAAGTTTTATTGAATAAAGTGATAATTAATACTTACTGCAACCCAAGATGATGCCTGGAAGCGTACAAGTCACCCCGTGAAAGAAGACAAGACTGCAAATAGCTCCATAGATGTGAAAACTGAAAACGGTACAGTTGAATGAATGAAATGAATTAAAACCTAAAATAGGAAATAAAAGGAATAAAAAATGTATATAAACAGCAAATGTTATCAATAGACTCTATAATTTATACATCAGCAATAGAGTTGAGCGAACATACTCTGCCGAGAGAGAAAGAAAAAAAAAAAAAAGTAAAAAAGCTCGGCACCCGGCGTCTCATATACAAAAATGCTCGAGTCTCCCATTGTAGTCAATGGGGTTCGTTACTCGAGGAGAGCTCTCGAATTTTACGAAAAACTTGACTCGAATAACGTGGACTCGAGCACTTGGGTGCTCGCTCATCTCTAATCAGCAACCATCCCAAGTTCACCTATTTTTTTCTACATATCTTGTGACTTTATTGAATATTTGGGTCCCATTATATATTTTAATTTCATTCCTCCAGCCTGTTATAATTTCCTATATTTTATGTTGTTATTAATCTTTTATACGTTTTATCTATTTTACATTGTAGGGGCGTAGCTAAAGGCTCATAGACCTGGGTGCAAAAGTTTATCTTAGGGCCCCCCAACTTCTCTTAACACTTTAATACAGAGGTGTAACTTGAAGCTTCTGAACCCCAATGCAAAACCTGTAACAGGGCCCCCAACTATAATGCTTTATTCATAGTACTGGGCTCCATATATGGAAAAAAGAGGCCTTATGGGCCCCCTAAGGCTCCTGGGCCCAGGTGCAACCGCATCCCCTGCATCCACTATAGTTATGCCAGTGTTACTTTGATTATTTGCATAAATTGCTTTTAGTTCACGTGTTTATTTGCATGAAAGTACATTATAATACCTTGTTCGCCTGAGTGCAGTATTTGGCACACACACCGTACATACACGTCATGCACCATTTCACTGAACCGCACACCGTGGAACATGCCCACGTCATGGCAGCGTGCCGCTTCCTGTTGCTGAAGCACACACCCAGAGATGGCGCTCTTTCACTGGAATGCACACCCATTACGGGCGCCATGTTTCATGAAGGTGCATGTTCCCTTATGAACATAATCACAGCCAACCAGCCCCCACACAAACACTAACTACAGTATATAAACCTCACCAGACACTTTGCCTGTAATATATTTGTGCTTGATAAAGGAGAATTTTACCTCCGAAACGCGTTGCACTGTTCTTGTACCTTTTTTTGTGTGTTTGTTTTCTAATAATGTAATAAATAATTCTTACCCTGCACCAGTAGATCCAGTTTTGTGTAACCAGGAAAACATCTTTTATTGTTTGCCTTTGCTGGATACTAGCGGAGTCCAGACTTTCTCTAGACCCCAGTATGAGTAAGTACTTTTAATGTTCATTCAATGGATCACAGAATCAATTTCTAGACTGACATGAGATGCACCAAGAGATCGCGTTTGCCAAAATTTGGCACAGTAGAACAGAGCATGCTCAAGTGATACTTACTGATTGGGCAAGGCCTGGCATATCAAAAGACAATGCCTTGCTGTGGCATAGGAGAGCACGCAGTGTGGGGCAGTGAGCCACAGGTACTGCCAGAGCACTGCAGACTAAGCGCAATAGTGTGCATGAAGCACAGAGACTGCAAGCCAATCTGTAAGAGGCGCTGCAGCCTGACTGGCTGAGAGGATGCTGGGATCCAGAGACAGGAGGCTTCTGACTAAGAGAGGAGTCTTGTGGAGGCCTATGAAAGAGCTGCACTGTGTTGTGAGATCCCTGGACTAAAGCAATGGGAAACCACTACCAGGACGGTCAGAGAACACAGGTCTGAGAGTTTGTTGCAAACAGCCTGTAAGTGTGGCCAGCCTTAGGAAAGCCACCTGGTATGCACACCAATAGGGACAGTTGTTAGCAGGCCTGCTATTGGAGGTAAGGTTAATAATATTACAGTCAGAGAACTTTGTACAAGCCTTGGGAGCCCAAACATGGAGTGCATTATCTAAAGGAACATTGTACGAGTATCCGGGAACCAGTTTTCCTAATAGATTGCATTTGGCATTGATCACAAAAAGTGAAGTTGCGCGTTGCATTCTTCCATCCATATTTCTTCTAGATGGTATTGTTAGTTAATCAAGTGTTATTGACTTTGTCCCAAAGTAATACTGTTATTGTACAAATTTCACAGCCCTTGGCCCCCCCCCCCCCCCCCCTCATTTCATGGATACAATCCATGTTCAAAATCCACAGCATAAATTGACATGCTGCCGATTTAAAATTTGCAGCGCAGGTCAGTTGAGTCTGTACATATTTCTGCAGCATGTAGATGGGATTTTTTGATATCTCCTCCACATTGCCTGTATTCTAAAGAGCTGTGGCTTTTTTGCAGCCAATTCTGCTGCCGAAAATCCAGAGAATTTCTGCAGCATTGAGCATACCCTAAAGATGGGAAAGAAAAAATAATAAAAGGCGCACAAGGGCCCTAAATTCCTGACACATAGATTTTGATGTAGATTTGCTTGTGGTGTAATTTTATGCCACATATGAATTAACCCCCAGGATCAATGTGCACACGGTGGCCAATCCACACAGCATGTGGATTAGCGCTAATTGCTGGGCTGCACCTGGACTCTTTGCTTGAAACATTGGACAACTTTCTTGAGTGTAAAACTACTACTTTTAATAGTCACTGATTGCTTCAGAAGGGTCCGTGATCCGGGGGTTATTTTGATTGGCAGATTGCAATTGGCGGGCACAGTGAGGAATGTGAAGGCCGCTCCGTGCGCTGTAGGGATTGCAAGGTGAGAGGAGCAGCAGGCTGAAATCAACAGCAGATCTGCAGCTGATTTTGAGATAAAACCTGCAGCAATGTTACGGATTTTGACGTGGCTTTTGATGTGGAAATGATGTGGAAATTTCTGTTAACATACCCTAAGGCTGGGTTCAGACGAACGTATATCGGCTGGGTTTTCACGCCAAGCCAATATACGTCGTCTCTCTCTGCAGGGGGGGAGGCTGGAAGAGCCAGGAGCAGTGCTTTGAGCTCCCGCCCCCTCTCTGCCTCCTCTCCACCCCTCTGCACTATTTGCAGTGGGGAGAGGCGGGGTGGGGCTAGTTCTCAAAACTTAGCCCCGTCCCCTTCCTGCCTACTTTCATTGCAAATAGTGCAGAGGGCAGAGAGGGGGTGGAGAGGAGGCAGAGAGGGGGCGGGAGCTCAGTTCCTGCTCCTGGCTCTTCCATCCTCCCCCCCTGCAGATGAGGACACTGTATATGGGCTCGGTGTGAAAACCGAACCGATATACGGTCGTCTGAATCCACCCTAAGGGTGTTTTCACATGTTGATTCCGTCACTGCAAAATCCCCACCAAAATGTGTTCCATGTGGATTTCACTGCAGATCTGGCATGGAATTGTTGTGGATTTCCCTTTTAGTAATCCCACAGCAATTTGCGGCAAATCCACATGTAAAACATGGGGATTCTGGTGCGGCTTATGCCGTGTTGGTATTTTCTACAATGCGTGAAAGCTCATTAAGAGTAATTCTATACATTGCGCCATAGTAAGAAGATAGTATATGTGCAGAACTAGCATAAAAAGTTGTGGACCCATTACCAACCACCAAAGCCATGGTATACCTGAGTTGAATTAACAAAATGAAATCACTGAGGTGAGAGAAAAAATGAACAAAGACATAACTCACAGAAAAAGAAGCCAAGTATGCATCACCTGATACACTCCAGGGCAGCTCAATCACCATATACCCTAGTAGCATGCAGAAAGCCAGATTGCAATATGGAGGAGCTAAATGTTCAGTGCAGACTAATGTGCAGCCACTTAACTCAACCCAAGATTGAGGGAGGGGTGACTGCAGACGACATAGTCAGCACATATGAACTGATACCAAGGATGCCAACCATAGATAAGTACACAACACAGGCCAATTGCCCTGTATCACTACAGTGCGCCATACTGGCAGGGCATACCAGGCTCCCCCAGCATCAATAGCACACTGCATGCATAAAAAACCCTGAAAAATGCAGGTGTTAGTTTGCATTTTGGCCAAAACACGTAAGCTGGCAGGCCGCAGCAGGACCACCACGCATCTGTCAGAACCTACACTATCTCACTAATAGCTAAATAAAATCAGAGGTGAGAGAAAAAAAGTACAAAGACATAACTCACAGAAAAAGAAGCCAAATATGCATCATCTGATACTGCAGGGCAGGCACAATAACCAACTGCGTATCCTATTTTCCTTTGTTCCCACAGACAAGAATAGCACATGCAGTGCGCAGAGTCCATGAATATCGTACGGCACAGTGATAAATGTCTGTTTGTTGTCCAATGCACGTTGCACCCAAGTTTCTCTGGTGCAACTTGTATATGGTCAACTCACTATATGTGTTTTCACTGTATTATGCTATAACTTTATGATCTGTGGGGGTCCATCACTTGCCAATATCAAGAGTGAAAGGTGAATAGGGCTGTGTTGAAGCCCCCTGCACAACAGGTGGCTGGGAGTGTGGGAAGAAGAATGAAGTTGTCCTGCTCCTTCTAAGCATCGATGAGGTCAGACCCCAAAGAATCAGTAAGTGATGTCATACCCTACCAATATGATATTACTTCCTGTACTAGGAGAACCACTTTACTTTCCGATCACTATTGATTCATCTCTACTGCTCTGGTTACATGGATGACATATGTACAGTATGATAGGGAACATGTATGACATAAATATTAAAAATATCCCAGTCCGCCGTGTTCTGCAGGCCAGTCAGAAGATTCTAATATGCTAGGAATCCAGCGCATTGGCAGGAAGAGATGTTTTTATTGATATTATGGGAATTGGAGCAGAACAGAGGAAGGAGTATCCAGGCGCAGAGCAAGCTAATAAATTCAGAGCCGCCTTTCTATTACTCGGGCCATCGTCATGATCTGGTAACAGGATAGAACACGGCTTATCTGGTAACTAACAATGCATTGTCCAAGCGGTAATGGATGACTGCGCATCTGCTGACTAAGCATGAGAAATCTGTAAAATGACCTAAGATGTCAAAACTGGCAGACAAAAGTCTTTCCGTTAAAGGTGTTTCGTGAGACTGGAAATCCCAACCCTCCCTCAAACAGCGCCACCTGTGTACAAAGGACCAAGCTGCATCCGGAGTCCCACTCCAGCCCTATTTAATTGATCAAAGATGACCCTGCGTATGCAAGTAATTATATTGTGGATAACCACAGAGGCTTGAAGGGGGTTATACGCAGTGCAGCTTTTTTTTGGTTTGTATTTCCTGTGCCGTCACTTAGTGGTGACACGCAAATCTGCAGCCCATACGCAATTAAATTACGTATGGGCTGCAGGTATGTCCATGACCATAGAAAACAATGGGCTCTAAGTTGCGGATATCCGCGGTAAAATAGAACATGCTGCAATTTTTTTCTTCCGCTTGCAGAATATGCAATTCATACTTGCAAGTGTGAAGTGAAATTTGAAATGCCTTTCAATGCCCAGATGTTACCACAGATTGTCCTGTGTGGTGCGGAGTGCTAAGGCAGCAGAAATGCAGTCCTAAGCTCTTACTCATGACTTGAAGGTTGCAAGTTCAATCCCTGACTGGTTCAGGTAGCTGACTCGGCCTTCCATCCTTTCAGAATAAGTTGGTGCTATACAAATGACAAGATTTATTTTATTTTATCGTCCGCTTGGATTGCGATTGTGAGATCTGTCATTTAAATCCGGTGATGGAAGCCAGCTATTCCGTGTCAAAATCCATATTTAAACCAGTGGATTTTGACATGGGAATATTCAGTAGCGTCCTGCAGAATATTCCATGCCATGTGAAGGCATCCCTAGGGAATAAGCATACCTCACAGAGCAAATCCGCACCGAAACCCACATACAGATTGTAATGCAGATTTTCAACTCAGATTTTGAAAATCTACATCATGACTATCTTCTGCTGAAGAATTTTCTTTCTGCCGTAAGTAAACAGGGTTTGATAAAACCTCATTCACTTAGATTGTACTGTACATTGCTGTGGAATTTCAGCTGACATTCTGCTGTATGAGAACTTGCCCTTACAGAAAAAAACACTAAAAATAAAGTTAAAAAAAAACAACATTTCCCTTTAAAAAATTTGCATATAATGAAAAATATATATATATATATATACATACATATTTTGTATCACCACATTTGTAACAACTCTTAGTAAAGCTAAAAAGTAATTTATACTGCACAGGGTACGGCATAATAAAACATTCAAAAGCAATTCAGAATAAAGTTTTTACTTTTTCCCCATTAATCTTGACACCCCCCCCCCCCCCCCCCCCCCATAAGAAGGTGAGCATTGAGTTATACATATATACAGGGGCGTACCTAAGGGCTCAGGGGCCCGGGTGCAAAAGTTCAGCTCGGGGCCCCCCCTTGCGCCTCCACCCCACACTCCCCCGTACCTAGATCGTGCTGCATACATTATCTCCCCCTTGGCGTAATCTTTCCAAACATGACGCATTTCCTGCACATGAAAATTTGTTTGTAGCCCGGCAGGCCACTCTCACACACCGCTTTGTACCACTATTAGCGCGGTGTCCCGAGCGCCGTACTAACCGCGGTACAACACTCCCAGAGAGTTTAATGAACTTACTTAAACCTGCGCTCGAACACGGTGTTTCTAACGCTGTGATTTTCGAGAGCTGTCTGTTCTATTTTTGCGTTGTCGTGGTTTTTAACACACCTCCACACAATGATTGGGGGGAGCATTAAAAAGCGCCGTCAGACGCTATAACCTGTGTTCAAAAACGCTGCTCAAAATCCTGGTAAAAATGCCACGATTTCAAGCTGCGTTTTCTGAACACGTGTCTATCCATCTATCTATATACTATTTATCTATCTCATATCTATCTATATACTATTTATCTATCCCATATCTATCTATATACTATCTATCTGCTATCTGTATACTATCTATCTATACACTATCTATCTAATATCTATCTATCCCATATCTATCTATATACTATCTATCTATCCCATATCTATCTATATACTATCTATCTATCCCATATCTATCTATATGTGATGAGTAAGGATTTGGCGCTCACTGGAAGGATACTGAAAAGTGTAGTAGGTGAGGGGTCTTGATTGCCAGGTGAAGACGAATATTCCTAGGTGCTGTAAACAATCTCATAAGAGAGAGCGGCTAGAGGGAAACTCCGGTCATGGCATGAAGGAGGAAGATATAAATGAGATAAAAGGAAAAAAACCTCAGCGCTCGCACCGTAGAATAGGTAGAAATAGAATATACTGAAGAGATTAAAGTTATATCACTTACTTCAGGGAGGCGCCTTTAGGGTAGGCGCCTCCTAATCCAAATAGGCGTATCAAATATGGTGCCGATCAACAATGGTGAACAGGTTCCACGATTTTAATAAAATAGAATAAAATATAATACACAACGCGTTTCGGCCGCACGGCCTTTTTCAAGTGTACATTGTATGAATAAAACTGGACATATATAGTAATAAAAGTACCTTGTAATCTTGTGACAAATGAGGATAATCAGGCTGCCAAATCCAGACCGGCATCTGTTGTGTCGGCATCAATGCATGTTGTAAAGGGAAGTGAATGGGAAGGGGAGGGGGAGTGAAGAAAGGGCCGAAACGCGTTGTGTATTATATTTTATTCTATTTTATTAAAATCGTGGAACCTGTTCACCATTGTTGATCGGCACCATATTTGATACGCCTATTTGGATTAGGAGGCGCCTACCCTAAAGGCGCCTCCCTGAAGTAAGTGATATAACTTTAATCTCTTCAGTATATTCTATTTCTACCTATTCTACGGTGCGAGCGCTGAGGTTTTTTTCCTTTTATCTCATTTATATCTATCTATATACTAGCTATCTATCCCATATCTATCTATATACTAGCTATCTGCTATCTATATACTATCTATGTATCCCATATCTATCTATATACTATCTATGCATCCCATATCTATCTATATACTATCTATGTATCCCATATCTATCTATATACTATCTATGTATCCCATATCTATCTATATACTATCTGCTATCTATATACTATCTATCTAATCATCCATCTATCTATATACTATCTATCTATCTCATATCTATCTATCTACTATCTATACACTATCTATCTATCTACTATATCTTTACACTATCTATATATACATTATCTATCTCATATCTATCTATACACTATCTATCTCATATTTATCTATATACTATCTATCTGCTATCTATATACCATCTATCTATTCATCCATCTATCTATACACTATCTATCTATATACTATCTATTCATCCATCTATCTATACACTATCTATCTATATACTATCTATTCATCTATCTATATACTATCTAGCTATCTCATATGAGATAGATAGCATATAGATAGTATATAGATAGATGGATGAATAGACAGATATGGGATAGATAGATAGTATATATATATATATAGCAGATAGATAGTATATAGATATGGGACAGATAGATAGTATATAGATAGCAGATAGATAGTATATATATAGCAGATAGATAGTATATAGATAGATGGATGAATAGATAGTATATAGATAGATATGGGATAGATAGATAGTATATAGATAGATGAATAGATAGTATATAGATAGATAGTATATAGATAGCAGAAAGATAGAATATAAATAGATAGTATATATATATATATATATATATATATACATACACACACACACACTTACACATACATACGATAGATAGATAGATAGATAGATAGATAGATAGATAGATAGATAGATAGATAGATAGATAGATAGATAGATAGATAGATAGATAGATAAAGGAGGGAGACAGACAGACACATACATATGCACTTACCCCAGGGCCCGGTCCACTTCTCCTTCATGTGACAGCAGCAGCAAGCCAGCAATTCAGAAGCTTCCCGTTCAGCAGGAAGCAGGGGGGGAGCACATGATATGTGACTTCTGCCGTCCCATATGACTTCCTCCTTCTCCCCTGCCGGCCCGCATATTAGGTATTTCAGCCGCACTTAAGCAGTTTAATATATCTCCAAATGGGGGGGGGGGGGGGGGGTGTACCCAACAACCAATCAGGTCGCTGGAATCGCTCACTGCTGCTTAAGTGCGGCTGAAATCCCAAATATGCTGCCGGCCCATGTGAGTTCCTTCCTCCTTCTCTCTGCTCTGCCGAGCCTTCCTCTCACGCTGGCCGTTCCGGCTGCCGCATGATGAGAATTTTGCTGCAGTCAGAACGGTCAGCGATTAATGCACTAAATGTGCATGTTGGTTATGCAGAGGGCAGCCTCGGGGCCCCCTGAGCGCAGGGGCCGGGTCGCCATGGCGACCCCAGCACCCCCTGACGCTACGCCTATGCATATATATATATATATATATATATATATCCCTACATCAATCACATATAGTTAGTAGATCACAGCACACACTTCACCTTAAATGTGCAGGGAAGACGATCCTCACCAAACGGTGCACGCTCATCAGAGGTCCTGGATCCTGGACTGAAGTTTAGACAGCAGACAAAGACCCTCGGATGGAGGGTTGAAACGTTGTTGTGGGCACAATAAAGATACAATTTTGATTTAAACCCCCGGAGTGCTGCTCATATCTACTCTGCTGTATATATCCCTACATGGTATCATTGAAGAATATAACCTGCAAACAATAAGGCCTCAGGACATTTTGTTTCACAGAAAGATTAAAAGCAGCAGTATATTACAAAAACCTATAGATGTGTTATTGACATACATCTAAGGACCTGTAGGGCAAAGTTAATGTTATTTCCACCCTACAAAGAACAGCAAAAGGCCGGATTTCACACGAGTGGAAGTGTATTTGCACGCATTTTTGTGGTGCGGCTTTGCGGAGTGGGTGTTGCATATTTCCGTGTGCAACTCACTGATAGAGTGTAGAGCTCTGTCATTGGCGGGCAGCAGTCTGTAAATAATATACTAGAGCGGAGATCCGATGCTCTGGCGCTGGACTCGGTACGGAGAGATGAGCTGCTTTACTACTTGAAGTCCTGCATGAAGGACTTTTTCATCTGATTAAATGCCCATTATAGTCAATGGTATCTGTTCAGTTCAGAAAACAAAATTCTTGATGCAGATGTGAATGTAGCCTTAGATTAAAACTGAATTAATCGGACCACCCCCTTTTAATTTACAGTGCTGATTTTTTGTGCGTATTTCAGCTTTTTAAGTGAGGAGTTGAAATGCACCCCACTATCTATGTGTTACATAACAGTTTTTGGTGCAGATTTTGATGCGGATCCACATCAAAATCCGCTGTGAACCTAGCGTAATAGTCAAGTCACAAATTTGCTTGTGGACCAAATATATCTTGTAGGGATTCATTTCCAAATTGAAATTTCAAAAAAGTTTTTTTTTTGCTGAGTCATCAGAATTTCAGATTAACATTTTTTTAATTATTTTTTTAAAATGAACGAAATCCTGAAATGCCTGATTCCAAATATAGGTGAGATAACATATGGAGGGCCGGGGGAAGGGGGTTTGATGTGCTCATTTCTTATACTAATTGGTGATATTTTTTTCCTCCAGAAAATAACCTCTTAGCAGGAGATCCGTTTCTGTGTTGATCAGTTGTCCTTGGGGAGTCTAAGTTTTGTCACGGCCAATGATGTGAGTGAGTTTGTTGGATAGACCTGTGAAAAAAGACTGTTGTACAAATTTAGATTTGACGGATATATTTTTATTTTCAGAGTGATATAAATATATGTAAAAATATATCAGGGGATAATACAGAGATCTCTATTTATACCCAGGACTGTGACTGTAACAAGGGGGAGTCTTCTATGTCTAGAGGAAAGAAGGTTTCTACACCGACACAGAGGGGGGTTCTTTACTGTAAGAGCAGTGAGACTATGGAAACATGGTGATGGCGAACTCGATAAAAGAGTTTAAGAGAAGCATGGATGTCTTTCTTGCACTATATAATATTACATGTTATACCGTGTTTCCCCCAAAATAAGACAGTGTCTTATATTAATTTTTGCTCAAAAAGATTTAACTTTTTTACATATACAGCTGCCTGGACACTATTTACATTGACTTTTTTTAATTAACTGTATGCAGCACTTAATTTTGGAGTAGGGCTTATATTTCAAGTATCCTCAAAAATCCTTAAAAATCATTTTGCATCCGCAAAAATCCTGGAAAATTATGCTATGTCTTATTTTCAGGGTATGTCTTATTTTCAGGGAAACAGGGTAGTCACTGATTACTTCAGAAGGGTTTGTAATTCAGGGAGTATTCCGATTGCCAGATTGGAATCTGAAAGAAATTTCTTTTCCTTAAATTAGTAAAATTGTCTTCTACTACATTGGGGTTTCTTGCTTTCCTCTGCGTCAACATTGGGGGGTAATAGTCTGAACTAGATGGACCTATGTCTTTTTACAGCCTAGTGTGATTGTTCTCAGTAAGGCCTTAGTCAGACGGGCGTTTTTTCGCGCGATTTGCGCATCGCATGTCGGATGCGCATGCGCAAATCGCGTGACCGGGGGCGAAAAATCTGCACCTAGTCGCGTTAATCGTCGCAGCAAAATGCCCGTCTGACCGGAGAAAAATCGCGGTGCACATCAAAATGCGCATGAAACTTCGACTGGCTGGCGAAAAAAACGCAGCTAGCTGCAGTAAATGATTTTGGTGCGCACAAAAAACGCCGGACGCAGATAGGCGCGATCTGTGAATCGTCGTGCCCTATAATTTATCGCATATCCGCATAAAAAGCGGACATGTGACCGATACCATAGCGAACCATTGGTTCTATATATGCGCGAATCGCATGCGCATGCGCAAATCGCGCAAAAAAACGCCCGTCTGACTAAGGCCTAAGAGAAACCAAGTAAGATACTATGCTACTATATTACTAGATGGCCTCTAGGTGGCAGAACTACGTACTTTATTATCGGTGCGAAGTACGTTTTTACTAGCAATTAGCCACATAGAGTATTATGTCATAAGGGAATTCCAGCAAAAGGCATCATACAGTAAGTATAAAAGCACCAGGGGTAGGTGAGAATGGAGCATTAACTAGCAGGCAAAGAGGCAGAAAACACTAATTTCCCCTGATCCTTGTACCATGTTTATCCTCAAAGGGTTCCTTTCAATCAGAGGTGGGTATTTTATGGGCTATGTGGGGGGGGGGGGGGGGGGGGGGGTAAGGGGTTATCTTGTATTGTATTTCTTTGACTATTTTTGGGAGTTGCCCCTGCAGGCACACTGGCACTAATTGGCATTCTATGGCACGGGATTGTAGATTAGGAGTAGGATGTTGCGGGCCATGGGTAAAGGGAACTTACTGCTAAGCAGGAGTAAACCTCCAGTAAAGTATTAGCTTCATTGTTGTACTACGTTGATCATGGTTACAGGTGTAGCCAAGTTAAATTGTAACTTTTAGAAGTTGCACTAAGTAGTAGATTTGGATAAACTCATCATGATGCCACAATAACTGATGCCGAATGGAAAAACTAGGTTGCTATTTCTCGCATATTCAGCTCTGCTACATATGCCCCGCTTACAGTAAACATGCACTTTATTAACACATTAGAACTGCATTGTGTAAACTGAGATTGCCTTCAATTCAGTTTTTTATGTACAGAGTGTAGTATAGTATCTGGATGTAAGGGGTTAATGCTTTGAGCAACAGGAATGTAAGGTATGATCAAGTCCTCGGGGGTAAAATTAAAAGAGAAACTGGAAAAGAGCGAGGGAGGAGACTCAGGAAAGATCCAAGTTGTTACAGCAGAGTTAGCAGTGCGCAATGTCACTATGTTCTGACTGACACGGTTTTGTCCCCTTCCAGCGGTGGTTGTAGCTCTCGCACTCATCTCGACAGCCCTGACCGCACCCGTACCGATGGGCAGCAATGAGGAACTCCTCGCAAAAATCAAGATGCAAGCAGGGGACATTAAAGATGCAATGGTGAGCTGCGATCAATGTTCTAGTCGGCATTGGATAGATATACATACCTCACTGCCATAGTAGCTGCTAATTACTAATCTTATATAGTGCCGCAGATTGTCACTGTCACAGTATATACCTTTAGTCCTCTGTATCCTTGTGTCTTCACCATTACAGTATCTACCGCACTGTTCTATATTTCCCAGCCCCTTCGTTGTTGCGTCTCTAATAGTTACGATGTAGAGCACAAATAGCGCAGTACTGCATTAGCCAGAAATGTCTTACGTAATGTTAAATACTTTTGTCTTTTTTTTAGACAAGTGTATTCTAGAGGTGATACCTTCATTGGTTAACCAGAAAAGTGCTATATGTTAGCTCTCCAGGCTATTTAGGCATCTTTGGCCTCTTCATCAAGTTAGGGTTACATTAAAAGTAATGCATATATATATAATTAAAAATAATAAATCTTGTTATTTGTATAGCGCCAACTTATTCCGCAGCGCTTTCAGATAATTTATTTATTACCCCCTGACAAGCTGGGTGCTCATTTTACCGACCTTGGATGAGTGGACCCTGAGTCGGCTACCTGAACCATACGGGGATTGAACTCTCAACTCTAACTTAGTATGGTGCTGTCGGCACATGACAGGTTCCCTTTAATGATCCGATAGACATCAGTGTATATAATAACCTGTTGTCCTTACCAAAACAATGGCTTCTCCTCTACTTTATACATCATTGTCTTCAATGTCACAGTACTTACTCTTTAAGTGATTGTGCACATAACCATAGTACGAATCTATAAGAGCTCTCATAGTCTGCTGTACAATACTGTACTGCTGTTTACCTTAAAAAGTTGGCTTCATCACATGGTGCGTTAAGGTATTGCAATAATACGGACCCATAGAGGATCCATCTACATGCCATGTACATGTGCCCTCATTATAACACTGCTTGCTCCTTAGTAGTCCTTCATAACCCAATTGCCATAATGCCCTTTTCAGTCCTGCCTCTTGGCTCCAAGACAATGCACAGTGCCCAAGTTGCGAGTTCTCCTTTGTCAGCTACAAGGTTTCTACATGACTCAGATTATATCAGTACTAATGCTAAATATTAACTTCCACAGCAACTAAAGGAAGAGAATCTGAGTGCTATGCGAGCTATACTTCGTATCTCCCCAATGCCTCTGGAACAGTGCCAAAGTGGCAGCTTCAACCAGGTGAGTCTCTGAACTTTTTGTATACTGATGCCACATGATTGCACATGGAAATACAGGCATAGGTGAGGTGCAGATTGCTTAGATTAAGAATTTGTCATTGTAGCATGACAAATATATATATTCTCTGACCATTTTTGAATGGGCACATGCAATGCTTAACTTCCCCTGTGGTGGCGCTGTGAGATAAATGTGCACTTGCTGCTAAATTCCACATAGATTACAGCTGATCTTCGGGGTCCCAGCATTGGCCCATGGATAGATAGATGTCTTATTGGCCATATGATATTTGCCTATGTATAACTACTTTTTATAATACCGAGTAGCTCTACTCTTACTGTATGAGGTGCGAAGTATATAGCATCCACATATAGCATGTAATGCACATTATGAACATCCTTCTGATCTTCTTGTCTATAGGATGCTTGCTACACCCAGTTGGTCAACGGCTTAAAGACTACAGAGTCCCTCCTCAGCTCTGCACATCAATACACTACGACTGGTCTGACGGATCTGCTGCTTGACCTGCAAGAATTAATTTCCAACTTCGAGGAAACGGTAGGCAGCAAACCTTTTTTATATGTATATGTCTATCCATCTGGAGTGAAGCTTAAATCCGGAAACACATTAGGTCAATGAATAACACTTTATTTGTAACTTCTCCAATTTTGTGGTCTGATTGTTAACCAGAGATGCAATGATATACAAAAGCCCCTACTGTTGCCGCTCTTCCCTTCTGTTGGATAGTTCTGGCTCATAAAGTAGTTCTAAGAGCGCATCTCATTAGCTAGTTGCTTTATATGCATTTGCCTAATTTACAGGACTCAGTAACTTACACTATAGCAAGATGATTTAAGGGGTGTCCCATAAAACATCCTTATTCCCTATCCATAGGATAAGGAATAAGTATCTGATCATGGGGATTTAACTGCTGAGATTCCCATCAATCAGGAAAGTGTCCCAGAATGAATGGCAGCAATGGCCAGGCATGCACACTACTGCTCCATTAATTCCTGTTGGACTACCGGAGATTAGGAGAGTGTCCCGGAATGAATGGGAGCATTGGCTACGCATGCGCACTACCACTCCTTTAATCTCTATGGGAATAGCAGAAAAAGCTGAGCACCAATCAGGAGAGTGTCCCAGAATGAATGGAAGCGATGGTCATGCATACGCACTACTCCTCCATTCATCTCTATGGGACTGCAGGGATAAAAGTGCTTGGCTATCTACAGCTCTCATTGAAATGAATGGAGCTGCATTGCTGATGCTCGACCTCCAGTCTATTCATGTGGGGACCTTCGAGATCCCTAGTCATGATCAGTGGAGGTCCCAGCTATCAGACCCCCATGAGTCAAATACTTATTTCCTATCCTGTAAAAGTTGTGTTTTTTGGGACAACCCCTTCAAAGCTTCTTAAGAGCTGGAGTAGAATAGAGATCCATGTGCAGCTTAGGTCTGTTCCTTAGACTTTCATTGAAGTTTAGTCGCTTTGTTGCTCAGCGTTTCCCTGAAGCTGTGTAATTTCAGCTACTTATGGAACTGTTTTTCTGACATCAAGCTCCAAATCTGCATATCTAATGAAAGTTCTGCTACCACTAGGGGGAGCTTTCTGCATACAGTCTTATTATTGAATTTAGTGTATAAAGTGTATGCAGTAAAGTCTTGCCTCTAGTGGTGATAGAATCTGATTATTTAACACTGTGGCTATGCAGGACTCTGACTGCTATAAAGATATACCGTAATAGGGGATTCATCAGCAAGGTATTTTAGCCCTAATATATAGATGTTTTTGTAAGGTAGGTATTTGCTTTAAGCAGTTCTGGTTCTGATCACCTCTCATTCCTTCTCATAGATGATGGAAAAAGGCATTCCTGTTCCAGCCACCTCCCCTCAGACACTGCGCAGTGACATCAGTGAATTTCAAGAGAAAGCCGGCATTTTTCTCATCCTCCATGACCTCTGCAAATCCTTAACTGCCTTCCAGGAAGGACTTGCTGCACAGTCGGTAATGTGAAGTGGTTGAAGGGGATCTTCTGTTTAATATTTAAACATCCTCCTGTAAACCCAAACCGAAACCTGTAGTTGCAACGTGTGCAATAGAAGAAACAAGTAGTGGATATTTCACTTTTTCGGATACAACTTTTCCTGTGTGAGTTGGACTCTTGTCCTGGTTACCGATGATGGACATTCTTTGCAATTTGGGCCTTTGTCTGCCTCTTTTGCTTCCAGAGACTACTCATTATCCTTACATCTAATGCATGGTTGTGCATTAGTATAAGAGAATGGACTCTTCAGTGGGCCAGCAGATGTATTATAGCTTGTGCCAGAAATGGGTGTAAATTATAGCTCCAATCTATGCCAGCTCACAGTATTGGCATGGCCAGCAAAGATAATAATAATAAACTTTATTTGTATAGCGCCAACATATTCCGCAGCGCTTACATAGATAGGGGGGATACAGAAAGGCAAAAGTACAAACATTACAGAACCACGGTTACATAGTAATCAGGTGATGGAAACAATAGGGGTGAGGGTCCTGCTCCAACGAGCTTACATACTACAGACAATAGGGTGATACAGAAGGTAAAGGGGCTGGAGATGTGCACAGTATGGCGAGGTGGAGAGTAAGGGATGCTATACACAGACAATGGTCAGACATTTAGCCGTGTGACGGCAGAAACAGTATGACTGCAGGAGCGGTTTATGGTGGCTAGCAGGGATTGCAGTCAGTAGGTCAGGGAGCATGTTATCAGGCGGAGTACAAAGGGGTTTGGTTTAGGAGATATGGTATGCCTCCCTGAAGAGGTGCGTTTTTAGAGCACGCCTGAAGTTCTGCGAGTCCTGGATTGCCCGGGTATCCTTTGGTAGTGCGTTCCAGAGGACAGGTGCTGCTCTGGAGAAGTCTTGGAGGCAGGAATGAGAAGTTCGAATTAAAGGGGCGCTCAGTCTGGTTTCATTAGCAGAGCGGAGAGCCCGGGCTGGTTGATGGATTGAGATGAGGGAGGCGATATAGGGGGGCTCTGCGCTGTGGAGGGCTTTGTGGATGAAGGTAGCGAGTTTAAATTGAATTCTGTATTTAACGGGCAGCCAGTGCAGTGACTGGCACAGGGCAGAGGCGTCCAAGTAGCGGCTGGACAGGAAGATGAGCCTGGCTGCCGTATTCAGGATGGATTGGAGAGGGTAGAGTCTGGTGCAGGGGAGGCCGATCAGCAACGAGTTGCAATAATCGAGCCGGGAGTGCATGAGGGCAACAGTAAGCATTTTTAACGTGTCTACAGTGAGAAAAGAGCGGATTCTTGCGATGTTCTTGAGGTGCAGCTGACATGTTCGGGCCAGAGATTGGATGTAGGGGGTAAAATAGAGATCAGAATCAAAGATGCACTAGATGTGTGAAATGGCCACACTGTGCTAACACACTTCAAATTAAGACTGGCATATGAAATGCCAATCTTGATAAATTTCCACCATGATTTCATCTTAAATGGGTTGTCCAGTTGTAAGCTACTGCTGGCCTATACTCAGGAGAAGTCATCAACCATAGATAGGCTGGCACCTGTTGCATGGGACCTCCACCGATCAGCTGTTTATGGGTCCAGTGTTCTCATGCACTGAGCTGATTTTTGCAGAAAGCGGACAGCTCCGTTCTCACTGCAGTGGCCGGACTTGGTATTACAGGTTAGGTTCCCGTTCACTTCAATAAGCACTTGGCCTGTAATACCAAGCCTAGCCACTGCAGTTGAAATGGAGCTGTATGCTTCCTTCAGAAAAAAGCACAGTGCATGAGCACACTATCCACAATCCCCATGAACCGCTGATTGCTGGGGTCCTTGACAATGGACCCTCATCGATTTAGTATTGATACTAGTAGTTTATAACTAGACCACCCATTTACTTGCACAAGTACTGCTGTAATCATGTACCTGTAAACCAAAGACTGTGTCTACAATCTCAAGTAGTGTCTTCATTAGAGGAAACCTAAATACAACCTCTGAAAGTCAGGAAGCCGTTATTCTAGGTCTTATTTCCAAGATGCTGACCAAGTTGAACCTCTATGTGTCCATTGTCATCTTCTAGTTCGTAGGAACACAATTCACAATCTTTTCAATATTCTCAAGCAAGCAATGTTCTTCAATTCCTGTACAAAGAGGAATTTGATCGTTCACAAAAAATATCCTCTTGTTACATTCCTTGTTAGTTTTTTATTCACATTAGCCTATTTAAAAAGTGGGACTAAAGTCCTCCTATATTTAATATGTTTTTTAATATTTTCATATTTATAGTAGTTATTTATTACATGTTCTTTCTGTATTATTTATTATTTATAGTATATTTAAATATTGCTTTTGATTGGTTGTCTTACACTGAAAATAGCCATAATGACAAATTACATTGTAAACCCCAATGGGGACAAAGAAAAGTAATAATGGTTCAAAAATAATATTTATTGTTGCAGTTGTATTCATTTTATGTAATAAATTCTTTTTGATATTATGTTATATGGTCTTTATCATCAAAAAATATTGTTGAGTATTGCTTGACTAGGCCATGTCATATATGAGTAGAATCTATTTCAGTAAACCTACCACATTATATCACTGGTCAGACCACACATGGAATACTGTGGAAGAAGGACATATCAGAGCTTGAGCGAGGACAAAGGCGGGCTACTAAAGTACGGTAATAAACGGAATGGGTGGCCTACAATACCCAGGGAGGTTATCAAAATTGGGATTATTTAGTTTAGAAAAAAAAATGCCTGAGGGGCGACCTAATAACTCTGTATACATATATCAGGGGACAATACAGAGATCTCTCCCATCATCTTTTCACACCCAGGACTGTGACTGTAACAGGAGGGGGGGGGGGGGGGCGTCCTCTACTTCTAGAGGAAAGCATGTTTCTGGACCGACATATAAGGGGATTCTTTACTGTAAGAGCAGTGAGACTATTGAACTCTCTGTGAGGATGTGGTGATGGCAAACTTAATAAAAGAGTACAAGAGGGGCCTGGACGCTTCTCTTGAGTGTTACATTATTACGTATTCTGGCCATTGATTGGTTCAGAAGGGTCGGTGATCCAGGGATTATTCTGATTGCCAGATTAGAGTTGGGAAATAATTTTTCCCTTCTAAAAGGAAGAAAATTTAGCTTCCATCTTATTGAGGGTTTTTTTGTGCCTTCCTCTGGATCAACAGTGGGGGGTAATAGGCTGAACTGGTTGAATGTAGGTCTTTTTTCCAATCTCACACACTATGTTACTATGCATGTTCTGGAAGTCTCAGATGCCTCCCTTGACTCTTAGGCCGAATTCACATGGAAGTATTTGCACGAACATTTGCCCCCAAAAAATTTACGCGCGCAAAATGCAGAGAATGGAAAGCATTGATATTCATGGTTTTATGTTACATGCGTGTATTTTGTGTGTGATTTTTGGTTACACCAAAAAATCTTCTGCATGCTTTATTTTTCTGCGCTTTTGCTCAGAGAAAGAGCGCGTTTTTGAGCTCATTAAACTAATTGGCCATTTCAATGGCTCAGAGCATCAGTGTGTGTTTTCTTACACAAAAAGTACAGTAAAGAAATGCAGGTGTGCATGCAAATATGCAATGCATAAGTCGCAAACACGTAGCGCAAAAGCGCATGTAAATATGTATTCGATCGCGTGAATCTGGCCTAAGGGTCCACAAATTTAATTCAATGTTTAATGACTCCCATTTATAGTGGAGAAGCAGTATATCCACTATAGCCTACGGGGTGCAGATACAGATGAGTGGGAACACACACTGCCATAATGTGTATACACACACAGAGCTGTGTACTGTACAAAGATGGTAAAGGGGAACTAGGGGCCACATGGTGAGCACATATGAGCCGCCTGCCCCTAATCTATATGATGAACTGATATTTATAAACTAGTATGATGTACTGAAAAACCTTTTAAAAGGGTTTAAGTGTGATAAAATGGAAGAAAAATAGAATTGTCCTGGATATTTTTGGGGGCGCGGGGAAGGGGGTTGGTATTCATGATGATGATGTAGTAAAAATAAAACTTTTTTTCTGTGGGTCAATACAATTATGGTGATGCCCAATGCATATAGTTTTTTATGGTTTACTACCAGAGATGAGCGATGTGCTCGATTAGAGCAATTACTTGAACGAGTATCACTTTTTTTGAGTAACTGCCTACTCAGGCGAAAAGATTCGGGGGCGGGGGTGAAGCGGGTGGTAGCGGAGGGGGGGGGGGCCTTTTCTCTCTCTCCCCCCCCCCCCCCCCCAGCAACTACCCGGCGCCCCCCGAATCTTTTCGCCCAAGTAGGCAGTTACTCGAAAAAAGCGATACTCGTTCAAGTAATTGCTCTACACGAGCACGTTCACTCATCTCTATGTACTTAACAAAAAATGTATTGCTGTCAGTCGTCACCATATTCTGAGAACCATAGCTTTTCTATTTCTTTGTAGATTGGACTGTGTGAGAACTTGTTTTTTGTGGGGTGTGTTGTATTTTTTATTAGTACCATTTTGGGATACATACATCTTTTTGTTCACTTTTTGTTACATTTTGTGGGTGATGGTGTACCATAACAATCTGCAATTCTGGTATTCTGTAGCTTTTTTTGGCGTTCACTGTGCAGGATAATTAGTGTGATATTTTCATAGTTCAGACTTTTCCGAGCACAGCGATGCTAAATATGTGGTGGGGTTTTCAATTATCATTGTTTAGATTCTTTATGGGAAAAATAATGTGATAAGAGGGTTTTTTGAACTTGCAATATATTTTTTTTTTACTTTTTAAAAAAACTTTATTTAACTTTTTTAAACTTTTTTTTAGTTCCCAATGGGGACTTGAACTTGCAATCACTTGATCGCTCGTATTACATATTGCACTGTAAAGTGATTTTTAATGTTGTCTATTGAGCACAGACAGAACTTAGGGCTGATTCACACAAGTGTATTTGCACACTGTAATATGTGTGTATTCGTTGTATGTGTGTTAGGACTTATTTACATGAGCGTATATTGGCCGGTGTTTTCACGGCCGGCCGATATACACTTCCATCTGAGCATTTCTCCCCTTCCCTGCCCCTCAGTGGCTCTTTGCCTCTGTCCTCCCCTCTGAGTGGTTAGCAATAGGAGTGGGTGGGATGGGGGCGGAGCTTAGCCCCGCCCCGCCCACTCCCATTGCAAACACTGGAGTGGAGGAGAGAGGCAGAGAGCCGGTGAGTGGGAGGGAAGGGGGGGTACTGCTTAGATAGAAGCGTATATCTGTTGGTTGTGAAAGCGCCGGCCGATATCGCTCGTGTAAATAGCCCTCAGGCTACATTCATACAGGCAAGAGTGATGTTGCACCGAAAAACTCGGCTCGATCTCGCGCTTGCCAACTTGCGATTTTCAGGGCTCCTTCACACGCCAGTATTTTGTCAGCCAAAACCAGATGTGGGTCTAAAATACGGTTTATTTATATGTGTATGTTTTTCACATGATTTTTTTGTTGCGTGAAAAAAACATGTCCTATTTGGGTCCGTATAAATAACCCATTGAAGTCAACGGAAATCCTCAAATATGTATAATCCATGCGTGTTCACCGTGTATGTGTGCATATGATCAATAAGTCCTGCTTGTGTGTTTTTTGTTTTTTTTTAAACATTCGGTTTTTATTTAAACGTTTTTCAGATGTTTATAAAATATGGAAATAATTATTAGCTTTTTTGTGTTTTTTATGTCAATCTGCCACTGATTATGTGCTCACATGCGCACGTAATACACAGTATTGCAGTCCGTGAATACGCTGCATATTCACAGATCGAAATCTGCATACACCTGTGTGAATGAGCTCTTGATAGGCATGGCCTATTTTTATGTGATGTGGTCGGGAAGCGGCCGAAGTACTTTAAATCCTTTTTTCTTTCGATTGTTTGGTCCGGGAAAACATATAACTCACTATGTAAACTTCCTGATTTCGCAGCACTTCTCAAACAAAGGAATAATTATTGCTACAACTTCGGTATTGTTAGTGGTTACAAGTGCAGGAAACTAAGAAAAGCAATAAACGTGTTTATTGCAGCTACAAGTCTACAGATTTAAGAACTGAATGGCATATAGTAAAGTAAATGACCCTTCATAATTTCCTGGATTTCTGCATTGATTGCTAATAGAGACGAGCGAGTATACTCAGTAAGGCACATTACTGGAGCGAGTAGTGCCTTATCCGAGTATCTCCCCGCTCGTCTCTAAAGATTCGAGGGCTGGTGGGGGGCGGGGAGAGCAGGGAGGAACGGAGGGGAGCTCTCTCTCTCCCTCTCCCCCCCCCCCCGCTCCTCGCCGCAACTCACCTGTCACCCGCGCCGGCCCCCGAATCTTTAGAGACGAGCGGGGAGATACTTGGCTAAGGCACTACTCGCTCGAGTAATGTGCCTTACCGAGTATACTCGCTCATCTCTAATTGCTAATGAAATGTGAATCTGATTGTGTTTGTCTAGAACTGTGACTTCAATAGCAATTTAATAACATACATACATTTGTATCGTCATTATTGGAAGACACAATGGCGTAGGAGTATAATATAATATGATCATGTAATATCGATGTATAAATCAGCATATATGGCTCACAAACGTTCCGACTGGTTTCTTAAAAGGTTGGCCCTCTGGGTGGACCGGCAGCCTCTGATGCTGTATCGGGGCGATCACCGAGTTCCTGCTTTGATTGTTGCACCGTGTGTTTTCCCTGATCCTTGTATTGTTGTGCCATATAATTTTCCTCTGTTCTATTACACTCATGTGGTTCCCCTGTTGGGAATTTTCATCATTAAAGAACAAACAAGACAATTGTATCTCAAGAGTTTCCTTAATATGGCATCATGTTTTATATGAATGTTCTTTTATACTTATTTTATAGCACTGACTCCTCTATAACAATGTGAATTGCACATATTGTAGTCAGTGGAGGATAGTGAACTTTTTGCTCATGTAACATCACTGGATACATTCATTAACAAAAAAAAGAATAACGCACTCAGTTAGAAAGCAGATCCGCCATCCAGACACCGGTGGCAACTTCATTACAGAACCCTGTCTCTGCCTGGACCATTTCCAGGCGCTTAGCAGAAGGAAATATGGTGTCATGGCGCCCATTACCTGTCGTGCCATTAACATCCCAACACTGTCGTCTTCGTTTGCAGTCCTGGACTGCTACGGAGTGGAACTGTATCACCTTCAGTGCTGAATCCAGGTTTAGTTTGGGCACTGACGACGGCCGTGTTCGTGTCTGGAGACCTCGGGGTGAGTGCCTAAATCCTGCCTTTACTGTGTAGCGGCACACTGCCACCACTGCTGGTGTGATGGTCTGTTGGCCATCACATATGACAGTCGGTCACCCCTAGTAGTGGTACGAGGGACAATGACAGCTCAGCAATATGTTCAGGGCATCCTGCAGCCACATGTGTTCCTCTCAGGGCGGCTTCAAGGAGGCATTTTCCAGCAGGATACTAGTCAGCCGCACACACAAGGGGGTCACAGGAAAGTCTCCCCAACATTGTCACATTTCCTTGACTGCTGTTCACCAGTTTTATTGCCAATTGACCATTTATGTGAACCACTGGGATGCCAGCCTACAAGGGTGCAGGATCTAAAGGTTCAGTTGCAATATCTGTGGGCAAATGTGCAGCGGGATAACATACGGAGGCTGTACGCCTCCATGCCCGACAGTATCTCATCACGTATTCAGGCTAGAGGTGGCACAACAGAGTACTAAAGCTTCCATGTTCACCCGTATTTCACCATGTATCCTGGGTAGAGCTGGCTCAACAATGTACTAGAGCCTTCATGCCCATCCGTATCACATCTTGTATCTAAGCTAGAGG